>NC_034413.1:32584893-32884893 GCF_002078875.1 Numida meleagris | reverse complement strand
GTTTTTTTTTGTTGCATTGATACTGAGATAGTGGTATGTCAGAATTAATGTTTCAGGATGCCATTTCCCTTTTTAAGTAGTTTTAAAGGCACCATGCTAGCTGAATGAAAATATGTTGCTAAGGCTGATAATTGTGCTGTAGGTTTATGAGGAAGCAAGGAAGACAGACTGGCGAAAATATGAAGAGCAGTTGGCTGCATACAAAGCACAGCTAACTCCAGCCCAGGCTGCAGCTTTGAAAGAAGAAAGGAGAAAACGGCTGGCAAAAAGAAGATCATTCAGGATAAAGAGAGTAAGTGTTCTCAAGGTAACGTACAGCACCCCAGGCTACCGTGAGAACACGTTAGGGCTGGAGAGAACAGTAACAGGAAGTGCAGCCACATCCATAATTTGCTGTACTTTCTCCCTGCCTTTCCTGTACACAAAGCATTCTGATAGCAGAAACTAGGTGGTTTTTTTTTCCCCTGGAAATCTGCTAATTCTGTTCAGCCGTGCCTCTCACAAAGTTACCCACCTGTCCTTCTCTCTGCAAGCACACAGTATTACACACCATAACCAAAGCTGTATGAAAATAATAAAAAACCTATCATCATCATTTTCTTGCAGAATGGAATTTAGTAACAATCTTTGGTTTCCAGAACCAGACTTGTATGAAGTAAGAATCAGTCTATATATATATATTTTGTATAAAATGTGAACACAGATGTGAAGTTTGTTTTTTTTGAAAAATGTGTATTGGATGGATTGAACAGCTTTTATTGTTTTTAAAGGAATTGACTGTGCTTGGAAAACCTAAAAGACCTCGTAGTGGCTTCAACATTTTTGTATCAGAAAACTTTCAGCAGAGCAAAGGACTTTCACCTACGGTAAGCAAGCTAGGAAGTGTTTATTTTAGTAGTATTTACGTATGGTAGTGATATCTGTCTCAACAAAGAAGTTGAATGTGATAACTGTTACATTCAGAAAATCTGTCTTGGATTTTGTTGCTTTCTAAGTAATGCTTTGAACTAACATTTCAGTGCCTGAATATTCCTATGCTCAAGTGGGTTTTTTGTGTCTGTTTTGTTGTGTTGTTTTTTTTTTTTAACTATGTTGATCTGGCTGTTCTGCTCATGGCATGTCCTATGTAAACTGCTATGTGGATATACAGGCTTAAAATACTTCCTGTACTTTGTGTGTGTCAGAGTTAGAAATTTCATGTCACTCTACTTTGTTTCAAGCTAGAAATACATGAGTTGATCAAATGGTTACACTGATCTGCTACCACTTCTGCTATGAAAAGATACGATGGAGCTTGTTTGCAGAAACACCGTGCAGTATTAATTAAGACCAGATTAATTAGGATGTTAATATGTTTAGCAGCAGTTAAATCAGAATGGTGGAAATAATGGTGTTCCTCAGCTTTCTGTTTACACAGCAGGCATCTCCAGTCAGCTGAGGCCCAGTTTGGCAAGCACCTTGCTAAATACTCCTGGAGTGATACAAAATTTCCTGTGGACATGGTTAATTCCTGTGTGGCTTTGTTTTAAATGAAGCCAATATGAAGGATCAGAGGTAGTCATGTTAACGAAGTTACTTAATCTGTTAGGTCTGCCTGCTTTTGCTGCAACCTGAGTAAATTAAACTACCTATGCCAGTATTATCATAAATCATAGAATCATAGAATGGCTTGGGTTGAAAAGGACCTCAAAGATCATCGAGTCTCAACCCCCCTGCTAAGTGCAGGGTTGCCAACCACTAGACCAGGCTGCCCAGAGCCACGTCCAGTCTGGCCTTGAATGCCTCCAGGGACGGGGCATCCACAACCTCCCTGGGCAACCTGTTCCAGTGCGTCACCACCCTCTGTGTGAAAAACTTCCTCCTAATATCTAACCTAAATCTCCCCTGTCTCAGCTTAAAACCATTCCCCCTTGTCCTATTGCTATCCACCCTCACAAACAATCAATCCCCCTCCTGTTTATACGCTCCCTTCAAGTATTGGAAAGCCACAATGAGGTCTCCCTGGAGCCTTCTCTTCTCCAAACTAAACAAGCCCAGTTCCCTGAACCTTTCCTCATAGGAGAGGTGCTCCAGCCCTCTGATCATTTTGGTCGCCCTCCTCTGCACTCGTTCCAAGAGCTCCACGTCCTTCTTGTACTGGGGGCCCCAGGCCTGAACACAGTACTCCAGATGGGACCTCACAAGAGCCGAGTAGAGGGGGACCACCACCTCCCTCTCCCTGCTGACCACTCCTCTTTTAATGCAGCCCAGAACATAGTTGGCCCTCCGGGCTGCCAGCGCACACTGCTGGCTCATGTCCAGCTTCTCATCTACCAGGACCCCCAAGTCCCTCTCCGCAGGGCTGCTTTCAAGTACTTCTTTCCCCAGGTTGTATAAATACCTGGGATTGCCCTGGCCCAAGTGCAGCACCCTGCACTTGGCCTTGTTGAACCTCATTAGGTTCTCGTGGGCCCACTTGTCCAGCCTGTCCAGGTCCCTCTGGATGACTTCCCTTCCAATGTATCAACTGCACCTCTCAGCTTGGTGTCATCTGCAAACTTGCTGAGGGTACACTTGATTCCATCATCTATGTCATTGATAAAGATGTTGAAGAGCACCGGTCCCAGGACTGAGCCTTGGGGGACACCACTCGTGACCGGCCTCCACCCTGACATAGAACCATTTATCACAACCCTTTGGCTGCGACCAGCCAACCAGTTCTTAACCCACTGAACAGTCCATCCTTCAAATCCATACCTCTCTAATTTGGAGAGAAGGATGTGGTGAGGGACCCTGTCAAAGGCTTTGGAGAAGTCCAAGTAGATGACATCCATCGCCCTCCTCCCATCCACCGATGCTGTCACTTCATCGTAGAAGGCCACCAGATTGGTCAGGCAAGATCTACCCTTGGTGAAGCCATGGTGGCTGTCTCGGATCACCTCCTTGTCACGTATGTGGCTTAACATGTCTTCTAGGAGAATCTGCTCCACGATCTTCCCAGGCACAGAGGTGAGGCTCACAGGCCTGTAGTTCCACAGGTCATCCTTTCTCCCTTTCTTAAAAATGGGAGTAATGTTTCCCTTTCTCCAGTCACTGGGGACTTCACCGGACAGCCATGATTTTTCAAATATGATGGAGAGCGGCTCGGCAACCACATCAGCCATCTCTCTCAGAACCCTAGGATGGATATCATCTGGCCCCATGGACTTCCACGCATCCAGTTTCAAGAGGAGGTCTCGAACTTGTTCCACTGTTACAGTGGGACAGAATTCGCTCCTCTCACCCACACCTCGAAGTTCAGGGTCCTGGCAGACACGGGGAGCCTGACCACCGGTGAAGACCGAGGCAAAGCACTTATTGAGCACCTCGGCTTTTTCCACGTCTGAGGAAGCCAATTCTCCATCCTCATTTACCAGAGGGGGAACACTCTCCTTGACTTGTCTTCTCTTGCCTATGTACCTGTAGAACCCCTTCTTGTTATTTTTCACATCCCTAGCCAAGTTCAGCTCAATCTGCACCTTGGCTTTCCTAATCCTATCTCTACACATGCGGACAACAGCCCTATATTCCTCCCAGGCTACACAACCCTGCTTCCACTTCATGTACATTTCTCTCTTTTCCCTCAGTTTAAGCTGCAGGTCCTTGCTCAGCCATGCCGGTTGCCCGCCTCCTCTGCTCAATTTCTTTTGCTGGGGAATGGAGAGCTCTTGTGCTCTCAGGGTGGTGTCCTTAAAGAGCTGCCAGCTCTGCTCTGTTCCTACGCCCTTAAGGACAGTTTCCCAGGGGATCCCACCCAGCAGTTCCTTGAGCAGCTGGAAGTTCGCTCTCCTGAAGCTCAGGGTCCTGACTCTACTCTTTGCCAGGCCTGCATTCCTCCAGATCACAAATTCCACCAGGGCATGATCACTACAGCCCAGGCTGCCTCCAGTCTTAACCCCTCTAATGCTCTCCTCCACGTTGGTGAGCACCAGGTCCAGTTAGGCTTCACCTCGGATCGGTTCATCTGATACCTGGACAAGGAAGTTATCCTCAACAGACTCCAGGAATCTGCTGGACTGTCTGCCCCCCGCCTTTCCTCTATCCCAGCAGATATCCGGGTGGTTGAAATCCCCCATCAGGACAAGAGCCCGCGAACGCGACACCTCCTGCAGCTGGAGCAAGAAGGCCTCGTCCGCAGGTTCCCCCTGATCAGGTGGCCTGTAACAGACCCCAACCAGTAGATCTCCTTTACTGGACCAATCCCTGATTTTAACCCATAAGCTCTCAACCTGGTCATGGCTGTTACTCAGACACAGCTCTTCACAATCTATCCACTTCCTAATGTAGAGGGCAACTCCCCCTCCCTTCCTGCCCTGTCTATCCCTTCTGAAGAGCCTGTAGCCCTCAATCAGAGTATTCCAATCGTGGGATTCGTCCCACCACGTTTCCGTGATAGCAACCAGATTATAATTTTCCAAGCGCATCATGGTTTCCAGTTCCTCCTGCTTATTTCCCATGCTGCATGCATTAGTGTAAAGGCACTTCAGCTGGGCTTTCCGGCACACAGCTGGGCTTTCCGGCACACACTATTATCTGTAGAAGTGTCTCAAATGATGCCCAGCAAGCTGTCAGACCATGTCTTTAGTTATTTACCTATGTCAAGAGTGTGGAGTAGTAAAGCTGCATTACTTGACTTGCTTTTCTACATTGGTTTACACCCGGCTTTCATCTGTAACTTTCAGTGATCTGTCTGGTGTTAAAATAATGTTTATGTATTCTGTGTTCAATATCCCGTAGGCAAAGCTGAAGCAGTTATTTGAAACATGGCAAAATCTATCCAGTTCTCAAAAGCAGGTATGTCTGTGGCTTTTAATGATGCATAGTAAAAGCGATTTTGCACATAATTTATTAACTTTGCCTTGGATACTTTTCTGACGGCTTTTAACAGTGTATTGAAATACAAATTTGCAGATTGTTATTTGAAAATGGAGGAGTGCTATACTGATAATAAATCTTCATATTTTTTCAAGTTTTCATAGAATCATTAAGGTTGGAAAAGACCACAAAGATCATCTAGTACGGTTGTCAGCCCACCATGCCCACTAACCCATGTCCTTCAGGGCCACATCTACCCTTTTCTTGAAAACTTCCAGAGACAGTGACTCTCCCACCTCCCTGGGCAGCCTGTTCCAATACCTCACCACTCTTTCGGAGAAGAAATATTTCCTAATACCCAACCTGAACCTCCCCCCCCCCCGTCACAACTTGAGGCCATTGCCTCTTGTCCTGTCGCTGTTACCTGGGAGCAGAGGCTGACCACCACCTCCTTAAAGGAGTTGTAGAGAACAATGAGGTCTCCCCTGCACCTGCTCTTCTCCAGACTGACCCATCCCAGCTCCCTCAGCCACTCCCCATAAGACATGTGCTCCAGACCCCTCAGAGCTTCTGTCACAGGGGAGGATGTGGCATGGCAGTTACCCATATACAGCCCCTTTGCTGACTGTAGAGATGTGCTTTTCTTTCAGCCATATCTGCAGCTTGCTCAAGATGATAAAATTCGGTATGAAAACGAAATGAAATCATGGGAAGCCAAAATGGTTGAACTTGGACGTGAAGACTTGATACGTTCCAAAGAACAGCGGCCAAAAAAGAAGACTGACACTGCCCAAGAAGGCTCCAAAGCTTCACTGCGTGAAAGGCTGGCAAAACTGAAGTTGAAAAAATCCGAAGAATAAAACGGTTACTTATGTAATGTCTTTATCCTGCTGTTTTAATGCTGCAGTCAGGGTTAAGATTGAAGTTTGGAAAACCCGTAAGGGGCCGCTGGAGAGATTGGAAAGGAAGGTGATGGGGAAAGAGAGAATTCAGTGTCTCTTGGAACTGACTTAATCATTGCAGGTGTAACCTGAGCTGTGTAACGAGAATCAGTTAATCAAGCTGTGAATGGTGGCACTCACTGACATCAGCAGAGCTCTCCTATGGTGGTAGATACCAGCTAGCTTTTATAAAGATTTTTTTTTTTATGAAAGCAAGAATATTCTACTATGTTACCATTTAAATTCTGTAACTAGGAGCTGAAATCTGAGTTGTGCTGCTGTGTTTAATCCCTCCATTGTAGTGATAGAGAAAGAAAACATTACAAGAGAAGGCGCAGGAAATGTGAAATGCTAACTTCTGGTTTGGTCTTTTTGTATGTATCAATCTGTGTATACCACTTACATGGTGTTTCATTAAAGACCGTATGAATTTTGTATAAACGTATCTCCATTGGAGTGTTTTTCTTGTTGGGACACAAACCGCTCTGCTTTCACGTTGGTGTGTTTGGGACGGCCTTCAGGGAGGAGGAAATATGTGTGTGTTGGCTCTAGATGCCATGAATACCAGTGTTGTGAAGAGCTACTGCTTTATTTATTTTTTCTAGGACCTCTTTCTGCTTTAGTGGATGTCTTGGAGGTATTGTGGAGGATCTGTTTTTTTAGAAGGGAGGCCAACTTTTTCACTCGTTTGGGGGATTTCACGTAAGGAGCTAATCACGTGTCCCTGTTTGTATTTTGTATACATCTATGTGCGAACCCAACACCGCTCCAGGCTTCCCTCTGGAAGTGAAGGGTACCACCCCGAGTTACTTCACGGGGCGGAGCAGCCGCTCAAGCACCGCCTTTCTCAGGGGAGGGCCGCAGGGCCGCACCTCCCGCTTCTCGCCGCCCGCCCCGCCTCGCGCCTGCGCCGTGCCGCGCGGCGGTTGGCGGGCTGCGGGCGAGATGGGGCTGCTGGGGGACTGCGAGGCCCTCTTCGGCGCCGCCGATCTGTACCGCGTGTTAGGCGTCCGCCGGGAGGCCTCGCCGGAGGAGATCCGCCGAGCCTACCACCGCGCCTCGCTCCGCGTCCACCCTGACCGGGCCGAGCCCGATGCCAAGGAGGAGGCGACGCGGCGGTTCCAGGTGAGCGCGGGCGGGCGGCTGGCTGGCTGGGCGGGCGGCTGGCTGGCTCACTGAATTACCGACCGGCCCCGCAGATCCTGGGCAAGGCGTACGCTGTGCTGAGCGATGCGGAGCAGCGCGCCGTGTACGACGAGCAGGGCACGGTGGACGAGGAGGGCGAGGCGCTGCGGGCCGAGCGGGACTGGCAGGAGTACTGGCGGCTGCTGTTCAAGAAGGTGAGGGCCGGGGGCTGGGCACCTCTCTGCTGCAGGCTGGCACGCAGTCTGCTTTTTGCTGCTGTCCCTTCCATCTTGCAAACAAATCGCGTAACTCGGGTATGTGTTCTCTTTGCTTCAGATCACCATCAAAGATATTCAAGACTTTGAGAAGAACTACAAGGATTCAGAGCAAGAGCTAGCAGATATTAAGTCAGCCTACGTGGATTTTGAGGGTGACATGGACAGAATAATGGAGTCGGTACTGTGTGTGGACTACACGGATGAGCCAAGAGTGAGGAAGATTATACAAAGAGCCATTGATGCTGGAGAACTCCCGTCCTACAAAGCTTTTGTGAAAGAGTCCAAGCAGAAAATGACGGCAAGGAAGAGGCGGGTGGGTACCAACCAGGGACCAAAAGGAAGCAGTGTGCACGATGCGCTTTTAATCTCTCTTGGTGGAAGCTAATTAAGTTGCACTTAGGACATACATTTGCTACAAAATTGCAGATCTGCTCAGTACTTCTCACTTCCACACTTGATTATTGTTATTTTCCACCTCCCACCCCCCTCCAAAACTATCGCTTATACCAATTCCAGTCAAATCTTTGAGAGGGTTCAAGTAGTCACAGGCTACTGCTGCCCATACCTTCTTTCTTCTATTTCAGCATTATCCACAGTCATGTGTTACAGGTCAGAATGTCCCTTCATTCATTTACAAAGCTGCAGTTGCTGGAGCTAAGAAGAGTACGTGGGAGAAATATATTTGCTTGCTTATTGACAAGTGTGAAATAACAGCCTGGGCAAAATTCTCTCCAACTTACTTTTTTTATTTTGTTTGTTTGTTTGTTTTGACACTTTGTACCCTGCACATAACAGTAACCTTTCACTTATAGAAAACATAATGGCTGCTAGGACAAAAAAGAAGTGTGGGTGGGGAGAACGAGGATGGGAATGGATATCTCATAGTGTTCTGCACTGTCAAACAGCACAGCCACTGTATAAAATTGGGAAATCAGAATGGGTTCTCTGTGATTATTCATTTGTCGCCAAACTTGGAAACTGTGTTTCCTTGTGGCTTTTTGTGTAGGAATGCAAAAGTTAAGTGTTTAGTAACTATTCTAGGACATCAACATGCTAAGTACTTTTCTAAAGGCTAATTTGCTACTTCAGGCAGAAAAAGAAGCTAAAGAGGCAGAAGAGAGTAGAAAAGAATTGGGCCTTGGTGATGGAGAAGATGACTTGAAAGCGCTGATTCAAGTAAGGTCTTAAGCACTCATTGAAGATACCTGGCTTAAAATTGTGTTATCCCTGAGCATCTTTACGTGTAGGATCTTTGCAGCTCTTCTTACCATAAAAGCTTCCTGAGATTACAATACGACCTTAATGCTAGCTATGTACTTCGGTTAATATTCAAAGTATGGTATGGATTTTATTACCTGTATCTTTAAAAAAAAAAAAAAGCAAGTTATTATAATATGCTCATTTTTACTGCATACACAATCAAACTATTTAACTTTTCTAGTTTTAGGTGGTTGGACAAGGAGTGTTAATGCTTATTTCTTTCTGAGAAAAAGGATAAAAAATTTGGTCGGTCTTACTCTTCTGCTTTTGTATTTTGGGGAATGAGGAAGGAAATACCCTGTTTAGGTTCTGTTTTTCAGTCTTGCCTTTCTTAATGTCCAGTGGGCTTAAAATAGGATGTTGATATTAAATCATTCCTCAGATTGTATTAAGTTTTGTATCTAAACAAGAAATTATTTGTTTTTCTAGCCGTATGTTGTGAATTTTTAAAGCCCCTCTTTACAGATACAATACTTTACAGAAGTATAGAGCCTCAAGCATGAAGTAGGCTTCTGCTTGACAGAACTCTGCTTTCGGTAGCCTATATTCCCTATTGAATGTATTCCAGGGTTTGAAGTAGTTATCTAACTACATCAGAATGTTCCATATTGAGCAGTAATAAAGGTTTGTTTCGTTTTGTTTTTCCTCCCCCAGAGCAGAAATAAAGATCGAAAAAAGGAAATGGATGACTTTTTGGCCCGAATGGAAGCAAAATATGGCAATAATGCTAAAAAGGGAGGAAAGAAGACTGCAGCCAAGAAAGGAAAGAAATAAAGGACTGTGTATGCTGAAGTGTCAAGTATCATTTTGGTTGGGAACATGTGGATTTGGGAGTTTCAGAGTTTTTCTGGACTGCTGTTTCAGTGTGCGTGCATCAACTTGCTGTAACTGGGGAGCATGATGCAGAACACATCATGAACAAGAAAGACAAAGCATTCTAGCACCACTGTTTAAAATTATTTGGATGCTTTTTAGTTAAGGTCAAGCCAATTTTTGGCTAATAGTTTTGTTACAGTAAGGAGGTGCTGAGATGCCTGGGATGGCTGCCTGTTTATTCAACTTGTGCTGAATCACGTTCCCTCCAACACGTAAGGAGTGCCAGTACTGCTGATGGTGAAACAAAGTGATCCCACACCTCTGAGAGTCCTTGCCACTCATTCCTGTGGCTTCTGAGTTAGAAACAAATCTTTTTGTTGTTCACACGTTTCTTTTCTAACCAATCTTGTGCAGTTTTTAAAGATCTTTGCAGTACAGCTCAACAGGTATTTTTCAGATATTCCATGGGTTTTATAAAAACTTTTGAAAATAGAAGATTTAATAAATGATTTTGCAGAACTTTGTGCTATCTTGCTTCCCCATGCCCTCTGTGTTTTCTAATTATTTGAAACACAGTGATAACATTGGCGCTTATTTTTATTGAAGTGAATACTGCATACTTCTTTAGCAGCTGAAAACACATCTGCACTGTTAACTGTGCTGGTATTACGGAGTTATGCAAAAGGGCCGCTTATTTATCAGCTGGTCTCTGACAGTGGCACATAAGCAGATGCCTTAAGAAAATGAGACTGCAGCAAGCATGTGAGTGACTTTGCAGAAAATCTTCTAACACCTTCTAACATGCTGGTATGATGCAATCAAACTAATAAACCCACAGAACACATGTGCTTCTGTGTGTTTCTAGGATTTGTGATGTTTCACGATGAGGACTTCCAAAGCCTAGAAATGCATTGCTTGTTATTTCAATGGCATCACACTCCTGCTGTAGGATGATGGGGATTACTTCTGACTCCTGCTTCAGTGTGCTCTGTGTTTGTCAATGGTTCTGTTATTTCAGAAGTGCTCTTTTACGACGTGCAAATATACAGAACTTGTTTTTTTTTATTTTTTATTTTAACGCTTTTAAAACTGCTTTATGTAGTGGGTTGGGGTATGAATTTGAAGGGTAACGTGCTGTAGCTGAAAGAAATGAGGCTGGCTGTATATATGGATCATTCTTCAAAGGCTGAAGAGCCACAAGACGAATATCTACTTTTGAGTTGAAGGTTCCTATCACTTCAGTGATAGAATTCAGCAACTGTTTACTAGAGCTTCCTAAGGGGAAGCCAGAGGTAGAATGGGAAATGAGTTCCCTTTTACTTAGCTGCTTTAAACAGTCATCCTGATTTAGAAAGAGTTCAGTAGGTCACTGTGTTGGTTAACACACAGGACTTGAACATAACTCTTGCTACACAAAACAGATATCAAACAGTATAGACAAATCTCTCAACCATTTGTGTAGAAACCAAAAGTTACCTTATGACAAGACAGCTTTCATTTTTTTTAATGCCTTGCCTCCTGCCCTAGGCTACAAAATACTACATTATGGTACTAGAAGTCTGTTCAAGTTTATTTGTGTATTTTTGTAACTCTTAAGCACTACGTTGGTCCCTGAGGAATGGCACTGGTTTAAGAAGGATGCTTATCTCCACTTAGCTTCAGATAACTCAATGATACACTGCACAGCATTCTGCTAGTCTTAACCACTACAGAAACCGTGTTTTGAAAGGGTTTAGTGACTGCTGGCTGCTTTTAGGCATCCATCTATCTCTATTCAAACCTAAGAGATTTAGACTGAGCCCAAAGCTGCTTCTTCCTCTGGAAATGCAAAGGAAGGAGTTACGCTTACATTTGTACACTTCTGCTTTGCTTTCTTTTCCATTCTTTTTGATCAGAGCACACTTGAATCAACTGGATGCTTCAATCAACAGAAGAACTTAAACTAGTTCAAAAATCATTAGCTGTTCTGTAGGTACCACTAACACTTAGATTGCATAGCTTACAGTGGAAAGTAGAGGAGCCACTTCATAAGAAATCCTGGCAAGTTGTTTCCATTCTGAATTGTAACTTGGAAAATACTAACAAAAAGGAAACAGAAAAAGTGCTTTTAAATTGCATTATAAAGAATCAACTGTTTTCTTGCAGTGCAGTAACTGTTAAAATGCAGGAAGTGGTTATCTTCAGCTCGTCTTTACATTTGCTTGTCATCTGGCATATACTGCTTGGGAGAAAGACCTTCAACTAATAGTTTATTTTGGAAAGTCTGTATTTTGTGTTTTCATTTTACTTGGAGCCACAAGGGCAACTAAGCTAGTACCTCCGCCATGTCTCTCACATGGTGCGTGTTGGAGACCTTCAGGATGGAGTGCAGAAATACCTACATAATTGCAGTGGGAGTTTGTTTCTTTTTTTTATTTTGTTTGGTTTTTGTTTTTAAGAAAGGGAGACTGACCTATTTTGTGAAACTACATGAAATATCTCACCAGGAAGACAGCATACTTTCTTTGAATACTCTCTGGAACTGCTTGTAGTTAAGAGTCCTTTTTGTCCCTTAAACTTTCTTCAGACACTGAGAAATATGTATATAGAAGTATATAACAAGGAGGGTTCAGTGGTATGCTACCCTTAAAGCTGTCAGTTCCCTTCATCTATTTTGCTACCTTATTTTTACAAAACTGTGTTAATATCTGCTGCAATTACTACAGAATTCATAACTTGTCTACGCTGAGTTGTAGAAGCAGTATCATATGCACAGCTTCCTTTTGATAGTATAGTATTGCTTTTATATAAATAGAGCTTTAAACTTAACTTTAAAAACTACTGCTATGGAATGCCTGATTAATCTTTCATAGAGCTGATGGAAAAATCAGGAGGTCCTGCAATACATGCCTGTAACATGAACCAGTCACAAAACAGAAATAATTAATAGAAAACAGCAGTGATTTAAAGTATTTGCTAGGTTTTCTAGGAGTTAGGTTTCAGTGGAGGATAGCTTTTTGTACTGGTAGAAAACGGAATGTGCAAGTATATCCCTTCTAATCTTTGGCAGTTGCTTCTTAGACTTATATAAAAATAAGACTGTTCATACAGAAGGGTGCTTGAAGGCTCTCTGTAAACAGCCCTGACGTTGCTCAGAGGGCATCTGTGACTTTTCTGGAGATGGATGTACACTTCTTCACGTGACACGTTAGAACCCCTGTTTGCTTTTTGTGACTGATCCACTTCGACTTTGGCCTTTCACAGAACCATGTGGCTGAAGACCTAATAAAGAGATCACGTACAACTTCAAGATTTCTAGAAGTTACCGAAGCTAAGCACTTAAATGCAGCTCCTTCATCTTAATACTAAGACGGTGGGGTTTTCTGGCTTCTTATTGTAGCAATCAATCAGTTCATCAGTAACTTAAAAACTATTTCACATAACTTTCAAGGTAATTTGCTGTTTCTTTCAGCATGAGGCTTTCTTAAGAGGAAGGTAATCACATATCAAACAACGTGATCAACTGGAAACTTAAGTTTTAGATATGGCTGTCCTTCCAAAAGGGGTGAAAGGAATGCTTTCATCATTGCTGGGATCTGCTCTGTTTCTTGATCTCCCACGAAGCATTCATGTCTACGAAGTTTTTGTAATTTCAATTTTTTTTCTGTCAATACAACAGTCATAAAACTCATCTCGCATTTAAATATGCTGGCTGGAGGGGGGGCGGGGAAGGAAGACCTCATTTTCATAGGAAACCCTTCTTTCTTTAATTAAAAAGAAGTTATTTCAATTTAGTACTTCTATTAAATAAAACTCAGGTTGCCTCCCATACCACTTATATTAGTGATAGTTATATTAAACAAGCTAAAAGTCCCCTCCTGTCCATTAATCATCACATATGTGCTTGTCATCCCTTATCCTGTGCAGCTGCTGTTATCTTTTGCAGCTTTAATTCCATCTTTTTAGTATATATACTCTTCTTATGTGAGAAATCTTCATAACTCCATTGAGGATCCCAAAACACAGTGATGAGAAGAACCCAGGGTAACTTTTCCTGATGGACTAATTTTCAGAAAGTGCATCTCACCCCCTGCTCTGTGCCACCCCTTCCAGGTGCAGACAAGACTTGCCTTAGTATTGAGGGCAGCAGGGAGTTTTTAAGGGGAGCTCCCATGAGAGCTACAAAGACAGCAGTGGGAAAAGCTGTTCCAGAGTAGAAGAGTTAACTTGCATAGCGAAAAGTTAAATGCAAAACAGAACCTTGAAAAACTTCCTTAATGCAGGAAGTGCTTGCCTGTCTGAAAAGCCTACTTCCCCCTTGATCTCCTCAAATTCAGTAAGTGATGAGCTTACCTGAACCTGCTGATCCTCTGCTTGTCCAAGAGTGATTACCACAATCAATAACAGTGCAAGAACGGCGATGCTGTGGATCCGGCTGAAAAGACAGTTCAAGATCTTTATGTTTGCATGAAAAAAATGCAAACATCAAGATTATAACACAACTGAAAACGACTTGATTGTACTTCTTTCCTACGATAGTAAATTTGCAAAATTTTGCAGTGTTCTAAGTAGAGCTTTTACATGTTTAAGGAAGGTTAAGTCATGTTCGGGAGAAGAAAATACTCTTTCCTAACATGTGACCATTTGAAAATTTAGAGGGATTCTTAATACTTTTGAAAATTGTTCTGTTTCAATATAGGTTTTTAGAAAGTTTGCACATTGGTAACTGGACAGCCAAGGATGTTAAAATTCTACACAGAAACTAAACCATCCGCTATTTAAAAGCTCTTGTTGAAATTGCAACTTTTGAAGCTTAGATAAGAATACTTTGTCAGATAGGACAAGTTAACAGTACATTAGGTGTTTCTTTAAACTAAAATGAACATTTGATACCAAAATACACTGGGCATTGCATACATAGTACAGCAACTTTGTGCCAGAAAGCAATTAAGACTATCCTAAGCTTGTGTCTGTGTATATAGCTGTAGGAATGACTTCCTCAAGTCTACAAAATAAAACCTGAAAGCATCCTCTACTACCCCATAATTCTCATAAAGCTTTCACAGAAGATGCTAGATGACCAATGGATATGATAAATTCAATGTTATAGTTAAAGTAATACTTAGCTTATAATACCAGCATCTCAGCTTCAGGGTTGTTCAAGAGAAGTGTAGTACCACCAGCCAAGCATAGCTGTAGTTAGGAGCTGGCTGGGGAAAGCTCAGTGAGACCATTGCCCATACACAAGTGACTTCCCATTTGTTTCAGAAGTGCCAAGCAATGATGTTTTTGCTAACCTGTGTGTATCTCATCTAGTGACAAACCTGATGGTATCAATTGCCTGTGGCATTTGGTTCTCAAGTAATCTATCTGTGATAGTTGTCAAAGCCCCCTGTTCAGTAACAGAGGATGACGTGGTATCAATTGCTATGCTTTACCAAGAATACGTTGGTTGTTTTAGGCCTGGAGAAATGATCAGGTAAGAAGAACCTCTCGTGTAGCTGCTGGTGAGTATCTTCATGTGTTGTTACACTGTGAGCTCGACTTGAGTTTCCTCGAGATTTCTGTATTAAATAACAATATAATTATTACTTTTCCTTATTGCAGCGGTACATTTAATTTAACTACTATAAGATTTAAAGCTGATTTTCCAAGACAAAACATTCCACACGTACTTATGGGGAGGAAGAAAATTCTGGCACTTATTGGAGTTGCAGCATTCAACTCTAGATGATGCTGTTGGTAAAAAATCATGCATGGTCAAAATTTCAGCTGCTGTCACAAGATAACGAACAAACTGGAACTCCCGTGTCTGGTAATTTCATCAGCAGTAACTACAGTTTTAGAATGTCCAGTAGGAAAATCAAATGGTTCTGCCTGTTACCATTTGCCTCTGTGATCCTGTGGTGCTCACATGTTCTGCCACGTCGGTGGTACCAATAGGTGGTAGGAGATTATTTCGGTTTAGCAGCAGTGGGGAGGGTGAGGTCAGCTGCTCGTGTGCAGTCAGGCTGCAAGGCACCGGGAAGGACAGAAAAACATACCATTTATATGCTTGACAATGTGTAAACATACAGTATTGTAAGCTTGTTTGGCATTGTGTAGGCTAACAATGTTACAGTAAGAGCAACGGGTGCAGAACTTCTGCTGTGAAATGCTGGCATTATGTCTAACTGTTGGAGACTAGATTTAAAAAACGAGCTCTGCAGTGAGTGAAGTTTGGCAGAAAACTCTTTAATTTATTAATAAGACTTTCTGCTTTTTAGGGTGTTTAATATTCAGCTTGTAGGTAAAGTGAGTCTGAGAATGAGTACCCTGATGGTGGGAGTATACACAGGCTAGCTGGTGGTTAAATTGCACGTCATCCAGCACAGTTTGAAGGAGTGTGCTGCGTGGCTGGTACTGCAAAATGAAGGCTAGATAAAGGTGCCTTCATGGGCCATTACTGCACAAAGTCTAGAAAGCAGCTCTGCTTGGACTGGACAGACTGAAGGATATAATTGTCATTCAAAACTGCATGAAGTGATTAATTGAATCACAGCTTGTAGCATGGTAAACTAACTGTCAACTAAGCTTTCTCAGGGAAAATATAATCAATTTTTAAAAAAATAAAAAAATTAACGTTCTTTTAATTTAACTGAATGCTCTTTGTGTAAGTTAGGTTCTCTAAATATGGTAATTTGCCATGAGAAACTGGTTTGGAAACATACAGTCGAGTTCCCCTGAAGACATCATCCACAGACCGTGGGGTCCCAGTGCGAGACTGACTCGTGTCGATAGGATGCAGGGTACGTGGCAGTGGGTTTCGCCTTTTTGAGCTGTGAGACAGAGGTGATGTACTGAGCTCCAGAGGAGGACGATTTGGCCATGCTTTGTTTGAGAGGATGGAACTGGAGCCTGGGCGTTTGTCATCCAGGTCCCTAATAAAAGAATCACAGAACCAAAAGAGATACATTTGCCATGACTGATAACCACCCTGCCACTGCAGTACTCATCTGTGTGACAGTAATAATGTACAGGTGATTTGGGTTTTTTTTTCTGGTTTGGTTTTCCTCAATACCAAACAAAACAGCTAAATTAGAAAATGATGGTAGGTGGGAAAGAAAAAAGCCTATATCTAATGTGTGTGTGTATGTATGCACACACATATACATATGTATTTACTGAACTATTAACTTTTTGATTGAATATGTCAGTATAAAAGTTGTAATTCTTCATAGCATATACGTGCTACCACTAATGCCGCAGCCATTCACTAAGAGGTACATCAGCAGCAATTAGATATAAAGACCGTACTAGAAGTACAACATTTAATAAGGGATGTAAACAAGCAAGAAAATAACCGAGAATTAATTTATCTGGAGTGGAAGATTATCTCATACTGTTGTGGATTAAATCCCTCTCACTGTGAGAGTGCTCTGCTTTAAAACAGAAAAAATCTATAGCTCTTACAGCGTTTTCTCCATTACAGGCAGATTCCTTTGCTGTAAGTGGATCCCATGTATCACTATCAAGCCATTCAGATTACGTTGAGACCCACTATTTGACCCTTGAGAGAGATTTACCTGAAAGTTAAATAAAAAATAAATTACTGTTTGACAATGACATACACCCATATTTAAAGATTTTGTCCTCTCTAATACTTTTGAAAGAAAGAAACCCATTTCATCCAAGAAATCCATATGTACATATATACTCATTTGTACAATTTCCTCCATCTAAGATAGGCATCTTAGCATTTCATTCTTCTTGCAAATGGTAGTGCTTAGACAATGTATCAGATGATGCTATGTCACCTTTAGTAATTGCCAACTGAGCCTCTTGTTTGCATGACATGATCTTCAACAACGGCTATAATCAGGAGTTTTACGCAACTTTTTTTTTTTCCAGTGTATGTTGGCATTTATTTTATGTCAAGGACAGACCTGGAAACTCCTCTCCAGGAATACAGACTGATCTTGAAAAACATGACATTCTTCCCACCGTAACAATAACAAACAGAAAAGAACAGAGCTTAAATCTCTCCAGCATACATACTTGAGGTGGTTTTCTCCTCTTTTTGGTTTTGCGGCCACATCTGGTTTTTGGGCACTACACATATAGTAACAGGAATGTGAGGAAGATGCAGGGGGTAGAAATAAAGGAGAAGTAAAAAGAAATAAAAAGGAAAGAGTTGAATTAAAATGGAATGAACAGAGATAACACTTGATGCTCACCACTCTAGGAGCATATAATCTAAAGCAGTCAAATTCAGAGTCTGGGGGAAAAAAAAACAACTGTTGTACAAATTCACCAAGACTTACTCTCTCTTCCCTCACCAGTTAACTACAGATAGGCTAGTGAGAATGGGATCTCACACACACAGTCCTGCATCTCACAATTTAATTCCAACGCTGTTAAATGTAGAAAGAGCTACATCATTAACGAGCACTCACCACATGGCATTCCAATACACATGTAAAATGTACAATTTTAAAGAGAAAAATAAGTAAACTTGCAGCTGAGGAGTAACAGAACTTCACTGGTTAGCAAGGACAGTCAGCATCTATGCACAATCCAAACTAGTCATGTAGCTAAAGAGTTCCTGATGTACTTGAATCTTCACTTCTGTAGCATTGTATTGAGTCATGCCTACACAAACCAGCTGGCTAGAAGTACTTACCAGATTTGATGTCACTGAGGGCATTTGAATTTGTGGCATACGAGGTAATAGCGCTGGCAGAGGATCAAACTGCTGGGGGCTTCCAGAATCTGCTTGAATTGTTTCTACTTTTATGATATTTTTCTCATCATCTACACAAAGCAAGAGAGAATCCCTGTCAGAACAGACTACTGACACTCTTATTTGTGCACAGTACTATGAGAGTCATCTTAAACATTAAGCTCTGTTAAATCTTTTAAAGGCACATATTACACTGTTAGCAAATAACCTTTTTCAGCCCTGAAGAGAGTATTCCCAATTGCATCTCTCATTGCATCCTTGCAAAACTGAGTAACTAAAATCCTCTCTGAATCTTCAGTTTAACTGCGATCCTTACCAGAGGCTGATACTTCCCAGTGTCTGCTGATCAGTTCTTCCATGCAGCCTAGCACTTCACTCCACACATCATCAAACACAAACGTGAGCACAGAATCCTTCATGCAGGAATATGGAGAGATTGGAGGAATCCCCAATTTTCGTCTATTAGAGGAGAGTCCAATTTTCCTCTCATGCAGTTCCTCCTCCCTGTAAAAATAGGGGCATTATACGTACCACAAACACACATTCTTTGTCTCCTATATTTTTGTTCCACTTATTCAGCAGGATTAAAACATCACCTAAGGCTTCACTTATGCCCTGTTTTCTCCTAAATTGAAACAAGTCAAGGCAGCTGGCTGAATAGCTCGAAGACATTACTTCCGGAGAAATTTCACATTTATCATAGAATCATTTGAGTTGCAAGTGACCTTTAAAAGTCATCTAGTCCAGCTCCCCTGCAATGAGCAGGGACACCCACAGCTCTATCAGGATCTCAGAGCCTAATCCAGCCTGACCCCGAACGTCTCCATGGATGGGACATCTACCATCACACAATATCGTACAATATTGTTTTTTAAGAGCTGACAGTACAATAAATAGCAATATCAAATGATTTAGTCTAATACTGAAAGAAGTATATTTTTCCAGTGCTTCTGGAACATTTCTGTATGCTGGGCACTTGAACTTGTATTTCTTCCAGAATTTACTGATGCCTGAAATGTGAAGTAACTGAGACAATCACCTTTTCAACTACACATCTTAGTTCCCCCATGTAGAGTCACTATAAATTATACCTCATTGCTAATCTTTTACAACTGAGATCAAAGTTCCATTTAAAAATAAATGGAAGTAGTTACAGTGATATTTCTTCATCACATTGTTAGGAGGAAAACCTGGAAGATGATTGCTTGAAAAAGCGTATGTTCATCTGCCAAAATACATTTTGTATAATGGAGAAAATAATACTTATGTGAGCACAGTCGTTACGGCTTTCAGATTTGTTCCTTGAATTATTACTTACCACCAAAAAGCTAAAAATGTTGGAAAAATTGAGTTATCCTATACTTTACCACTATCTTATAGAGGCAGCAATATTGTTTGCTGCAACACTATCTCTGGCCAGGTCAAAGCATGCCACCTACTGACTTGAATCTCATGGTCCAGGCAACTAAAGGGCTTTATTTATTAAAACCAGTGAAACAGATAGTAAGTGACATTACCACCCAGAGCTCTTAGTCAGGCCATATGTTCATATTGTTCAGTTGAACAAAGTAAAGAGACAAAAGGAATCCTCTTTATGCCATTCTCGATCCCTTCTTAAGATAAAAATAGTGGTATTATTTATAGGCAAGCACTGATTCTTAAATTACAACTAAAAACCTGGGAAGGTACAATTCCAGCCAAAATGTTTGTCAGTATGAAGCAGAGAAGCATGCTTCCAGAAGATGGATAAAGAAAAATTTCCAATGCCCTACCAACCCCAGGCTTTTGAAAATTCTCTAGAGGAAAAAGCATTTAAAAAATCATCAAATACTTTACCAATCAATAGAGAAACCAAATACATCTGTATCTTAAGAGGAGAAGTTCTAGGACGCTAGTACTATCTCAATGTTCAAGACTTACACATCTCTGCAGTCAAATGCTAAATATTCCTCCATTATGCCTTCAGAGACAATTACTCCATCTTCACCTTCTTCGCTGTCTGGAGAACACAAAGTCGGAGACTTGGAATGGTTGGCTTTCTTGAGAACAGGAGAAACAGAAAGAGGCACCTTCTTGCCAAAAACACTAAATCTGAACAGGCGACAGTTTTCAGAAAGCAGAAACAAAAAGAAGTTGTTATTCCACTTCCAATAGTAGCACTGAGTAAGCTGAGAAACAACATGGTAGGTAAAGCCAGCTAAAGCCAGCAAATTTATGCACATTTAATAAATGGCTAACAATAAAACCAGCTACAGTATCTACATATCCTTTGGAAGTCAGCAGTGGCAAAGGTATTTCTACTTACTGATTAGCTTACTGTAGAGAGCAACAAGGACAGCTGGATGCCCTTGCTATTCTGAATGTAACTTTCTTCAGTTAAAAATGAAAAAGAAAGAAACAAACAAAACCATGCTATGTTCAAAACCCAGCCTAACAAAAAAGCTAAACCATCACTCCACATATTGCTCACAGTTTAAGAAGCCCACCACTGTAGTCCACTGAAGAAAAAATTACCTTCCCACCGTGGTACAGTCTGGATCAACTGCTGGTACTTACTCATTAGAGCCTTCTTCCTGTGATGGGCTTACATCTGATGAACCTAAACTGGCAGAAGGTGAACTCGAATACCATTCATACCCTTCATCTCTGGGGATCACTATCTGCTTCCCCACAACCCTGCCAGGGCAAAAGCAAAGGATAAATAAATCAGAAAGTGTTCCAAGTGGGATTCTGGAAGGGTATTAGAACATGCCAAAGCAAATCTTAAGAATTCTATTGGGAAGCTATGCAATTTTCTTGGCAATAGTTAAACATGGTTTTAGTTGTTTCCCTACTACAGATTGCTTTGTGTCAGGTAAATCCATTAAGAAAAATGTGATTGATTTTTTTCAGGCCCTGCTAATACTAAGACTTGAATACAGACAAAACTGTGTACATGTAATGAAAATTTTAAACTTTCAAGACAGCCGTAAGGACTGGCTGAGCTAGATAGGATTTTTTAAATTATTTTTAAGCTGGATTTTAGCTATACTATACATAAGGCTAAGTCAGCTGCAAATAGCACTAAACATCTGGCAAGGAACCAAATGTGAGATCATAGAATCACAATCACAGAATCATAGAATGGTTCGGGTTGGAAGGGAGCTTGGTGTCATCTGCAAGCTTGTTGAAGGTGCACTCAATCCCACTGTCCATGTTGCCTACAAAGATGTTAAATCAGTCCCAGCACTGATCCCTGAGGAATACCACTCATCACCGGTCTCCACTTGGACACTGAGCTGTTGAGTGCAGCTCTCTGAGTGCAACTATCCAGCCAATTCCTTATGCAGCAAGTTGTCCTGCCATGAAATCCACTTTTCACCAATTTGGTGACCAGGATGTCATGCGGGACAGTGTCAAATGCTTTGCACAAGTCCAGGCAGATGATGTCAGTTGCTCTTCCTTTACCCACTGACAGTGTAACTCCATCATAAAAGGCAACCAAGTTTTCAGGCGTGACTTGCCCTTGGTGAAGCCATGTTGGTTACCACCCATCACCTCATCTTTATTTTCCATGTGCTTTAGTAGGGCTTTCAGAAGCATCTGCTCCATGATCTTGCCAGGCACAGAGGAGAGACTGACTGACCTGTAGTTCCCTGGATCTTCTGTTTTTCCCTTCTTGAAAACAGGGGTTATGTTTCCCCTTTTCCAGTCAGTGGGAACTGCCATGACCTTTCAAATATGATGGATAATGACTTGGCAACTTCATCCGCCAGTTACCTCAGAACCTGTGGATGGATCTCATCAGATCCAATGGACTTGTGCACCTTCAGGTTCTTTAGATGGTCTCAAACATGATCTTCACTTACAGCAGGCAGATCTTCCTTCTCCAAGTTCTTACCTTTGCTTTCTGCAGCTTGGGCGGTGTGGCTAGAGCCGCTACTGGTGAAGACTGAGGCAAAGAAGTCACTGAGCACTTCAGTCTGTTCCATATCCCTCATGATCAGATCTCCAGTTTCCTTCTGGAGAGGGCTCACATCTTCCCTGGCCTTCCTTTTATCACTGATACACCTGTAGAATTTCTTCTTGTTCCCCTTTATGTCCCTGGCTAGATTTAATTCTATCTAGGTTTCAGCTTTCCTAACCCGATCCCTGGTTGCTCAAACAACTTCTCTGTAGTCCTCCCAGGTAACCAGTTCCTGCTTCCACTCCATTAGCAGCATGCTTTTTTATGACAATAGCAGGCAGACTAACAGAGTCATCTCTTTATCTGCTATAAAATTGCATAAAACCACCCTGCTGTTAATGTTGTTTTAAAAGCAACTGTTACCATCCCTACCTTTTGTAACTGTGTTGCTACTGACATTAATCTGTTAATAAAATACCTGAGATGAGGAAAGTTGGATGTCCACTGCTGGCATTCTTCCTGCAGTCCCTCAACGTGCACATTTTCTTTCTGTTCATAGAGTAGCTCATCGAGTTGCCTGAACATGTTCTGAACTTGTTGTGTGGCAGCTTTATCAAACTCCTAGAAAGGAAAGCTATCCGTCAAAGACCTGGTGAATAGCATTTAAAGATCTTTTCAAACTTTTTTTTTTTTAAGTTGTAAAAGACCATCTGTTTGTTGAAAGCTTAGCAGGACTGGTTTAAACAATCTTTTGCATAGAAAGACATTAAATTTAAATAATCTGTTCCCTGGAGGTGATGTGGGCTGCTGTTATGAATCATGGTAGGACTTAAGCTTACACAGATGCAAAAGAAAAGCTACTAAAATGTTTTGAAATATCTGTATTATTATATCAAGTTAATGACAGTAATTTATGTAAAATATACCAGAACAGGAATGGTAATTCTCAGCAATATTTTGATGAAATGAAAGATGTCTCGTTTGTGGTGCCCAACACGAGACTGGTCTGAAAGACCAGGAACGTGATGCTTTCACGTTGTGAAATAACAAGTTCTCACACAGCTAAAAAATTAGGCTGGTTCTTGGGTAATTTAAATTTAATCAATTTCCATCTTCATTCCACAGAAAGCAATAGCACACTTTATTTTGGTAAATAGGAAATCAAAAACAAAATAGAAGTGATGAAGAAGCTTAATGTATTTTGAGTAACATACAAATATCCAGAAGTTTGCACCAAAGTGAAGTCCATCAAGTATCTGAAAGTCACCATCTCCTGTTCTGGACTCCACAATAACAGCATTTACTATGTTGGATGTATATTTACACATTAGGTGATTTGTACTTCCAAAGTTTTAGAGCAGAAATGCAGAATATTAACTGAATAATATAAGCCTATTATGTTTTGATCTGAGCGAATGTAAAGATGGGGAAAAGGCCAACAGGATGTTTTTTCTATCCCCAATATCACAATTTCTTCACAGAGCCAGTCCTCAGCTTTATCCTGCAATGTATTTACAACTTTTCAAATATCTTTACTCACGGTGGTAGATTTGTTTTGGATGATGTTGTTCTACTCACATCATAGCCCCAAGAGAAGATGGAACTGTCCTCGGTGGAGGTGCCTGCGTAACTTGGACTAGCAGACCATGAATTCCCATCATCAGTTGGAGTAACAGAACGGTAGTCCGATTCCTTTGAGATTTCAGACTCACTGAAATGCACATGTTGCGGGGGAAAAAAAAGGAAGAAAAATAAAACACAAGCCAACAACACAATCACAGAAAAGCGGATAGGTAGGCTTTTCCTTCTGTACAAAAAATAAAAAAAATAAAAATGTCAGAATCGTAGAACATTTTGAGTTGGAAGGGACCCATAAGGATGGAGTCCAATTCCCGGTATAGAATAGCTCTTTGCAAGGCTTCTCTAAGAGTTTTCATGGGGTAAATTATTTACTCAAGAAGCATTTAAGCAAAAAGCATAGCATGCATGCTGTCAGCTCTGACTCCTGATGGCCTTGATGATGCAGGCTGTCTAGTGGTCAAGCAGAATATTAATTTTCTCCCACGTTACTGCTGTTAAGCTGGATAGTATTTCCAGTCACGGTTCTACTCAAGACTTATTTTTCTCCTTTCCCCCCTTGTTTCTGTCATAAAATTAGATGACTCGGGCTATCTGTGAGCTGGGAACAGAACACAGCTACGCACTGATGTCCAAAAAAGAGAGGCTGTGTTCTGAAATGACACCGTTCTGAGGTGAAGCCTAAGGCTACCGACCGCATTACTGCTGTCAATACAACTCAACACAAAGGTGACAGCTTTTCCCATGGTCTCCAGACCAAGATCCGCTTTCTGCTGTGATGAATACCTTGAAGCCCCTCGGCAGTTCTCAGATGCAGGTGTGACGGGGCTGGGTTCTGGCAGCGGGTGGTGCCGCAAGGCATGCTGCGTCAGGCCTTGTCTAAAAGCAAGAGGAGACCCTCAACATTACTACGGGGAGTATCTGCATAGCTCCTAAGCTTTATGTGTGTTCTGCTTTTTAAGGAATGCCCCAGCTTGCATAACCGAACTCATTCATTCTTGTTAGCCTCATCCATGTTAGAACTAAGATATCAGGACAAACTGCAGGCTGAACACGGAATTAGGGGCCTTGGCCTGGAAACCAGTACCATCCCTTCAGGCCAAATCCTCCAGGGATGGGCTGCAGCCCCGAGAGCACCGACGGGACAAGAGCGGCCTCCGGCCGGGGCCTGGGCAACCGTTAGGAGCAGCATTTGCTAGCTCTGTGTTGGTTGTAGGGGACAGGGAGACGGGAGGAGCAGCTGGGAGGGAAACAACGCCGCGGGCACAAAGCCGCTCGCCCCGGTCGTGCGGAGCTGCAGTTCCCCGCGGGGTCGGGAGCACAGACCGCGCCCTACGCCCTGAGCGGAGGAGCGTTCGCGGGCCCCGCACGGCAGCCGCCCGGCAGCCCCGGCCCCGCGCCTCCCTCCCGGCTCAGCCCCACCCGCGGCCCTCGGCTCGGCCCGAGCGGCGGCGGCCACTCACGGCTGCAGAGCGCCGGGAGGCACCGGTTTCCTAGCGTATCGCGAGATCATCCTCCGCCCGCCTCAGCGCCGCGCCGAGCGGCCCGCCGCCATCACGGCGCCCCGGGGAGGCGGAGCGCTGCGCGCGGCACGGCGCGATGGAGGGCTGCGGGAGGGCCGCGCCGGCTGAGGACGCGGTGCGCTACCGCCTCTTCGCCGTGCCGGGGGCGGGCGGCGAGGAGCGGCTGCGGCGCTGCGCCGACGGCATCGCGGTGCGCCTGGCGCCGCTGCTGGCCGCCTACATCTGGCAGCGGCAGCACTTCTGCCTGCGATACGTGCCGCCGCGCGGTAAGCGGGACGCGGGGCGAGGGACGTGGGGGTGGGCTGGGTGAGCTGAGGGGGCTTTCCCAACCGGAATGGTTCTGTGACTCCGTTCCGGCAGGAGACACTCCGGAGCACATCGGCGGCACCACGCTGTTCGGGGACAACGTGGAGGACGAGTGGTTCATTGTGTACCTCCTGCGGGAGATCACCCGCGCCTTCCCGGAGCTGGTGGCCAGGTGGGGTGCGGGCTGTGGGGTGGAGGGGCGGTGGGCGGCCTGCATTATCTCCAGCGGTAAGAAACCGGCTTCTTGAGCAGGGTCGATGACAACGACGGGGAGTTCCTGCTGATAGAAGCGGCCGATTTCCTCCCGAAGTGGATGGGTCCTGAGAACAGCGAGAACAGGGTGAGCGTAGCAGCAGGCGGCTCACCACAGCCTGCTGTGCACCACTTTCAATTCCCTCTCACACCTCTAGCTGCTGAAAATTCAGATTTTCTGGCTGTTGTCGGTGAGGTCAGGCCTTAAGGCTTGCCTTGATCTACAGCATGGTTTCTAAGTGCCATACAGTGCCTTCTACTCAGAATCCATTTGGCATTAGAGTGAGCTCTCTGGCTCCTGCGTAGCCACTTGCAGTTCTTCTTGCTGTGCTCTTGAGCACTCACACGTGAGAGTTTGCAGCCTGCACCCGTGGTTCTGCTGGAGGGTTCTCCTGAGGCACATCTCCAGCTGAAGGGAAACTTCCAGTATTGCTGGTGTTAAGGAAACAAGATGTGTTTGACCAAACCTGGAAACCGTGGACCTAGGCCAGGGATGGGCCCTGGGCAGCCTGAGCTGCTGGGGGGCAGCCCGCCCATGGCAGGGAGTTGGAACTGGGTGGGCTTTGAGGTCCCTTCCAACATAAGACATTCTGTGGTTCTCTGATACATGAAACACAACTTTGCATGGCTTGTGTGACTGTTCTTTTCCCATCTGATGACATTGTTACTGTTTGCCAGGTGTTCTTTTACAAGGGAGAGCTGCACATCATTCCGCTGTCAGAGACCGAAGAGCAGCAGTGGGAGCTACCTGCTGAAAGCCTAACCATCTCAGAAGCATTGGCGTTGTTATCTGCCCATTCAGAGGAGTTCCTGGCAGCAGAACCCATTCGAAGAGCAGTGTATAAACGCATCAGTGGGTATGTGCATGGTTTCTTTGGTATTCTGTAACGGAGAGTACTGATTCTGGGCTGTCTGGGGAACTTCATTGTATTAAGTCTCTTTCCTGTTACTTCAGTGGAGCTGGTTCTCTTTCAGCTAGAATTTTTCCGGGGGCATTGTGTTAAGAGGGGACCGCTGTCCTGTAAGCTGTTGTGTTATGTGGGGACTCCGGTGGTGGTTCACTTGCTGGGATGCCCATGGCAGGAGTTACCTTCCTTCCTGCCCTTCTTCAGTACTCTAGAGAAAATGGCAACAGTAGTTAAAAAGGAGTGTTTGGGGCTTGCAGTGCACTTTTAACGCAGTGTTGCAATTGTGTGACACAGCTATCCTGAGAAAATCCAGGCCTCTTACCACCGAGCACACTGCTACCTCCCAGCAGGCATCGTGGCAGTGCTGAAGCAGCGCCCGTCATTGGTGGCTGCAGCGGTCCAGGCCTTCTACCTGCGGGATCCCGCAGATCTACGGGCATGTCGCACTTTTCAGACTTTCCCTCCAGAGGAGCGTGTGATGACCATAGTAAGTGGTCCCTCTAGTGCAACTTGTCACTTAATTAAGTTCTCTGGGAACTTACTTAAGCCCTCACATTGTTTTTTTTTTTAAATATATACCTTTTTAGCATAAATACTGAGTTTTGCTTTTTTTTTTTTTAATGTATTATTTTGAATGAAGTTCATGTTTATTTAGAGATGCTGGGAACTTGGAATATTCTGTATAAAATCTAAAAAGTGACTCACCTTAGGGAAATTATATATATACCTGAAATACTATCTCAGATAAGGTCAGTAATATGGGTGCTTTAAAATAAAATTCAGATGGAACTGCTGGAAAGTTGATGCCCATACAGAGCACAGTTACACCACAGTGAGTGTTTTTCTCTTGCTTTGGCCTTTTCAGGTTACATTCACCAAGTGTTTGTATGCACAGCTCGTGCAGCAGAAGTTTGCTCCAGACAGGCGCAGTGGATACACGCTGCCCCTTCCATCCCATCCTCAGTACAAAGCCCACGAGCTGGGCATGAAGCTGGTAATTACTTTATATTGATTTTGTACTGTCAACGGTTTACGGGCGTTTGGCCCAGTTCCGTGACGAAGGGGACGGGGGACCCTCGGGCCCACGCCCCGGGAAAAGGGAAAAGGAAAAAAAAAAAGGGTTAGGAGATGGCCCTGAGAGCAAAGAACAGCGGCTACAATCTGAGGAGAAACAAACTAATTTACTAAATAAGATATCGGAATGCAAAACAACACACTATAATACAATATAATTACAATTTAAGCTGATAAATCCAATACAGAGAGAGAGAATGTCCCAAAATCAAGGTAGGCCTTACTCTACTACCGACGATAAGACTGCTGGAGAGCGAGGTGCTGCCAAGACGAGAGACAGCGGAAAAAGGGACGAGGTCTCGTGATCTGCAAGTTTTTATACTGCGAGCTTTTATCTTTTCCCTCCGGCTGGAAAATGGTAACAGAGGAGCAAAGTAGCGTGGGGAATGTAGTAGTCCTTCTCTTCTGAGAACCAGGTACATTCACTACATGATGTTATGATGTGGAGTACCAATAACTGAAAATCATAAAACCGTGACATGTGCTTAGACTGCTTTGTTTGGTGTTTGGTCCGAGAGCTGACTCTTTGCTTGTAGGTGGTTTGCTTGTACAGAGAAGTGTGAGCAAACGGGCAGTTCTGATTTTTCTGTAAATGCAATATTGTGGGGGACTACTTACAGAATAGAGTACTCCTGCGCTTCCATCACTAGAAACCATCCCAATCAGGTCTGAAGTCTCAAGGCTGGTACAGCCAGTGGCTCTGTCCTGCACCTCAAATTTGGTATGAAGCACGTAGTACTTGCTACAGTGCATCTTCGCAGCACAGAGCAAACGTACGCAACAGTTGAGATGGGAACAGAGTGGGATTTGTCTGTTGGAAGTGCAGAAAGCTCAGTGTGCCCTTGGTCTCTGCTCACAGCCACATCTGAGAGCAAGCTTTCTCTTCTGAAATTTCCTGTCCCAAGGCTTGTGCCTCAGTGCAGCATGTTTGTGTAGGCTACACAGCTTTGCAGTTCAGCACAGAATGTAAATTCAGTTAAAGTACTGGTGTGTACATGAGCAGGAGTTGGTGAGCTATAGATCCCTCTTATAGTTTGCTTTTCAGTGGCTTTCCCTATAGACAAACTTTGTAAGTCAGGTTGTAATATCTTGCTTTGGAAGTTGGAATCTCTCTTCCTGCAGCAGTAATGAACCATTTTGACCTTACAGTCAGCTTTGGTCTCTACTTCCCGATGTCAGAATTGGGTGCTCAGTGATATGGAGTCCTTAATGCATTTCTTAAGCACATTTAGAGCTGTGCTTAAATTTGTCACATCTCAAGAATATCTCGTTGTTGCATCTCTTGTACAGGCTCATGGCTTTGAAATTTTGTGCTCCAAATGCAGTAAAGTGTCTCCTGATCTGAAGAGAAATGCGTTCACAGGTCCCCTGTGGGAGAGATACCTCAGCAGCCTGAAGGAAAAAGATTATTTTAAGGTGAAGTATTGTGTCCATGTGTATCTTCTACATGTTCCCAGAAAAAAAAAAAAAAAGAAAACAACACATCTTTTAGCTCTTGAACTTGTGTAAGTATTTCTAGCAGGGCACAAAATCTAATGCTTCCACCTATGGAAAATATACAATTATCTTCAAAGGAGGCGGATGTGGTTTGTTCCCCTTCAAAATTAATCTATTTATTTTGGAAATTAAAAAGGGAAAAGCGGGAAGAAAAGTTGTTTTTGACTATTTATTTGAGGTTTGTAGATTGTAAAACTGGAAAATTCCATCAGAATGGTTAGCTTATTATCTTTAGTCATTGGAAGATGGGGAACATTCTTACAGTATCGCAGCGCCACTTCTCAAAGTAATTCCCAAACATCATGAGATATATTCACAATTTGTATACAACTGTAACTTCAGTGTAGTAAATCTGCCCTGCTGTGGGAATTATAGTATTCACTTTGATTGTTTTTCATGTAGGCTGTATGATATTGCAGCAGAATATCTTTATATCTGACTGCGAAAGCACCTTAGGCCCATTTCCTGTGTTGTGCTACAAGTATAAATGGCAAAGCAATATATTACTTGTTCTGATTTTTCTCAGCAAAAAATATCAGTTTGAAAAATAGTTGTCATTATGAAATCTGGCTGTGAAAAGCAAGTGGAGGGAGAATTGCTTGCATTCATACTTGTGTGTTGGATTAAACAGGGAGAAATGGAAGGCTCTGCAAAGTACTTGGAATTGTTGCATATGGCAGAACATTATTTCCAGCAATCTGTTAATAAGCCAGAAAGGTAAGAGCTCTGTGTAATTGGTGAATACATAGTACCTGCAAGTTCTGCAACTAAGTTTGTTTGTTTGTTTTGTTTTTTAAGACTTTCTCAAAAAAGTCTGAACCCTTTGTCCGCTTAATATAGCTGCTGTGGCTTTGGCATATGAGTAGTAAGTCCTCTAGTACACTCTCAATTAGTAAAAGTTATTGCTTGAGTAACTATTTATCTTGTTTTTTTAAAGTATTAAGCTATTCCAAGTGGGTTAAGAGGTGACTGAAAAGCATTATTCATTTGGTTGGTTGGCTGTGGAAATTGTTTAAGCCTCACTGAGAAGCAATCCCAGTGAATAACAAATAAGAAGTAATCTGTCTCCGTTACTCTAGAAGGCAGCTGGCTATGAATATCTCCAAAAGATCCAATCCAAAAAAATAAATCATTGCAAAAATATCTGAGGATTTGCCAGTTCAAAATATCTTGACTGTTAGTCACTTGAAGTTCCAGTGTGCGCTGTTTGGGATCTGCCTATCTGAACATTTACCAAGACAAAATAAACACTAAGAACAAAGGAAGCAGAAGAGAAATGAGCTTTGGAGACATCAACAAGGAATGTCACTAATTTACTGTCTTATTTTGGCTAATACTGTCTGTGTAGTACCCTGGTAGTTCCGCACAATTCACTTTTTTACTTATTTGCACTGAAGGAATAATGTGGAATTTCAGTGAAAACGTGTGTGGAGTATCGGATGCCATTGGCATGGCAATGCAAGCAAAAACCCATTTCGGTAAAGTACAGTTTTTCCTTTTAGATCTGTTGAAGTGAGTCCCGGTGATGAAATCTTGACATTGCTACGGACAGCAACATTTGATGTGAAGGAGTTCGAGAGAGAAGCAGCTTGTCTTCCTCCGGAGGATGGTGAGCAGGATGATGGGGGGTGGACTCTTCCCATCACAAACGTTTATTGGTGGTGAGAGAGGGGCAACTGTACAATCTCTTTACCTACTTCTGTCATGTCCTGTGGCCGCTAGCGTTGTTACTCATGGGCAGTCTTTTCAGATTGGCTCAACCAGTTCATTTGTGTAAGACACAAAGTCTGGAGTTGTTAATTGACAAAACATGCAATCCAGTTTCTGATTAGATAGCAGCAGTAAAGTGAGCTACAAAATGCAAGCAGTACTCTCAGCCATCTAGCTTGGGACTTCTGGGCTAACAGACTGGTGCTCAAATAGAAAGTATGTCCTAAATTGTTTCAGATGACAGTTGGCTGGAGATTACTCCTGATGATCTAGATCAGATGCTGAAGGAGGCAACAGGTGAATCCCACACTTCCTCAAATGAAGAAGAGCAGAAATATGACTTGGAAGCAGTTGCTGAAAGTATGAAGGCTTTTGTGTCCAAAGTCTCAACACACGAAGGAGCAGAAATGCCATGGTACTGGTATTTTTTTTTTTTTAAGTTTGGTGTCTAGTGTGGAATGTGATTTCATTCAGTTACAGCCCTTTCAGTGATTCTCTGATCTTTCAAAGTTTGAAAGTGTTTTCTTTAGCAGAGGGCTGAAACGAACACTTGTATTAGTAGCGAATACATACATGCTTTTAAACTAGTTTGGTGACCACTCTCATCTCTGGTGCAGACAAAAATGGTGGAAGATGCTCTATCTGCCAGAGCTCCTGCTTAGCTTTGTGGGTTGTTTTGTTTAGCTTAGCAGTATGGCACCCAGTCCATCTCTGTGTTAGGCTTGTGCAAGCATAGGAACTTTGTTTATTGAAAACATTTTTTATTTCAGGTCATCTGATGAAACCAATGTTACCTTTGATGTAGATTCTTTTACAAAGGCATTAGACAGAATTTTAGGTGAGACTGCTTGTTTCTTTTGTCGGAATATCTCATGGTTATTTAGTGTCTCTGGGCTTTCTGATGATCCATGTGCACTGTGCTGATTTCCTTGCTGTCTGTGCTTACACAAAAATACACAGGGGCAGACTCAGAAGAGCTGGATTCCGATGATCTGGATGAAGAGGAGGAGTTTAACTTCTCAGATGAGGATGACAATGACCTAGATGCTGAAAATCAAAGGCAAGACGAGGAGGTATCACCTAATGAACTTATAGGCAGTCTTAAGTCATATATGGATGAAATGGACCGTGAACTGGCACACACCAACATTGGAAAAAGTTTTACCACTCAGAAGAAAGGGGTAGGTATGCCTTTAATACTAGTTTGTGGTGTAATAGTTTTGAGAGCTGTGTTAGGAAAGAAGGAATATGCTAAAAGAAGTCATTCTGTCCTCTACCCATGTGCTGATTACTAAAAAAAAAAATAATCCTATGTGCAAGCAAAATGTGCTGCAGTTGCACCATGGTATTTTTTTGAAACGAAAACTTAGCTCAGCTTTAACGTGCACGTTGATTCCAAGACTTGGTTTCATATCCCTGCAAGCTGCAGTTTGACTTCTCGAGTTTCCATTGTAGATTACTCTCGTGGGAAACTGAGCCACGACTCACTAACCCTCTGTGTCCTTCTCTTGGAACTTCATCTGTATAATGGAAAGTGATGATTTCTAACTGGCATGAGTATTTGGTGACCAAATTCCGTCTCTCAAGGCAGATTAGAACATCCTGAACTTTGCTGGCGACAGAACTGTTTTCTTTTTACTCTCTTTTTGTTTTTCTTTTCCCTCTCTTGTGGTTTGTATACGATTTGTCGTGATGAAACTTTCTCTTTGTACTTATTACAGGCAAGTTCTGTTAAAGCAACTACCTCTCAAAACGCTGGCCTTGATTCTGAAGAGGAAGATGCTGAGTTAACACCAGTTGATGTGGATATGAACCTAGTAACTAACCTGCTCGAATCTTACAGTGCTCAGGCTGGACTGGCAGGACCCACCTCTAACATTTTACAGAGCATGGGGGTGTATTTACCTGAAAATGCAGATCATATTGGTTCTAGTGAGGGTGCAACAGAATAGGAGACTGTCTTAATACAGAAGACATGGCTGATTGGGAAAAGAGACGCAGAAAGAGTAGCAGCATTTGGGAGAAGAGACTAGGTTTGAATTTAAAGCATTTTAAAAGTGTTATGTGTGGCTTTAAAGATGTAAAGTGAATTTACCTGGAATCGCTGCCTACTTGCATACTGTCTTAGACAGGATTAGGATTTTTCCTGTAGTAATATGTTTTCAGAAAACTGCAAAATGATGTTGTGACTTGAATGAAACTCTTTTTACAAAACTTGTCTTTAAAGCTGACATTCCAATTTGCCGTGTTTCTAAAATATCCTTTATCCATAGCAAGGCGCTGTCAATATCTGGAAAATGCTGCTGCATTCAGGGGGAGACTGAGGAGTACCATGCTGGAGGAACAGTGTTCTCTTGTGTGGATTTGAGAATGCTGATTCAATGTTCATCATGCATTTAATCACTTTTCCAAAAGTACAAATGCTGCATTGTAAGAACATTTGATAATTGCTATAAGAATGTTTTGTTGTTTGGGGTTTTTTTTACTAATGAGGAATATTTGATGATGAGTAATCTGATAGAATATGTAAATATTGCTATATTTTTTGAATTTATTTAAAATAAAAACAAATACAACTTGATTGCTGGAGCTGCTTTTTTCTTTGAAGGTATGCATAACTTCTGTAGCAAAGTGTTGGAAGTTCTTGGAGTGACAGCATTTTCACAATGGGGCATTTTTTGGATTCCATTATGACTGAGCTTTGGTAGTGTGCCAGCAGTAGCTGTGTATGAGCTCAGTCTGAATGGTTTGGTTTGTTTTTTTAGGGAAAATGTAACCTGGAGTTGCTTTCACATAGAATGAATAATCTATTCTGGATATGAAGAGTAAGTTTTAAACAGGTAAATATGAAAGAAAATATGTAGCAATTCTTGCTCTATAGAGAGCAAGAAGGCAGATCTCCTGGATTCATTGGATTTCTACAAGTCTTTTCTGTTTTGCCTTCCACACAATAATTAGTCAAGTGTCTGAGCGAGCAGAAGAGAAGTTCAGTGGCTGAGCTTTAGTTGGTGGTGAGCTTTTTTGGAACATACTCAGAAAAACATGGGCGCTCTTTGGATGGCAGGTTTCATCATCTAACTGCTGTGCCAACAACGTTTGACCAAGGCACAAAAAATTCTTTGAAAGTGACACATTTCCATCATTCCACTGAAATTCAAGAGCCCGTCACAATTTACATTTAATGCTTGCTTGCATTAGTTCTCAACTAATCTGTACTATGGTGGTTTTTGCAATTGTTATTCTATTTGTAGTTGTGTTGGGTTGTGTTTTTCTACTGTTTGTTGGGTTGGGTTTTTTGTTTGTTCTGTAACTGAGGAATTTCCTGTAAGATGCTCCAGTACAAATCAAGAACATGGAGACTGCACACATGAATGAATGAAATGAGTGTGAACAAGGATGCAATGGCCATGCTGTCTCTGCATTTGTCCTCTGTTGATGTTGTGTAAGAATGAGGGGCTGCAAAGATGCTGCTGAAGCTGCAGGAGTTTGGATTGCAGTGGTGAGGTGCAATGGGATGGGGTTAGATAAACCTACGCTGGAATCCAGAAACTGAGGAACAGTTATTGCATCTGGCAGGCAAGGATAACGAGCAGTTAGTGCTGAAAAACAGGTCTTGAACATTAGAAAGAGTTTATGTTTTATCATGCAGCGTAATTAAGACAGAAACTATCTAACATTCTCCATTGAGTTGTTAAACTTAGATACTTTGACAAATATGCTTGGATTTAAGAGTTTGAGTTCTCCGTGGCCTGTACTATACAAAAGGTCATCATCAGAGGACTCTTCTAATGTGCTATCTGAAAAAGAAAAACAAAAAACCTTCCTAGCTAAGCTCAGAACAAAGCAGCTCTTTTGGAGGCACTCCAGCTGAACTTGTTTCTTGGGTAATATGACTTTTCCATCAAACAGACTGTTATTTCTATGAGGCTGCATTTACTCCAACTCCTTCCATTTGTTTTGCAGCTTCACAGTGGAGACCTTCAGGACTGTGGAGCTGCTCACTGTAGAATTTGCCATCTAAGAATCTGCACTTGCACAGCACTGCCTCTTGCACTGCTTTGAAGTAGCACACGAGGCGTTTCTGCTTTTAATTTTGAAAGAGAATATTTGCAGCGAGGGATTCCTGGTGGAATTAATTAGGGAAGACAAGTGCAGCATGTTTCCCTTTCAACTGCTTGCTATCAAAGTTTCCATTCTATTATGAATATTATGAACCAGTACTGCATTCCAGCTAACTCTATTCATTTTGCTCACTTGAGCATCTGCCGTTTGTACAGCTTTGCTTATCCCAGGACTTCTGACCCTTCCCAGAAATGTAGTTTCCTTGTCTGTGGCTTGATCCTCGGAGCCCCAGTTCTGAATGGAGTGGTTGTTGACTGGTATGCTGCAAGCAAGAAAACAACTAACTGATCTTTCATCGTCTGTGTACCAGATGGAAACCAATCCCAGGGGATGGTAGAGATCTTGAACTTGTTCAGACTCTTCGGAACACCTGGCCAGTTTGGCAGCTGCCACTCTTTCCGCCAATCAGCTCTATAGAGTAGATGGGAACCGAAGAAAGAGAACCCTCTAATTAATCACTTTTAACAGGGGGTGTTCAGTTCAGCCCAGAAGCCAGCAGCTCGCAGGCCAGCAATGGTGTCAGCGTGAGTTCAGCTCCTTTCTGGTCACTGAGGAGGAGGTGCAGCTCAAGAGGAGCGGTGTTGAAGTGCAGCTAGCTCTGTGCAAATGCAGCTTAGTGGTGGTGGCGTTGCCTGCTATTTGGGGTCCTCATGCCTTAATCAATCTCCTGCAAATAAACAGTTATCAGAATTCTTGCTGTGTAAGTAAGCAGATGACAGCCTTCCCTTTTGCCATGAGGGATCACCATCCTGCGCAGGACTTTTCTCTGTCCTTCCTTGTAAAATAAGAGTAACAGTTACCTCCAGGGCACGCATTACTTGCAACAGCAATTTTTACGAATGCTTGCAGAGCTCCTGCTGCAGCTACTTACGTAATTTGTTTGAGAAACTGGAGTTTGTTTTCAACAGCAGCAGGAGTCAGGGCAGGCCCTTTGTACTACCTCAGGGTCCCGTGGGATGCTGCAGAGGCTGCAGCAGCAGCTGCTCCTCCCCCTTGGCATTTCTGTCTTGGAACAGAATGCAAGTGCATCTGTTCTGGCAGGTCTGAGATGGAAATGTATTTCTTCCTCCAACTTTGTTTTATTCCCCTAAGAAAATACCATGGTGGAGGGCAGTTGGGATTCTTGGCATAAACAAGCAAATACAAAGCCACTTAAAAAAAAAAAGTAATAATTAGTTTATAAATAAAATATGAAGACTCTGGAAAGTGAAGCCTTGGTTGATATGCATTGAGTGTATTCTCAGCCACCATTAAGATTACCACCTCATGAGGATGAGTAAGGTTTCCTACTACAGATTCCAGGTGCTGATAATAATTAACTCAATAGCAAAACCTGTGCCTTTAGGGCACATAGCTGAGATTGCCATTGTGGTTTCAGTTTATCTTTTGTATGTACTCTTACAGTAAAATATAGGCAAGCTGTTCTGTTGAGGTAGGACAGAAACAACATGCAGGTGTATGAATACATGCTGGCTGTGCTTCCAGGTGAGGAAACTGCCCTGTGACATGGGCTCAGGTGTGAGAGTGAAATACTTCCAGTACAGGTGTTGTAGTTAGATAGGGGAAAAGGAGTAATGAAATCCAATGACAGCAGTTATGTTCATCTAAGTTAGCTCAGACTAGCCCTGATATTTTTAGCTTGGTGAGGGTTATTAACTGTACCTGCAGTAATAAGGCCATATAGTTATAGGGCTGATGAAGGATTAAATGTTAAATGAAACTATATCCCATTGACTGTTAATGCTGATGGCTGAGAATTTATTTAAGAGATGGCACAGTTTGTTTTATTCCTGCTCTTCGCCATAGGTCTTTCCTGTCACTTTCTTACTGCTTATTTTGCTGCAATAGCACTGCTTTGACACTTCTAGTTTTGTTGTAAAGTGGGATATGATTTAGCTGTCGCATCCTGTGGTCTGTATACTGACAACATCCATATTTAACTATCGTATTTCCTGTGGATCATTGCTGCAAACTCCTTGTGACTGGAGATGTATGTTGCTTCACTAATAAAACCTCTCTGGGTCCTCGCAGTTCAGACAGAGCAGCAAGACTGAGTTTGTGTGCTTTCTCTTTGCTCTTGCTGTGTTCTTGTGACACAAATAACCAACGGGTGCTGTTCGATGAAGCTGCATAACTGCTCGTCCTGGTCCCATGCATGTTTATTTAGCTTCGTGTTGCATGAATGACATCTGGCAGAGTTTTTACCCTCACACAGCTGCTTGCCATCTGTTACTAAGTCAAGGTGAACAAGTTCTAAATGGCAGCTGCAGGCTGGGGCTGCCAAATTCATTTCAGCAGTGCTTCCCTGTGAACAGCACAATAGAAATAACTGGGGAGGGATGTCAAAGGCGCATGGGCTAAGGAATTTTTAAAAAGCAGTATAAAATGTGAAGCCCTTTGAAAGCCTGTTACAATCTGAATATGCACAGATCTGCAACTCCTATTGCTGTCCTGAAGTCTGTGGGTGCCAGCCTTGGCCAAGTGTCGGGTCCTGCACTTTGGTCACAACAACCCCAGGCAACCCTACAGGCTTGGGGAGGAGTGGCTGGAAAGCTGCCTGATGGAAAGGGACCTTGGTGTGCTGATGGGCAGTCGGCTGAATATGAGCCAGCAGTGTGCCCAGGTGGCCAAGAAGGCCAATGGCATCCTGGCTTGGATCAGGAATGGTGTGGTGAGCAAGACCAGGGAAGTCATCCTGCCCCTGTACTTGGCATTGGTGAGGCCTCACCTCAAGCACTGTGTTCAGTTTTGGGCACCTCAGTACAGAAAGGACATGGAGGTGCTGGAGCAGGTCTAAAGAAGGGCAACAAGGCTGGGGAAGGGCTTGGAGAATATGCCCTACGAGGAGCGACTAAAGGAACTGGGGCTGTTTAGTCTGGGGAAGAGGAGACTGAGGGGAGACCTCATTGCACTCTTCCAATACCTGAAAGGTGATTGCAGTGAGAGCGGGGCTGGTCTCTTCTCAGTGGTGACAGGACAAGGGGAAATGGCCTCAAGTTGCACCAGGGGAGGTTTAGGTTGGACATCAGGAAAAACTTCTTTACAGAAAGGGTTGTTAAGCACTGGAACAGGCTCCCCAGGGAGGTGGTTGAATCACCTTCCCTGAATGTGTTTAAAAACCGTTTGGATGTGGTGCATGGGGACATGATTTAGTGGTGGGTTGTTAGAGCAGTATGGTTAGGTTGCAGTTGGACTTGATGATCTTGAAGGTCCTTTCCAACCTGAGCAATTCTATGATCAGCTCACATCACCCCGTGGGGACGACCTGCCAAGCCAGCTGTGTATCAGCAATGCAGAGGGGACAGTTCTGAAGGAGCTGGTGTCGGTTCTTTCAGTTGGAGCCCACTGATGGCCTGCCTGCCGGTGTTCAAAGCATCATTTGGTAAGCAGTAATCCAGTGCTTCCCAGCAGAGGTCAGTTTTCCCAATATCAAATTCTGGTCATACTGCAGCTGGTTTGATAGACATATACTGTGAAGTAGAAGAACAGTTGCATACTCACAGAGTTCAAATTGCTGCAGAAGTCCCACAGCCATTCCTCTGCTCTTTCAGGTGTATTACTTTTTGCTGCTTTTACTTCTTAGTTCTCTTTCTACCATAGAGAGCAGACCCTGTGTGGATATTCAGAAAGCACTGAGCACATCAAGATGAGTTGTAATCTAGAAGCGAGCCTGGGTCACATTATGGAACTGCATGGGGTGAGGTGGGGAGGCATTAAGAAGAACGAGGAAAGGGCGTGAGAAGCACAAATAGCCTGCTGGCTGAGTCTGACTCTTCAGTGTTTTTATTGCAGACAAGAGGAAGAGAGCAGCGGGGCTGAAAGTGGAAATGGCACATTTCAGAGATGAGAGAGGAAGAGAAAAATGATGGAGTATTAAAATGATGGGAGAGAAAATGGGAGCAACCACCACAAAGAGAGGCAGCGAGTCATGTTTCAAAGGAAACTGAATGCAGGAGAGTTGTGGTTAAGTTCAGTGGTGTGTGAGATCATCTAAGGGTCTGGCTGGGCTGGAGGGGAGCCACCAGCAATGCACCTATCTGTACCCCCTTCAAGTATCTGTACTGGTGGCTTTGCAGTCTTGACATTTGAAGTCTGGCCAAGTAAGCAGGAAGGACTGAGCCTAAAAAAAACAGCAGATCTGCCTCCTTTGCTTTCCTTTCCCCAAATCTTTGTCACTCTCCCTGCAGAGGTGATACCATTTCACCAGTAAAACAAAGACCAGTTCTCCAAGCAAGCCACAGACTTCTGGCACAGGGTGAGAGACATCGCACCTTTCAGTAATGTTACCTCACCTTTGAGTGATTTGGATTCTCCTAATATGCTCATATATAGGCTTGCTCTTCCACTCTCTACCACCAGGTAGCTCTATTCTCTCTTCTTTGGGATGGAAGTGTCATGCTCTGTCTTGCTGGCAGGGAAAACAGTGTCTCCAGAAGCAGTTCTAGTTACTCAGATGTATCATCAAAGTAGGAGTATGCTTGACATTTGGGGAAAAAAAAAAAAGTTTCATATGAAACTGGAAGATTTAATGGGAAGGGAAACAGAAGAAGGGGAGAGCATACAGGCATTGCCTTTTCTATTGTTTCTTTGATAGTCACTCCAGATTGATACACGTGTGAACACTAAAAGGCCTCTCTCCCTTAATGTTTTTTTCTGGAAAAATGGTGGGTTCAGATATCCATCCACAACCTCCAGATGGAGAAAATGGAGAAAAAGGGGATATAGCCGCACAGGGCTCATTGTTCTGTTGCTCACTGGGCAACACCAGCAACAAATGACAATGTTTTGTGCTTTGGGACTAAGAATTTTATTGTACATTTACTACAAGTCAATAGATCTCAAAGGTGATCCACTGCACAAGTTGTTGTCTGAGGATGATCGGTTTAGAACTGGCTGTGTAGGTCTGTGTATCCTAGTGTAGGACTGCCATCAGGTTACACCTGCTGTACGACAGATTTCGTCTCTGGAAGCTTTTATGTCAAGCGTTAGTAATTCTGGTAGAGATGGAGGCGTGGTGAAGTCACTGCACCTGAGGCGGATGAGAAGTCTGCTGCTTAACCCACTCGTTGATCAGCTGGTGAGCAATGGCCTGCTTGGGAGGGAACCAGGGTAAAAAACTTCCATCATCTTGCTTTGCAGATTTGGGTCCTCGCTTGAGACCCTCCAAGATTTCCTCCAGGCCAAACCAGCGGGCTTCCTCCAGCTCCAGGCTGTTCATACTGATCTGGAAAGAATTAGGAGAGTAGCAGTTCCTTAAATCAGCTTGAAATGTGGGCAGCAGTCCCTCGTTCTTGCACCCAGAAAGATCCCATGCTAGAATCCCTGGACAGATTAATTCACACTTGAATTGTTGATGCCAGCACAGGAGAGAACATGACTGCCCACCGGTGTTTGCTTAGGGAAGCCACGAGTCAGTTAGCCCTGTTCCATTGTGGCACTGGTCTGCAAAGTACTAGTGCCCAAGTACAGTAATTAACGTAGCAGAAACTGCATGTTCTACAGCAAATATGTTCTGAATATTAGAAGGTACCTGCTCTGCAGAGTTAAGAGGAAAAAAAAGTAGAGGCATTGTGCTCTGGGCTTGTACATACAGTGACCTGTGCAAAATTTTACATGTTAGAACAGAAGTGATCCTTATTTTCCAGTCTCTTCTTCACTTCTGGAAGCTAGCTGAAAACAGCATTTAGAGAGGAGCTGATGCTATCCAAGCTGAAGTCTGTGGACCAAAAGAGATCCTGCTATGTAAGGCTGGCATTAAAATGCCTCAGAGGAACCTGAGTCCACTCACCTCCATCTGCTGTCCCCTCACCAATGCGTGACAAGCTATCATTAAGCAGCTGCTGGGGAAGGGCCAGTGCTGGGATGCTGAGTACCAGAGTGACTCCACCTCCAGGCCCACCTCTTCTGCCACCTCTCGCCGGGCTGTCTCCTCCACAGCTTCACCTAGAAGCAATCATAGCTGAGTAAGGGCAGGTTGGCATCAGGCAGCAAACCACGGCAAGAAAATGTAGGTACTCTAATTTCTGAGGTGTTCCAGTGCTGACTGCTCAAGCATGAGTGGGAGCTCTGGCTGTGCTGACCTGGGAATGCCTGCTCATTGAATTGAGCATCTTGCTGCCAGTGCTTACCTCCCTTAACCAGAGCCATCAGAGACACTTTTGGCTTTGTCTGCATGCACCTGGTGGACAGAATGCGGCTGCCCCCTTTGCTCTCCTTTTTAAGCCACTTTCCCTCCTGTAATAAGAGGCCTGTAGTTTTGTGGGGGCTTTTTTACTGACCCAAATGGTATGAGATACAAAATGGACTAAGAAGTATCTGGGGGTTCTATTCTGGGAAGTCTTATAACTGAATTTACTATCAGGGACTACAGCAACTGATACATACTCATAATTCACCCATTCTCTTCACCTATATACTATTTTGAATCCCATCTGAATAACGCTGCTGACACAATCCTTATTTTTGTGGTATCATCCACATTGTCATTCATCTTTTGTGAGCAGGCCCTTGATTGATGTCCCACAGCTCTGCACGTCTGAAGGCTCCGTGCTGGATGAGAGGCCACCTTACCCAGGTCACAGAAGCCAGACAGAGCAGTGTACATCCCCTGAGGAAACGAGCGCTGTCGTGCAAGGAGGCAGCGGCTGCCGTCAGACACCAAGATGATAACTACTGGAGACATCTAGAAAATGCACCCAAGCACAAAGGAAGGACTTCAGACCAAACATGTAAGCGCACATGGCAACTTTTCCTAGCTGGATGGGGCTCCACACGGTCCACGTGGCCCAGCAGTGACCTTGTGCTTACTTGTTCTGCTTGGGTGCTTACCTGTGGGTAATAAGTTACTCCACTGGCGTGGCACACCCGCTTGCTGCCAGCTACGTTTTTCTGAGTCGGCCGCCCAGTTTTGCTACAGTACTGGTGGGAATCATGCCACCGGAGAAGGGCCTGGGCCTGTGAAGAGGGAAATACAGATCTATGGATGCCCAGAGCCAGGAGATGATTCAGAGCAGTCTCCCTGAGTGATGCTTTGCTGTTTTCTCCCCAGCATGTTATTATGTGCATGAACTCTGATTATGTTTGGAAGCCTCTATAAGGTCAATGAAATATGGGCACTGTTTTGATAAATGGAGTCTTCTGCAATTGGTGTTTTATGTTTATTGCTTTAGCATCCAAATTTCATCATTTTAAGGGGAGGTGGAGGAAGAGTTGTTCTTTATTGGGATACAATGGGAGTAGTAATGGGAACTGAAATATCCTAAGGAGATGCCAACCCCAAATGCTTTTTGTGAAAAATAGCCCAAGCATCATAAACGTTACAGAGCGGGAAGAGAAACGTTAATTACTTCTGCTTATCAGTTCGGACAGCTAGTTTTCACACACAGGTCCTTTCTTAGGTCTTCCAAACAGAGCATGTGGAGAGTAACAGTTTGTAAGTGTGCAGTTGTAACAGAGCAGCTCTGAAAGAAGATCTGTAAGGCTGCTCTTGAAACTTAGTTTGCCAAGAGGACAACAGAAAAGCCATGTGTGTTAACTGCTGAGGACAAACCAGAATTGCTGAGAGAACTGCTGCTGCTGAGATCAGTATATTTCATGCTGTGCATACAGCAGGTTTATGCTAAAAGGCAAATTACTGCAATCATTGTTAAGCCACTTGTCTCTTTCTCTTCCCATTGCAGCTTACTTTTGTGACAGCAAATGTGGGAGAAGAGCTGAAAAATTATAGCATCTTTGTACCTAGTTGGCTAAAAACTTACCGTAGGTACTTCCACAATACATATTAAGTCATAAAACAACGTGAGAGGCAAAGAGATGTTAGGAATAATAACCTACCGAGGCCAGGAAAGGAGAATCCTTCTCATCCACTACAAAGAGAGCCTTTCGTAAGTCAGTGAATGATCCCTCGAGCTCAGCCTCAATGACTGATTTTTCCAAGGATCCTGCTTAAAAAACAACAACAAATCTGTGACCGCATGAACTGCAGTTCTTATCCCAACTTTACACCCTTCAGTGTGCCAGTATACAATTTCTGGAAGTTCCCGTGGAAGTGACATCACATCAGTGGTACACATTTCCAAATGTTAAGTGACCTGCAAACAGCCCACTTTTACAAACACACCCAGAGGAGCCACAGTACAGTGCGGTGGCTCAATCACTATGCTCACAGCAGCTCCTACAGAGGATCAACTGAGTCCTCTTGGGCAGTAAATAATCACCCAGCATGGAGAAGGGACGCTGCCTCAGCAGCATCTTTATCTCAGTGCATCAAATGTGATGCCAACACAGATGGAAGAGGAGTCATCCCAACCTAAATCCAGGGCAAAGTGTGGTACGTGCTCATCTGAACAACCAATCAGCACCGACTTCTCTATCCACTGTTCAGCCTCTTTGAATTTCTCCAGGATCCTTTTCATCTCTAAAGAGCAGGAGAAAGGGGAAGGAAAAGCCGTAAGGAAAGTTAATTCATACGACCATGAAGCTCCTTCTGCATTGCCAAGGCTCGTGCAATCTGGGCTCAAGGCAGCGTGCTCACTGAGAGGGAGGGGAAGACTGGTGGAGACCAGAAGAGTAGCTTCCTTCCTACCTGTTGGATCTTTTGACCATATCAAGATAAAGATGCAAATATTTTTATGCTTGGGGAACAGCTGTCCATCCCATTTCTCTCTTACACCAGCTGATAACTTTCCCTCAAATTTCTCAATGCTTTGGTGCTAGAATTTGTTGTTTGTTATCCTGCCAGCTCTTCAGAAGTCACGGTCCCAAATATTTAAGATTATAATCTAAAAACAGCTCAGGCAAATTTTAATACCATATGTACGTGAGGAGCATGAGCTCACCTCTACATGCTAAGGTTTTAACTCCAAATAGTCTTTTTTCGGTAACAAATAGCACGCTGTATATAACGAAATGTTTCATGCATGTCTTGAAAGATTTGTGACCCCATGTAAGGTGTTGCCTATTGCAAATGAGCCCGTATCATTTGAGCTGCATGACCTGGGAGATGCCTTGTCTGGACACCTGCTTACCTGCTGCACTGAGCTGTGGTATCAAATATTTCTGTCCGACTTCCTGCAGGAAGGGTGAGAGATTGTGAAAGAGGTAGAAAGTTCCTGAGGTCTGGGCTTGTCTACACAAGCTGTCATCTTCCTTTAGCTTATTTAAGTATCTGCAATAAGAAGACAATTAGGAAGATGAATTCAAGATCATGTTGATATTACCTGTGCTACGCTTATTTGGACACATTTATGTCAGGCAGAGCAGACCCAAGATGTGCAACCCAAGTCTCTCAGTCCAAGAGGTCTCTTTTATGGATGCGATCATTTGTGCGCAGGAAACCTCGATCTTTCCCTTTATGCTCCCAGGCTGGAAGGCTCCAAGTCCTGCTCAACAAGACTAGTGGGTGCTTCAAATTTTCCGTATATTCCCCATCAAGCTGCATGCATTACTGCAGGGTATGGTTTGCCTGCTACACCGAGATGGGACGTAAAGACCAAGCTGAGTCCTAGGGCCCAGCTAACTGGGTTCTGAGTTGGAAAATGCAATCTTTAGAAACAGGGTCTTGAGATGTGCTTCTTTCAGACTGTATAAAGTAGTATTTAAATGAGGTGAGCAGCATCGCTTCAAGTCTGCCTTAATTTTTTTTTTAATTCTTTAGCAAGCACAGGCATTCATTTAGAGAGCTTCAGCCTAAGACAACTAGCTCTCATTGATAGTGAAGGAAGTGGAGAGATTTTGACCGCTCCCATTTACTAAGCACATGCAGCACTCCTGGATCACTGCTAAACTGCTACAAGATGAAACCTGGTAGGTTGATCTGGGTAGGGCTGCTTGTGACAGTGAACAAGAGTGCCAAATCCTGGTCTCAGCACAAACAAGAATCAGATGAGAACTTACCTCATTTTTCTCACATAGGTAGAGTGTGACCTGCAGAAGAGAGCAACTCTTCTATATGCTGCTTGATAAATCGCAGCCATAATCAGCACCAATGGGAAGCTGTCTGTGCCTGAAAAGAGAAGCACAGAACATAACACAGTGGCCTTGCAAAGGTGAGTTTGATTTAAAAGGTGCAATAACCCAATGCTATGCGCTTACAGAGCCTACAGGATGCTGGCATTTGCTTTCTAAAATAAGTGTGCACAGAAGGTCTTAAAGTGCTATATGACGAGGTTAAATGTTCCTGTCCTAAATTCCTGTACCAGTGGGATAAAGAGCAGTGGAAGTGGCCGCCTTCTTGTTTGTTTCCTACGCAGTTGTAATGGCCTCCATCCAACTGAACATCCTATTGCAGCAAGCAGCAGATCTGTGGGAAAGGCATCGATGCCAGAAGAGAATGAAAGACAAAATATTGGTGGCGGAAGAGAATTCCCAGAGCTGGATGAGAGGCAGCAGTTGCAGCTGAACTGGATCATCTCCAGCTGAGAATGGCTTTTGTGTCAAAGGATCCCACCACATTGTCGGCTCAGGCACTTGCAGACTGCAGCTTGAACTCAGCTCCAGAAAACAGCCAGAAACTGACACCTCAAGTGTTCATCTGAAAAAAAAAATGTGCTATGATTCACAATCCTCAGCAATTATGTTGAGTATTTCACTTTCCAACCACAGATCTCAAAGCTCTCTAAGGAGGAAGTTGTGTTTCCTTCGTCCTGCAGGCTGGGATGTGTAAGCTGTGCCAAGGAAGAGGTGGCGAGTCCTTCCTCTGAGGAAGGCCGGTGACGGCTCCTGAGCTGGGTGGTGCCTGAGCAGAGGCTCCTCTCCTTGCAGGGAGGCAGTCTCTGTGCTCAGTGGTGTGGAGGTGTCACGATGGCTCCTGACATCTCTGCCCACCCAGCAGGAGGCGGATCGAGACTTCACAAACGCTTTGTCCACTTACTGCGCTCGGAGCAGAAGGCGTACTGTCTCCAGCAGCAGGAAACAGCTCCGAAAGGCCGCCGTTGTCTTCAGCTGGCAGTGCTGCTCCTCCAGCAAGCAGAGATAACAGCAGCTGTCTGACCGCCTCGAGTCGCTCTTCCCCCAGCAGGAGCTCTGGGAAATGTAGTCCGGAAACCCTGGGCAAAGGATCAGCTCCTGCAGCTGCGGGGCTGCCCGGGGACGAGCTCTCCTTGCTCGCTTCGTTCCGCCAGGAATCGACGTACTGTACTTTGCCAAGCAGAAGCTATTACGGGAACAACGCTACTGCAATAATTGGAGCTATTCTGAAAGTATTTGTTCCTGTTTGTTTAGTTTCTATTTTCTCTGCGAGCTTCTCTGTTTTCTGTCAGTAGCATAAGGGCATTGTTTGAAGCTAAGGACTGTACGTCCCCAAAGAGGAAAATATGCCAACAGCTAAACACGTCTTAAGAACGGAGCTGCTGAGTGCTGTAGCACCCGGACCCACAGCGGAATTTGCAGTGGCTCTGATTAGAAAGTGCCCTTTGCCAGGAGGGATGTCAGAATAACAACACGTATTTTTCATGCCTTTATAACTGAATATGTTTCTCTGGTACTGAAAACATTACCAGAACCTACCTGCCTATGTTGAGGAGAAAGGGAACTTTATCTACGTGTACAAGTTTTCAGCACCTTTTGCTGTTTGGTGAGATGTTCTAACTGAGATTTGTCTCGTAACTTGAGAGCATTGCTTGTAAAAAATAATGAGAGGATGCAGGGAAATACCACTCTGGTTACCAGCATTGCTTATGAGTTTAGGTGTAGTTATGCTATTTGTGGGCCTGCTCTATTTCAGGAAGCACAATCTTATTCACCCACAAGGCTAATTGGATTCATGGACAAAACAACTTCCCTTAATAAGATAGAGGATTGAACTATAATCTCTAAGGGAAGTACGCTACTGTTAAAACAAGCCAGTAGAACCTCTTGCTAAAAGATGTTTCTTTTCTAGGAAAAGGCCGGGGAAAGACAAACCGCTTCTTTAAACAGAAAGTTAATGAGTAGTCTTTCCCTGTCATTACGCTGTAGATACAAACCAACCCATAACTGCTGAGGCTGCCCAGAGGTGGTGGGTGCCCTGTCCCTGCAGACACCCAAGGTCAGGCTGGACGGGGCTCTGAGCTCCTGATGGAGCTGTGGCTGCCCCTGTTCATTGCAGGGGAGTTGGGACAGGAGGGCTTTGAGGGACTGTTCCAACTGTAAGAATTCTGTACAGGATCAGTTTCATTTTGTCAGCAGCCTCATCTTTGGCATTGACACTACTGCTTAACAAACAAGATGGGCCACGTCAGCCTGGGAAAATCCTGTTAAAAGTGAAGTTAAAAATCAAAACGTTACAGGTTAGGAAGCTAGGGAGGCGTTCTGTTTGCAGGAGTAAGTTTTGAGTGCTCCTGCCACATCTCCAGAAGCTGCTGCTCCACCTCGGCCCAGCTGTTCCGGGCTCCCTGGCCGAGGGCTCTCACCAGACGCCTCAGCTGGATGTCGGCGGGCCGCTCCCCGTTTCCGGCCGGCCGGAGGAGCTGTGTTTCTGTTGGAGGACGACCAAGGCGAGAGGGAGGGAGGCTTCTTTCTGACGGACGGTTCCGCTGGAACCCGGCTCTCTTCCTGCAGCAGCGACACGGCACTCGCAGCGCAAGCCGTATCCACACCGGGATCAGCGGCGGCCGCGCTCCCCCGGGGGAGGTCGGGACGTCCACAACGCCACACGGCGCCCGGACCCCAACGCCCACGTGGAGCGCCGCTGGCAGCGGCGCCTGCGCACCAGGGCGGCCGCCGCTGTGACCGAGCTCACGTAGCGCGCCGGCTGCCGCCCGCGCCCCGCCCCCTCCGCGCGCGGCCCGAGGGGGCGTGGCCTGCGCGCCTATAAAAGCCGCGGCGGGTGGCACCGCGCGCGCGGAGCGTGACGGCGGCGGGTGGCTGTGTGGGTCCGTCGGCAGAGCGCGGCCGCCCGCTCCCTCAGGTGAGGCTCGGCCTCTCTTACCGTGCTGGGACGGGACGCGCTCCGGGGGGGTGGGGGCGATACGTGGCAGGCGCTCCGCCGCCGGTGCCCGGCCCTGCCGGCCCTTACGTAACGGGGGGGCGGGAGCGCGGCGCCGGGCTGGGCCGAGGCCCGCACCGCTGTCCGGGGCGCTGCGCCGGGAGGGGCCTCTCCGCGGGGCCAGGGGCCGGGGGCTGCGGGGCAGCCCCGTTTCACGCCACTGCCCTGCTCCGAGCGGCTCCTGCTCTGCGCTCTTTGCGTGTGGGGCGGGGGTGGGGGAACGAACCTGATTTAATAAATTGAGTCTGTGTAACACAAAGATTGTCAGTAAAGCCCGTGTTGACGCGGTATCTTTGCTGTCACTTGCTCTGTGTGTTTCTGGGCAGCTTTTTTCAGTAACGTCAGACAGAGTCGCTGCTCCTCTTGAGAGGAAGGGGCTTTTTGCTGCTGCAGAACAACCTGTGCGGTTGCACATCCAGCCTCGAAGAGCTCCCGCCTGTTGCAGTTTTCCAGCTGTTGATCACTGGGATTTTCCTGCTTTCGTTGTGATCATTCTTAATTCTAAAATCATCCCTATGGATATTCTGCTAATGCATGAATAGGAGGGTAGCCTTCTGCTTGTTGTGTCTAATAAGATAAGTGCTCTGCTGCATTGCCAGTGCTCTTTGTCTTGGCTTGGAAAGTAGAAACAAGCGTGCTTTGGGAGGGCTGTCTCCATTCAGTCCCCCTGTGTGAGAAACCCAGTGACAACGTGCTTCCATCCCCTGGTGACATGCTTGTGTACAGACTCCCCTGCTCTGCAGGATTAAAACTTCAAGCACAGTACCGATTTTGGCTCTGAAATTCATTCTCGTCTCTTACTGGCAAACAGCTTCTGTTGTGCAGGAGTTGGAAGACGTACTTAAGGTCTTAGAGGTGTAGGATCTGGTGCTTTTAATTCTTTTCAAATAGAAGTAGGAACACAAAGTCCTTCATGTGTGCTACAAACCAGCAAAAAGGCCAAAGTACCACAGAAGGTGATCAGCGGAAGGCTTTATGAATGCGGTACTCAGTGCCTAACAACCTGGGGAAAGTTCTTTCATTTTGGGTAAGGATTCTAGTCACGAGTCTCCAGCTGCAGCCCTGTTCAGAGAGGGAGCCTTGCTGCAGGGGGCAGCTGCCACTACTTGTGGTGCTCTCCTCTGCCCCCAAACTCTGCTTGCTCTCTTACATTTAAGTAGATTGCTTACTACTTAAATAAAAAAAGGTTATTTTGGTATTGAGTTAGAGCTGCTCCAGCTCCAAAGTCAACGCTCAGTTTCTGTTTCCTATCTGCAGTTTCTTGCTTTCTGGATCCTGGTAGGCACTGGGGAGCTTGGAGTAGATGGCGAGGGTTGCTGTGTAATAGTACTGTCTGCCAGACCCTTTGGTCTTCAGCCATCGTCTATCCTGATTTTGCTGCTGTGAGGTTTTTTCACTGTGTACTTGGTCTTAGTTTCACTTTTCCTTGTGCTTGCGTGGGTGCTCCGTGCACATCCTCTCCTATACAACTCTGGCAACTCTATAGAAGTCCTCAGAAAACCACCTTGAAGGTCCGTCATTTGAAACAGCGTTTGTTGCATGTCCCTACTGTTAGGGGAATTCTGTGTCACACTTGGCAATATCACTGCTCTGTTGTACTTGTATCTTCATGTTTGTTTCTTTGCTATTTTTTCCCAGTCATTCGTGTTTCCCACTCAGTTGTGTTTCACAGTTTCAAAGCTTAGCAAACATACTCCTTACAGAAAGTTGGGGAACTCCTGTGTTGAAGCTGTCAGCCACACTCCCACTGGAACAGTTCCCTCTGTATGTGGGCAGCAGGATCCCCCCTCTCCGAGATGCTCACGTGCCATGTTGGTGTGTGCTGGAGCGGCACAGCTGTGGAGGAGAGCCAGACTGACAGCAGTAACAGAGGAATTTCATCTCGGTTTACTGCATGTCTCTGACAGGAAAAAATTAAGCCTACTTACTTGGCAGCTCATGTGTGTAAGAGACTTCCAGCACCTTTCTTAACTGAGCTTTATTTTCTTTGATTTGGGAACCTGTAGTGATCCTCCAGCAGAAGTTTTGAAATCCACGCTACTTAGCAACTGCTGCTGGGGCAGTGAAAGCTGCTCAGCTGGCTGCTGCCCTGGGCTCTGCTTCCAGCTCAGAATTCCAGCTGGGAGGGAAGGCATCTTGGGTGGCTGCACATTGCTGCAGGACCTGAGCCCTCGCGGAAGGCAGGAGAGCTGGAGAGTGTGAAGAACAAATGAAATTGGAGGTGACCTCTGGATGTCATCCAGCTGAGCCTTCTGCTTGGAGTTGGGTGAGCTTGGGCTGGGCTGCACACGGACTTGGCCTATTTGAAACTCCTCCAGGAATGGGAAATGCAGTTTCTCTGGGCAGCCTCTTCTATGCCCAACTGTTGTCACTGTGACAAACTTTATTTGTACCTAAACAGAGTTTCCCTTGTTGCAATTTGTGACCATTGCCACCCATTCATTCACAGTGTGCTGGTGAAGCTAGGAGCAGGTAAACAAACAGCTCAGTGAATTCTGAGGACTGATAATGTTAGCAAACATTTGTCGTGCAGTAAAACTGTGCTTGGTAGTTGATTCACAGATGTGTTGGCTTGGCTGCTGAGTGAGCGGGAAGCACCCGGCTTTCTGCAGAGCAAAGCAGGAGCTGAGCGGTGTGTTTGGACGCAGCTTTTTTAAGGGCAGAGCAACAAGAAATTTGTCTTTGAGAATACTTGCTTTCGAATGCAACTTGTTAACTTAAGCAATTAACTCAGTTGGAGCTCTTGTTTAATGAGGCTAACATCAGTCACAGGATAAGCAGCTCTTGTGCAGATATTATCAGTATCTCTGGGTTATGTTGAAAACAGTGAGCATTTCAGGCTAGTTGGAGAGTTGGGTTTCTGTTACTGCATTTTGGGCTGCAGTTCCACAAATGCTTTAAACCTGTGCTGCTACCAGAAACAACATTGCCTGCCATTACTGTCTTTGGCTGCCAGTTCTGCCTCCCAGCTGCTCTGTCATGGATGTTGTGCGGCTGTATAGCGAATGGAATCGGAGCTGAGCTGGGGGAAGAAAGGGAGCTGCAGGGTTTTTTGTGTTAGATGAATTGGGTTTGCAATAGTCGGATTTAGCTTGGTGCCTGGCTGCCCGTGGTGGGAACAAGCAGGTGAGGAGAGGAGGTGAGGAATGCTGCTTTGGAGCACCAGTGAGGCTGAGGGCTCTGACTTGGTGTGGGCAGAAAGCAGGCCGCCAGCTTTCTCTTTCCAGATTTTTCTTTGCAACTCAATCCAAAGCAAATTTTTTTCTTCCCTAAACGGGCAGTGCGAGCCACTTTATAGCATTACTTCTTTTTTTTCTTCCTTTTCCCTAAATTAATCATCTTGCCTTCAGAAGAGCTGTAAAATGATTTCTGTTAGTACCTGTGGTTGTTCTGATTCACCTCGAGGAGACAGAATACCCGAGAGGTTAAGCTTTCACATATGGGGGGGGGAAGCAACAAAATGTGAATTCCAAGAGAGCCTGATGACTGTTGAGATATTCCTTAGTGAGAGAATGAGCTGTCTCTTAGAGTCAAGTGTGCAGTGAGTAGGGGTGTTTTACCTGCTTTGTTTCTTTTGTAGATCCCTGGTGAGGTGACCGCTTTGAGCTACAGCCATGGCATCCAACAAGATGTGGTACACCATTGCCCTTGGATTTCTGCTGCCTTTTTCTTATGCCCATACAGACTTCTTCACCTCAATTGGTGAGATGTGCTTTGGCGTGTATGCTACTTAGCTGAAAGAATTTCTTTATGACTGTCAAACTGATTCTGCAGTGATGTGTTAATGGAGTGCAAGGCTTTTATTGGGTACACAGTTAAATCCACTTATTAGTTCTTAGGGCCCGATTGGCTTCTTTCTTGCCTCTGAGAGAAATATGCTTTAATTCAGTCAGTGCAATTAGTCTGATGACCGAAGTGAGGCTTTATTTTGTTATATATTCCTATGGGTATTGAATTTTAAACACAATTTCAGTGTGGCATGATGCGCGTTTATAAAAGCAAGCAAAGCAACTGTTGGAGGAACATAATGATAGCAATATGTCAGCGTACCTTCTTTTGTGTCCCAATGGGACGGAGCTGAAGGTGTGACTTGCATCTCTTCATGGTGAACCTGTTCTGCCTGCTTGCAGGAAGGGAAACAATTGTTAATTAATCACTAAGGCTGTTTGGGTCCTATGGAAGTCATGCCAGTAAGCTTACAAGTAAAACGCTGAGGTATTATTGTGTATCAAAGATGAATTCTTTGTATATTTAACTTTGTCATTATTTGCTCTGCATTATGTGTGTTTGGATGAAAGCTTACTCTGTTCCAACCGACTTCCTTTTCCAAATGAATCCTGAATTAGTTCTAATAATAAATATGTGATATTATGTTAATTTCCATGGCAACGAACTTCGTCCAGCATGAGATTTTCTCTCTCAAAAAAAGAAAATTCAAGAAGCTTTACTCAAGTACTCCTTCAAGTTTAGCTAACAGGATGTGGAAGCATTTTGGGGAAGGAAGAGAGGAAGAAGACAGAAGAGAATAAGACTCTTCAGTTTTCAGTTTTTCTTCTTTGTTTTTGTTTCTCCTTGTTTAACCAAACCGTTCAACTTTTTTCTAGGCCATATGACAGACTTAATTAATACAGAGAAAGATCTGGTGATATCACTGAAAGATTACATCAAGGCAGAAGAAAGCAAGCTGGAACAGATCAAAAAGTAAGCAGCTTGTTTGATGATGCTGATAGCTAATAATTTGAGTCCGGCCTTATGTAAAAAGTGCTTCCCAAGGCTCAGTACACCTGAGGAATTTTGCCTCTGAGGCAAAGATTAATCTAGAAGTTGTTACCGGGTTTTTGTCCCCAGAAATAACTTCTAGTTTTGTTTTATTATATCCAAGCAGATTGAACAACAAAAAATGTGTAAGTATAGCTAATCAGATAAGCTTCACAGCTTTGTTTTTGTTATATTGGAGGTGACAGCTGTTGGGAAAAAGTTGAAATAACTGACAGAGAAGAAGCTGGGAGGAACACCTGCATCTTCAGAGCTTGTTGGGCTCTGTTCTCAAGGATATTGGTAGCTTGCATTGACTTAATCTGAATGAAAGCTGGTATTTCACTGGAATAGGGAGGATGGCTCACACCTTGTGTATGGCTTGTCGAGGTTTTTATGGAAGAGAAGCTACTTGGCAGAAATCTTGGCCTTGTAACTGTGGCTGATAGTGGCAATGACTTTCACCTAGTTTGCAGTTTGATAGCCATTGAGTGGGAAATGGGTTTGTGCATGTGCGTTGTGAATGTACAAGTTGTTGACACGAGTTTCTTCAGGCTCGCTTCAAGTCAGCCTCCTGTGTTGTTAGGAGCTGGTCCGTAGGAGCACTTGGAGCACACTGCTTGGTTGAGAACCCTGTCGGTTACTTTGCTGCTGACAGAACCGCAGGCAGGGACTGTCAGAGTGTAGGAAAACAGCTCAAGACAGTATGGGAAGAATGCTGTGGCACATCTAGCAGATGTCAGAGTGAACATGTACCTGTCTCAGACAAGCCAAATTTTGGAGCAAGCTGATTACCAGCTGTATGGGAACTGCTGAGTCATGGCCTGAACCACTGATTGAGCACCTGGAGGAAAGACCCAATCAGCCCTGGGAGCACAGGTGAAGGCAATTCACCTGTGCAACTCCTAGGCCTCATTTAAGGGCTGACTGCCCCTGAGGAAGGATCTCTTCCTGGAGATCCCTCTTTGGTGGGAGCCTTTTCCTGCAAGCCCCAAATCTTCCGATCCGGGTGAGCACTGTATTTTCCTTCCACCTTTTGTAACGCTATTTCCATCGTGTTAGTCCTGCTTATCGCTACACCAGCTCTTGTACAGAGTCCTCTGCAGCTTCAGATTTTCTGTTTGCTTTCCATTTTGTGGTTGATGTTTGGTATTCTCTGCAGGGCGTGGCCTTTTCTAACATGAATTTATCCTGTTGTCAGGGTGTCGTTGCGTGCCTTCATTTCTACAAGCGCACTGTTTGGTCCAGGGAGGGCAAGCTGCGTTGTCTGCAGACATGTAGTAGCACGGTGCTGGTGCTTTCAGCATGACTGATGTGCCTGCTGGCATCAGCCTGGAGTGAACTCCCTTGCTGTTTGTTCTGGGGTTGCACAGACGAACAGTAGTCGTTGCTGCATATTTCAGAGTGCATTGGAGCTGTGAACGGATGATGTCTCTAAGGAGCGAGAGAGGTCTGCGGAGTCAGAATTACGGCCCCACAGAAAGTTGATCTGGGCTCTCATTTAGGAACCTGAGAGCTGCATGTTTTTTAATGCAAGCTTACCATATGGAAGGCAGCCTTGTGGTGGAGGAGGGAATGCGCTTGTGATAGATCTAGGGGTGTGTGTCTAGGAAAAGGTGCATTTAAAAAGGAGTTATCAAAAATGTGCATAAAGCTTTGTTCTTGATTAGTTGTGCATGAAAGCTGCCAGCATACTGCACTGGCATTGTAGGAAGGAGTTCATTCAGCAGCATCCCAACAAAGAAAAACAAACAAAAAAAACGAGTTTGTGATTTTGGCTGCAGCCAAAGAAGATTTTTCCAAAAAATGATTCCAGAAGAGATATACAGATAATATATATATATTAGATATATAGAAAAAAGCTTGCAATTTGTTTTGGGATTTTTATTGTCTGAGACTGTTGAGTAGCCTGAAATCAGTTTTGTAGTGCTTTTACAAGAAACTTTAATGAATGTGTATCTTCACTCTAGATGGGCGGAGAAATTAGATCAGCTGACAGATACTGCTACGAAAGACCCCGAGGGGTTTTTGGGACATCCTGTAAATGCATTCAAGCTGATGAAACGGCTTAACACAGAGTGGGGTGAGCTGGAGAGCCTGGTTCTGAAGGACATGTCAGATGGTAAGTATGCTGGTAGCAAAAGCAACAAGCTCATTATGATGGTACTTCCTTGACTGTCTTTCACAGATAGTGCTTTGAATTACGTTCATAAGTCTGCTTTTGAGATGCTGTCATAGAAAGTAAATATTTCCCAGAAGACCTGCCATCTTGATGTCAGTGTGCTATTATTGGAGTTTTACAAAAATTAAAAAAAAAAAAAAAAAAACAACAACATTTAACTGGATGGAGTAATCTCTTTGGAGGCTTTACATTGGGCAAGGTATCACGTACTCACACAGTTTTAGCAAGCTAGTCTTTCAGGGCATTTCACCTATAAGTTTGACAGCTCCAGTGAAAAGAAAAAAAGGAGAAAAACCTCTTCAGAGTGCACAACGTGGGGAATTTATCTTTGAGTAAGAGCTGTTGCTGCTGATGTGCCCAGTGCCCTTAAAGTGTAACAGTGTGAAACCTCAATCCTGGCAGAGTCTGAGCATTTGTGAAATAGATCTGAATGAGTTTAGTAAATGCTTGGCTGCCTTTCTTCCTGTGCAAGAGTAGAAACTCTTCAGTAGAGAAATGAACGTATCAGTTGACTGTGAAATAGATCTTGAGTGGCAAGGAAGCTGGGCTGATTATATTTGACTTGTGAAAATCTATCTCAACAAGTAGTTGACGGTAGGTGTAGGTTTGTAGTAGAAAATAGTAACAAATGGAGCTTTCAAAAAAGATCCAGTGTTAGTCACTGTCAACGGTTTACGGGCGTCCGGCCCGGTTCCGTGACAAAGGGGACGGGGGATCCATGGGTCCACGGCCTGGGAAAAGGGAAAAAGGGTAAGGAGATGGCCCTGAGAGCAAAGAACAGTGGCAACAATCTGAGGAGAAACAAACTAATTTACTAAATAAGATATCGGAATGCAAAACAACACACTATAATACAATATAATTACAATTTAAGCTGATAAATCCAATACAGAGAGAGAGAATGTCCCAAAATCAAGGTAGGCCTTACTCTACTACCGACGATAAGACGGCTGGAGAGCAAGGTGCTGCCAAGACGAGAGACGGGCGGAAAAAGGGACGAGGTCTCGTGATCTGCAAGTTTTTATACTGCGAGCTTTTATCTTTTCCCTCCGGCTGGAAAATGGTAACAGAGGAGCAAAGTGCCGTGGGGAATGTAGTAGTCCTTCTCTTCTGAGAACCAGGTACATTCACTACATGATGTTATGATGTGGAATACCAACAACCGGAAATCACAAAACCATTGCAGTCACTGATAAGAACAACCATCTCGTTGGCCCTGTACTTGGAGTGGGAACATTGTAAGACTTGTGCTTTGGGACAAAAGAGTTTATCGGGTAGAAGAGTTACTTTCTGACAACGGCGGTGCTGTTGGTTTGTTGAGACTTGGGTCCTCGTGGCTGACTTTGCTGATGCCATTCCTTCTGGTGGCTCTGTGGGGCTCTGTTTCCCTCCTCAGTACAAACAGCCTACGGGTCTCCTGACTGTAGAAGCAGAATGGGCAGTCCTCCCTCTGAAAAGAGGATTACAGCAGCACTTTGGTGCCCAGCGCAGGGCTCGAAGGGTTGAGATAACAGCAGATTTGACTGGAGTGTGTTAACACAGGGTGCTGTGGTAGTTTGATAAGTACTGGTCACAGTGTTAATTTTTTCCCTATTTATGGAGCTCTTTGAGAGACTTCTCATGGAGCTATATTGTGTAGCACTGTGCTTGCTGCTTATTTTCCCTGCTGCATTGTTCGTCATCTCTGGGGTTGGATTAAGGTTTTTGTTTTGCTATGCTGTGTGGCCTTGGTTTATATTATGATAAAACTGGCAGCTGAGAAATTGCTGTTTTGTGTGTATTTGGCATTGCAGTCATCTTTGGGCTTTGGAACCCATATTGTTGATACTATCAGTAATTACACTCTGCTTTGTTTCCTTGGGGAGCCTGGCTTTGGAGGAGATAGGGGAGGATGCTTTCCAGCAGTTCCTCAGCATCCCTTTCACTTTTTTTTTCTTTCCCTGGAGCTCAAGAGCTAGTTACAATAACTCTTGAGAATTTTGAATATCCATGGGATGTTCAAACCAGCATGCTCCTATTGCTATGTGTCATGAACGCGTTTCAGGTTATGTTTAAGATTAAACAATTATTGTAGGGTATCAAGCAGAGATCTGCCCTAAGGCAGGACAGATCTGAGTGGCAGGGCTGTGGGGTGGTATGGGCAGGTGCCCAGAGCAATGGGCACCCCACAGCGTTTGGAACTTCACGTCGGAGCTGCTGCAGGATCCTGAAAATCTAGTAGAATATTTGGAAAGGGTCTGCTGTCACCCTGGGATCCTAAAGAGGCACAAATCACTGCAGCGTGCTGGGGCCTGGCCTATGCTATGTGCTGGATGTAACGTTTTGGGTTTTTTTGGCATGTTAAGGCATAAATAGTTTGAGTGAAGCCTCAGGATTACTCCTGTTCTTGAGAAACAAATCTACAGTAATGGCCTTTTCTTAAACGTTGGTTTTCCCTGGAATTCATTTCATGCCCTGGGTTGGTTCAGTTTTTGGGACAAAGAAGGCCAGGTGTTTCCCTGTTGTTCCAGGCTTCATCTCCAACATGACGATCCAGCGGCAGTTTTTCCCGAATGATGAAGATCAGACTGGTGCAGCAAAAGCCCTCTTGCGGCTTCAAGACACGTATAATTTGGATACAGACACCCTCTCAAGAGGGAATCTTCCAGGTAAGGGTCACAGATGTTATCTGCAGTAACACTGGGAACTTCTGCTAAATGCCCTGATCACAGATCTTTTCACTATATTCCACCTTGTTTAACTGTGTTGTGTGAAGCTACCAGCACCAGTCTCCTTGTGCTAGAGCTTGAGAATTTCCTTTTAGTTAAGTTCTGTGTCTTTTTTCAAGTAGTGGTGAGATAATATAGTGTTAATAGGTTTTAATGAAAAGAATCAATATGCTGCAGTGAGTATTGTCCTTCTGGTGAAGAAATTAGTTGTATTTCTTGGAACTTCAGCTTCACAGAGTGTATAAACTGGAAAAACAAGGGCAGAGACCGTTATCACATGCATGCAGAAGAACCTGAGCTTATGTGGCGCTACCGAAGAGGAACAGGTTTACATGCAGAAGACACACTTCCTTGTCAGAAGGCTCTTCTCTGCTGGTTTTTCATCTTGTTTCCTCTGCTCAAAGCCAGTACTGTGCCAGCTGGCAAAAAATCAACTTCACACAATCCATCTGTGTTTTTGGAAGCACTTCTTGTGGTCAGATGTCTAATAAAATTAAGGGTAATTGGCTTTATATGTTATGCTGTATAACCTTGCTTTTGGGTTTCGTTCAAGACTGTCTGAAAGAGCTACAGATTCATTCTACTACAATAAGCTGTTCATTATTTTTTTCCTAAAACAGCACAAAAATAGAAGACAAAATGCTTTGGGTGGACTGCATTTCATTGCTTCTTTTGAAGCAATAAGCTGTCCAAACTGTGCATGATCAAGTGTTATTGCAGAACCCAAAAGCTCTAGAGTATAAAAGAGAATAAGTTGTTTTTTTGGCCTTCAGAGCTACAGAGGGGAACGTGCCATGTGGTCACTTGTTTGTGTTTTTTGTCTCCTTTCCCAGAGAGTTTCCATTTGCGAGGTGGGCAAGTTTTGATCAGCATGCTAACTGCTGCTGTATTGCTTGTTGATTCTCTTCTTGCCTGACAGGCTGTGCTGTTTCTTTACATCAGTTATCAGCCACATTTGATGATTTTAAGCACTCTTTTAAGTTGCCTTTTCACATATGGATGTTACCAGAGTATGGCCCTGCAACCTGTTACTCTTTCCGGAGGATCTCTTTGTGCCTGTCTGAGAGCACTCAGCCCACCTCCGTAACACATCCCCTAAGCTTCGCATTGCCCTAGAGCTTACAGGTGGCTTCATGTTCAGAAACCTGAAATCACTGGCCATCCCAGGCTGGACCACGGGGTGTTAGTGAGCAGAAACACAGTTCTGCAGGATATTCCTTCTTGAGGACCATCTCTTCAGTTCTTTAATCTCTTAAGGCATGTCTTCAATGGAATTCCCCTGCTGGAATGCAGCAGTGGGAGCTGCTGGGAGAAATCCAGGATGTATTAAGATGTAATCAGGAATTCAGTATTGCTGTAAAGCTGACGGGTCCTGGGCAAGAAGAAAAGTTTCCATCTGTGACTTAGATTCCTTTTTTACTTTATCTCAAATGCTTTGTTTACTACAAAAAGAAACTGGCTTTTCCATGGGCCTTCATTTACAGTGGCAAAAATAGGAATCTGTAATTTGCTTACTAGTACTTTAATCTTCCAGAGGTCCCTTCAGATGTTTCTAAAATAGACTGATTTCAAAAACCTCAAGTAGCTGGGAATTCTCTGACGCTTTTTTTCCTCCTTTGCAAGTTGTTGCTGACACAAGGTGTGCTTCAGTAACATTTTGAAAACAGATTTCTGGAACTTGTTACTTAGCTTACTTTTGCTCAAAGTGTCTTGTGTTTTGTGGAAGGGGGGTTTCTTTTGCACAAGTTGTAAAGGCACTGAGCTGGTTTCTGGTATTCTGGCAATGGCAAACTGTGTGTAACCTGTCTTCTGCCAAGGGTTTGCAGGTTTTAAATGCTTAAACTGGGTGTTCCACAAATAGCCACCACAGGAGGGAGATGTTAAAGACCACAACAGCAAAAAAAATGAGTGGTGCTCTGAAGAATAGGAAGTAGCTGAATGTGGCTCTGAAGAGTGATCCAGAACAGTATTCTGTGTAAACTCTTTGTTTTGTTTTGTTTCAAATACAGGTGTAAAGCACAAATCCTTTCTAACAGCTGAAGATTGCTTTGAGCTGGGAAAAATTGCGTACACGGAGGCAGATTACTACCACACCGAGCTCTGGATGGAACAAGCTCTGAAACAGCTGGATGAGGGAGAAGTATCTTCTGCAGATAAAGTCTATATCCTGGACTACCTGAGTTATGCTGTGTATCAGCAGGGGGATCTGAGCAAAGCAATGATGCTGACCAAGCGTCTTCTCGAACTGGGTATGTGAAAGAGAGAGCTGAGGCTCAGCGAGATGTAGCCCTGTGGTTGAGGAGGTGTTACCCATTCTAAGGACTCTTGTTCTTGCTGATTTCCTGTCTTGTCTACAGGCTTTTTAAAATGAGATACCAAAACAATTCATGCTTCTGTAAATATCCCAGTGATGGACTGTGTAAAAGATGTAAACATAATCTGTATATCGAAGGCCAGTGAGAACCATTTATTAGTGTACTGAAGCTTAAAAAAAATTTTTTTAAGGTTAATGATTGCCAAAAGCTCGGTCACCAGAAATGTTAATTCCCACGTTGTTAAGCTTAAAGCCAGTCACGCTGTCCCAGCTCTGCCTGGCTGTTGTCATTTCCTTGGTGCTCCTGCTCTGCTCGGGTTGGCTGGAATGGCCAAACCCTGCTTATTGTGCTTGGAAACCTGCATGTACTGATGATCCTGGCCTCACAGTAATTGTTTTCTTAACTGTGAATGAGTTGAACTTTGCTCTGACAGCTCATGTTATTTTCTACTGGCCACGCTGCAGGCTAACATTCTTCTAGCCTAGCTTGGAGTTCTAATTATCCTGTGAGTACTCTCAGACTAGAATAGACATTTCTGATTTCTGTTTGAGAAGCAACGGTGTGCATCTGTTGCTTTTGTTTTTATGTATTGCCTCTTCTGAATAATTCTTTGTAAGCTGTGGACTTGTCGGTGATAATTGTCTGTCTCTTTGTCAACAGATCCTGAGCATCAAAGAGCAAATGGGAACATGAAGTATTTTGAATATATCATGGCCAAAGAAAAGGAAGCCAATAAGTCCAGTACGGATGCAGAAGACCAGACAGAGAAGGAAACTGAGGTTAAGAAAAAGGATTACCTGCCTGAGAGAAGGAAGTACGAAATGCTGTGCCGTGGGGAGGGTCTCAAAATGGTAAAGTGGAGTAGACTGTTCTCAAATGTATGAAACCAATCGTAACAAAACATGTCCAGAATTTGTGTGTGGTGTGGAAGCAAGGAATTGTTACAGCTGGTGGCTGCGTCCCTCAAGCTGAGGGCTGGTGTGTGGTGGAGTTATTCCCTGTTCCATCCTGTCCAGTAGGAAAGAAGTGTTACTGCTGACTAGCTTGAACGCAGTAAATATTTGTACTGAACTAGAAGTCCAGAGTTATGTATGGTATTGAACAGAGGTGGTTTTTTTAGTGACAAAATTGTTTGTAATAGGACTGTGTAAAGTACTGCTTGTTGCAGTATTACAGAGTAAAATTAATTTGCTTAAAGCACTGACAGGCTTCAGCTGGTTTAAACCATAGTGCTCATAGGGATTAATCTTGGAATTCTGCACAATCACAGCAGAAAATGGGCTAAAGTGGGCAAATCTGTAATGCCACCAATATTGATGTGGGGTAAAATAATGTGAATATTTCCACTGGATCCAGCTGATGAGGAATTATAGGCCAGGCATATTTGCCATGCCAGTTGGAATGTATGTATGTAAACTGGCCAGCTGGGCCTGATTAGCCAACCATATCCCAGGCTGCATCCAAAGCTGTGTAGCCAGCAGCTTGAGGGGGAGGGGATCTGCACTTCTGCTCTGTGCTGTGAGACCTCACCTGGAGTACTGTGTCCAGATGAGGAATCCTCAACGCAGGAGAGACATGGACCTGTTGGAGTGTGTCCAGAGGAAGGCTGCAAATACAATCCAAGGGATGGAACACCTCCCTGCCAGGACAGGCTGAGAGCTGAGGTGTGCAGCCTGGAGAATAGAAAGCTCATAGCAGCCTGTCAGCATCTAAAGGGGGGCTGTAAGAAAGAGGGGGACAGACTCTTTAGCAGGGTCTCTGTGACAGGACAAGGGGAAATGATTTCAAACCAGGACAGGGGAGATTTACAATGGATATAAGGAAGAAGTGTTTTTACAAGAAGGGTGGTGAGGCACTGGCACAGGCTGCCCAGATTGGTGATAGATGCCCTGGCCCTGCAGACACCTAAGGTCAGGCTGGATGGGGCTCTGAGATCCTGATGGAGCTGTAGGTGTCCCTGTTCATTGCAGTGGGATTGGACAAGATGACCTTTAAGGGTCCCTTCCAACTCAAACTATTCTGTAATTTTATGATTTCACAAACTTAAAGCATCTCTTAAATTTTTAACATAATACTGATGTAGGGAAAGGGTCCGTTGTTCTCAGGACATCTTTGTTTCTTAGAGATATTAATGGAAGTTCTCTGATTCTTTTGTCCCACCTTGCTTTCAGACTCCTCGGAGACAAAAAAGACTATTCTGCCGCTACTACGATGGAAACAGGAATCCTAGGTACATTCTGGGCCCTGTCAAACAGGAGGATGAGTGGGACAAGCCTCGAATTGTTCGCTTTCTTGATATCATTTCCGATGAAGAGATTGAAACTGTGAAAGAGCTAGCAAAGCCAAGGGTAAATGCCTTACATTTCCTTGCCTTTCTGATCTTAAATCCATGTGTAGCTTTCTATGCGAGTGTGTGTGACTGTCTCTCTTGAACACAGATCTGTGTGCAGCGTGCTGACACGTAGCTTCTCTCACAGCTTGTGGTGACACACTCTTTCTAGGAGACGATGGGGAAGCTGGAATTCCTGTGTAATTAAAAGCCAGGTGGCAGCAGACAGAGTTTCAGTGCACACTGTTTCAGAAGAGAAGGAGAACATTATACATCAGAAAACAAATGTACTGCAGCTATGCTGCCTTGAAGTATACCTGTCATCAGATAGGCTCTCCCTTTTTTTTTTGTTTGCCACAGTTGTGACATGGAAAAGAGAGCCTTCTAGGGAGAGGCAGGTGTTCTTCTCGTCATGGAGTGCCATGTTACTGTATAGGCAATAACAAATGGCCCATTCAGTATAGAAATACAAAAATGACTGCTGTCTCCCAGGCTCTGAAGTTACCTGCAGGTGAAAGAGCTACAGTGGGGCAGTACTTGTCAGTGCTACTCTGCTTCTTATTCACAATTCCAGCTCTTCAAATCCTGTTTCAGAAGCTGGATTCCAAGGTTCTTGTTTCTGAGGGCCTGGCTCCAGGCCAAATCAGCTGTTAGTGTGAACAGGAGTGTCCAAGATAAATGAAGAACTGACCGAGCTGCCATCTGTATCCAGCTGGTGTGACTGCATCAAGTACATTTAAGATGTAGTTAGTGAAATTGAGTTATTTCCCTATCAGTTATGAGTTACTTGTAAAATAAGATTTGAACTTGTCTAAATATAATTTTCCTGCTTCTTTTCTCTAGCCTAAATGGCTTATTGTCCAGAGAGTGCTGAGCAAATGAAGACTAGTGCATTAAGTACAGGACAAACTGTAAGCTTGATCTGCTGCAAAGTAAGCCAGCAGTGGCTTATATCTGGGCACATGGCAGATGAGGCTGCCCTTGGCCACCACACCAGGTACTAGGTAGCCTGAAGTGGATTTTAAAGCTTCCTGAAGGCTGATGCATTGTGTTTCTGAGGTGGCAATCAGAGCTATAAGGAAGTACGAGTGATTCTCTTCACTTACCTGTAAAATCTCTGCTGGCAGCCTTGCTGCAGGTCTAACAGTCAGAGGGCTGATTGTTTGTCTCTTGATGCTTTGAAGCCCCTTTGCTGCAAAACTTGGCATTATATCCATGAAATATGACTGAATCGTATCTCGATGGCATAGAAATAAGTCTTGGCACTGAAAATAAAAGCCTGAAAGGATCTCTGGGCACGTGGCTATTTTAAACTTCAGGAGCTGCCAAGATGTTCTTCCTATCAAATGTTTGGCTCATGTCAAAGACTGCAGATTCACAGATCAGTGATGTAGAATCTTAATGCTGTTGGTGTTTGACGTATTTGCTATGGCTGAGGCTTTGTAGAGCTCAGAAACCAATGCAGCAGGAGCATTGTTTTTGAGGCAGGAGGATGGCCTGCCCCCTGTTTGATGCCGGGGATGTTGCTGTTGCTGCCTCCTAGAAGATCCCGCTGTGATCTGTGCCAACCTTCTGCTGCTCTGCCATGAGCTGATGGGAGGGGGCCTTAACATCCAGCTTTGGGAGTCTGTCCGGAATCAAAGTTTGTGACTTGATTCTTACAAGTGTCTGCACAGGATGGGATAAGAAGCTGCGTATTAAGAGTTCCCAGCACCTGTTCTTGCCAGCTGGGACAGGGAGGTTTTGATGTACTTAGTTTCCTTTAAGAACAGAAAAATGTTATTTGTGTTTGGTGCGGGACTTGGTGTGCCATATTGTGCCTAGAGCCCACCAAAATGTGCAACTTCTTCCAAAATATAAGCTCTGCAACTGAAGCTTTCTGTTATGAACGACGGAGTGTCTGGCAGTACAAAGAATCTGAATTGCTGTTAATGCAGGTGGGATGGTTTCGAGTAAATGGAGTGCTGTAGAGGGAAGGGCAAAGCCTCTCACTCCAGGAACACAATGGAAATGTGCCCATAGAGGAAGCAAGTAGGTTTTTTTAGCAGATAGTGTTAAAGAAGTTTGCAGTGTTGCATTTGGTACAGAAATATTCAGAAGGTAGGCATCTGCTCATCTTTCATGTATACAAGGTCACAGCATTGCTTGGATTCAGTGTAACTGAAAAACTTTTGTACAGGACAGAGTAACAAATGACCGATTGTACACTTATCATGATACTCTATTGCTTGCAGCAGTTGTTGCAGTATGAAGAAAAGGAAAGCTTCCAGCTTGCTTTATTCAGACAGCTGCTCTTCTTGCTCCAGAAGTGCAAGCACTGCTTCCTGAAAAAGCTGATCTCTAATGCTCTGAAAAAAAAATATATGTGTGTACATATATATATGTACACATACACATTGAAAAACAAACAGGAAAACCCACACAAATTCTCTCCTAAACTCTCTTTCCAAAGAAATTGGAGGCTCCCCCTCCTCCTCATCACAGCTTTGTGATTTCCTTCCCCAATTCCATAAAAGAAAAACCACCTTGAAAGGTGCCTGGGTGGTTTGGGTGGTCTGCATAGAGGCTTATGTGACATTTCCCCTTAGGCTTCTGAGTGGTCGGATTGCTGTGATGCAGTATGTGCTTTGTAATGCAACTGTTCTGATGGTTCGCTTCACAGCTGAGGCGAGCCACCATTTCAAACCCCATAACAGGAGCCTTGGAGACGGCACATTACAGAATTAGCAAAAGGTAAGAGAGCTCTATGCCAGATGTTTTGTGCCTGTAATGAGTACGTAGGTTCTGCTCATTATGGGGAGAAAAGAGGTGGTCTATAAAGACAACTTTGGCTTTGTAGTCCATCGCTTTGTTACACGCAGGTCCTGTAACAGGCTGTTACTGCTGAGTTTCTCAGTCTTTTCCTTCAGCTAGGAGAAGTGCTTTCTTTCAGTTTGTTTGTTTATTTTTTTGGTCGCCTTCTCAGTATGTGTTCTCTGTGTGAGAAGCAGGTCTCTAATTCAGCATACAAAATATTCAATGCTGCAAAACCTTCAGTGGACTGCATTGATTTTAATACTCCCTTTCTCTTTGCTGTTGTCACCAGCCAAAAATTATTCTCCTTCTCTATGCAAAATCTAGCAGAGCACCTGAAGTGCTTTAACACGTGGGAAAGGTGCTGGAGGTCATTGCCACATGGTGACAGCTGGACTGGCATGCACAGCGTGTCTATTAGTCACACAGCATCCATGCCCAGGAGTGCCCCTTGCTCCTGCCTGGGCCCTTTGCCTCCTGCCAGCACAAATCTGGCAGAAAGCAAGTTTGGTTTTTGACTGGTCTCCTATTCTGGTTCTTTTCACTTCATCTATAAAGTAGTGCAAGTCTTGCATTTAACAAACGTTTTCCAAATTTGCTTCAGGAGAAAGCCTGGGTGGTTCTGAAAGGAACTGCGCCCCTGACCTCCCTCCCAGTTTCAGTAGAGGTAATTAAAGATTGGCCACGCATTCCATCTGCATTAAGCCTAAATTCTCAAAGGACTTAAACTTCTGCATGAAGAGGAACTGTCTGTGAAACTCAGCATTGTAATTTTTTTTTTTGCAGAAAGGCTCTAGTTTACAGCAAAAAAGGAAAGGAAAAAAAAAAAGGAGGAAAAAAGTGAAAGGACAATCTAACCAAATTTTTTCCAACTGATTTGTTTTGATTTGGACATGGCAGCTACAGCTTCTGTTGCCCTTCAAATATTGCTAATTTAAGAGCATTGCATACCATCCAGACCAATCGGAACCCTTTCAAACACCTGTGGCTTGGCAAAAAGCAGCCTGCTAGGTGGGTAAGCCCTTGTCCTTTCTCTTTTTGTAGCTGAGCCGTGCTACTGTTCATGACCCCGAGACTGGGAAACTGACCACAGCACATTACAGAGTCTCTAAGAGGTAAGGGGAACATCTTCCAAAGGTACTCCCAGTCCAAGGAAGTCTGTTCTGTGGCTGTACTGCTTCATCTCTAAGTGTGGTGCAAAGTTGGATTAATGTTAATTTTAATTTCAGTCTCTCTAACTGAGCTGTCTCATAACAAAGCAAGCGGTCACCTGAGATAGAAAATACTTCCACGTGTTAGTGGTAACTAAAATGGGAGTTCCCAAGTTTGCTTAGCATGCCTTGCCTGGTGCAACTAATGACTAAAATGTTCTACTCACCCTGACAGTGGAAGAGGCTGCATGCGTCTCTCACCTGTACCGCAAATCTTCAGTATTGGTATGCGTTGCTGTGATCCAGATGAGTAGTGTGAGCCAGGGCTCGTTGGAAAGGAGCATGAGGAGCTCGTGCGGTCGGTGCTAGGTGGCTGCTCTCATGCAGAGCTGCTGGTACAAGTGTGCTCCTGCCTTGGGCTGCTGGAGCTGGTTTGGATTCCAGATGAATCATTGCTCCCGGAAAGCAAAAAACTGCTTGCTTTATTTTTTTAACAGCTGACTGCTTTCCCTCATCAAACATTCTTTCCTAGCAAATGCTCGTAGAAACGACAGCATTCCTCTGTGAGAGGACTGCTGTTGCGGTGTGGGACGTGGCAGGCTGTGTGAAAGGGGCACGTTGCCAGCAGGGCGAGGGACACGTGTGGGCCGTGCTGCATGCAGCACCAGCACGGATCTGACCCTGCTTTCAAAGAGCTGCTTTTTTCCTTTCCTCCCAGCAGCCACCCGTATCGTATGTTAAAGTTTCCAATTCAGAAATACCAGGCTGGGCTTTTATTTGTTCCTGGTTACCTCTCCACCATTTTTTATTTTTATTTTTTTTTCAGATAAATACATTTTGGAAAGTTTCTTAAAAGGAAAAGACAGCGTTTTGTGTGAGCAGTGACTGCTGCAATAGCAGTGTGGAAATACTCTGGTGCGGTGCTGCTGTGCTGTGGCTAAGGACATGGCCGTTGTGGTGCCCAGTATGAGGCTGGCTTGTGCAGGGGGCACATAGGCCCACCTGTGTCATGTAGCTGTGGGCAGTGGGCTGCGTTTTTCCACGTACGCTGTTAGTGCTGTAACATTATTTCTGCAGGTAGCTTTTCTGCTGTTAAAATCTGTGTCGGAAGAGATGTGATGCAGATGTACCAGCGTGGCGTGTAGATGTCATTACACAGCAATCCTAAGTGCTGTTAAAAGCCAGCTCATGGTGGGAGGAAGGAAAGAAAAAACATCCCTCAGCATGAGTTCAGCACTCCTAGTGAAATTCTTTAGTTTCTGTAATACACCAGCTCAGTTCATGGCTGTCTTTTCAGGCGGGACATGAAAATAGTATTGTTTTGTAGTCTTTGGGACTTCTGGTTTTGACGCTGTACTGAAGAAGGGAGTATGGCATCCTCCAGTGAGCGGAGTCTGATGCAGGATGACCTGATGACGGCCTGGAGTCCTCTGCCTGCCAGGCTGCCTTTGTACCTCGGGGCACTTAACTTCATTTTTAAAACGTGTAGTGGTTCTACTTCATGAGAGGAGGCAGTGTTTGCCACAGGGAAGGACTCAAAGCAGCCCCTGCAATTTTAAATTCTCAGTGCAGTACAGAAGCGTGCTGTTTTCCTAGATGATGGAGGGCCTAGGGGCTGCTTTTGGGCACAAACTCAGTGTGGGGTGCACGGTGCTTATGGCTGTTGCCTGCACGTGGCATAGCATGGTGTTGCATCGCTGCTTCTTGTTTGCGAAATGCTTCATGTAATGCTCTCTGCTTTCTCCTGACACCCAAGGCTGCTGCGTTGTAACACTTTCTTATACTTACTAACACTGTTCAGAAGCAGATGAGTCTGTGTTTGTGCAAGTCATTTACATGCAGTTCATTTTTCTTCAAAAAAAAGAAATCCATGCTCGTAGAGATTCTGTAACCTGTGTCAGTGTCTTGTCACGTGTCATGCTACCCTTCCTCCCATGCGACATGTTTTAGTGTTTTTTAAATAAGAAATTTTTGATTAAAGCAAACAGATCTTTATCATAGACATGAGGAAAGTTCATTTCTAGAGTAATACTACAACATTCTTAGCAGCTAGGCGCTGTGCACAGGTATTTCTGTCCAGCAGCCTTATAAAAGCAGCAGCAGCCACTGCTGAGCCCCAGGATGCTGGCATTGGTGTGTGGATGCCTGATTTGCCAAGAGAAGATATTTAAAGATGACGTCTTTGAAGCTCTGAGGCTGACTCTTCACATTTGTAAATATATATACTTTTCCCCCTTAAAAATCACTGCCCGAAGTGTGCTAAATACCAGATTTGTGATAGGCTGTTTTGGTGGAAATTATTCAACAGGGAGAATGAAGAGTTTTCTGCATTATTTGTTTTCATAATGATGTTTAGTACCGTTGCACAGGTAAGTAATATGAGAGGACAGAATGCACAGCACTCAGCTGTGAGTGAATGGTGACGCATGGAAGAGCTGAGTTACGTTCACATAGAACCTGTGCATGCTAATGTAACTTACTACTTCTTTTCCCAACTGCTGCATCAAACGGGCGGTCTTAATTAGCTGTTTGGAATGGGTAAGAGCAGAACTGTAGTGTCCCTGTTTTAGAAGCACAGCATGAACCAAAGGTCACTGTTCGGAACCCTTTCTTCTGTCACTTGCTGGTCACATATGGGAAGTAGGGCCCTTAGGTTTAGAGCTGCCTTAAGCCAGAGTCCTGAGTGTTCTCTAGAGCATGTTTATTGAATGCAGCTCTTGGAAGTATTTCTGATTGACCTACCAATTTTTTGCAAGCTACAAATAATTATCTCAAATCTGAAGCAATCCCATATTTTATTTATTGTTTTTTTTCACTTAGTGCTTGGTTGTCTGGATACGAAAGCCCTGTGGTATCTCGCATTAACACCAGGATACAGGATCTAACGGGGCTTGATGTCTCCACAGCAGAGGAACTGCAGGTAAGTGACTGACCTCAGCAAGTATGGTGACAGGTGTCAGCAAGAGCTTCATTCTGGATGGCAGTGCATGCAGAACAGTGCTCCTGTGTGGGAGGTAGACACAAACACTCATTAAATCCAGGGCCAGCTAATTTGGTATCTGGTTGGATCTAAGACCATGGCAAGAACGACTGTTACTTTTTGCAGGGAGGTAGAAGCAGATGTCTTTGCAGAGTAGCACTTGCTCTAGTGTGAAATAGCTTGTTGTTGCTGCAGGGAAATAGTAATAACTGAAGCTCACATGGTTATTGGAATGAATGTAACTCCTTTTATTTATATTAATGAAACTGAATTTTGTGGCTGTACGGTGGAACCTTTTCTCTGGGATGACAGGGAGAAGTTTAGCTTGATGGCTGCTTACAGAAATGGGGAGAGAATGGTTGTTTAGATTTGCAGTCCCATCCTTGGTCCTGGAGGGCCAACAGTGTTGTCTCTGTAATGTAATCTGAGTATCTTCTATTTTTAAAAAGTGCTTTAATTCATTTGCTTGAGGCTCTTAAGTGTGCTGCTCCACTGAGAAAGTCTCACTCCTAGATAGCAGGAGTGTGGTTCCAGGAAAGCTGCTGGACCTCTCCCTCAAGCCTTCTGGTGATAAAATGTCCAAGTATCTGGCTGAAAATTGATGCTATGGATGCAAGGAAGAGGAGAAAGAGATGTGAGAAGGACATAGAGGTCAAAAAGTGATTTAGATTTGAATGATGTAGAAATGCTACAAGCTATTTGGAAAAGAATAGCACCTGTAGTGTTTCTACAGAGAAAAAATATTTTCTGCCTTGGAGGGTGGGGGAAGGATTTGCTGGTGTGAAAAAGAATGAGCTGCTCCAAGCAGGAATGCTCAGAGTGGTTTGCATCTTCTGGACAGGTTGGTGTACTGGGGGGATGTCTCAGTGAAATCTGATCTCATTTGTGAATAAACCCAGTGGGACTTTGAAGAGCATGGTTCTTTTCATTGGGCAGAGACTTGTGATTTCTTATAGCTTTATTATGAAACCTCATCTATTAGGAGGCTGTAACTGATAGTCAAATTCTTGCCCTTTTTTGTCTGGATAAAATACAGCTTTACTAGATTTTGTGCTTCTCCTTTCACCGTAGGTAGCCAACTACGGAGTAGGAGGCCAGTATGAGCCTCATTTTGATTTTGGAAGGGTAAGTCCTGTTTTCTGTCTCCACCTCTTTCTTCTTCACAAGCGCTGTGTTTCTCTTTTTCAGGTGGCAAATTATGGAGTGGGAGGACAGTATGAACCCCACTTTGACTTTGCACGGGCAAGTAGATGGAGGAGAGCTAGTCACCTGGTGAAGCCTGGGCCTCCTGGCTGTGGCACAACTTGTATTGTTTATTGTGCATTAAATTTTGTAGCTCTTCAACTTTTCTAATCTATGTTAGTGGAGAAGCCCTCTAAACCACCAGCTGAACTGAGAAACGTTTCAGACAGCGTGGAGGAACAAGGTTTTTCTTCAAAACCATAGTTTATAAGGGACTGTCATCTTAAGGAGATGACAGACATTTAGTAAAGCCAGTGCCGTTTGCTTTGTTGTTAAACTGGAACCATGTTTAGAATTATTTTAGCTGACCAAGGTACTGGCAATGTAAAGCCACTGAAGAACATACAAACTGTATAGATGCTCTTTCCTAGAAGGAAAGTTCTGGAGGCAGCATAGTAGAACTTGCATTGCAGCTTATCATGCGGGCTGTGCCATGCAGAGAGAGAATTTCTTCTGCCAGAGCTGAGATACAGGCATCTTCTGTGCTGCTGAAGAAATTGTTCAAGTGCTCTCTGTTATTGTACTTCAGCTGCTGATTGCTGACGGACTACTTAAACTGGAGAAGGCCTACTGAATTCTTCTCATTACACAATCCTCCTTTTATTTGACTGAAATGCATAACTTATTTCTCTTCCAGAGAATTTCAAAGTGCTGGAAATAATTACGCTGAATTCAGTTGGTTATTTACTGGGCATACTTGTTTGTGATTCAGTGCTTTCAAATGATCCTTATGCTGTGAATCCAAGCTACCAGCTATTAATCAGAATTTCCGCTCTGTAAGCACATGCTCAAAAGCATTGCAAGTGATTTAACAGTTTCTATTTGGAAATGCTTGGGTTAGTTTCTGAAATAATGATCGATTGCTGGAAATCTTAGCACACACAAATAACGGGCACAGAAGGTGGGCTCTGGGTGTTTAGAAAACAAGCAAACAAAAACCAACAAAAGTAGAGGTGTGACAGAAGCTCCTACCCCCAATGTGGGGTTTTGTTACTTAAACCAAGATGCATGCTCATGTTTAGCATGCACCTACCTCACTCCTGTCAAAAGCTTCAGGAATGGCTGCCACAGACTCTCTGTGGCTGCCATACAGCATGCTGCTGAATGAATCACTTGTGGGGCTCTTCATGGCACTCCAAAAGCCTGTGTGCCAGGGAGGAGCGCAGGAGGTGGAGGGCAGAGCAGCAGCGGGGAGCAGGGCTCACTTGGAGCTGCTCCTGCTGAGTGATGCTGGCTGAGCCTGGGGCTGGAGAGCTGCCCTCATCGGTGCTCCTCTCTGGGGAGGATGAGAAGGCAGAAGTGGCTGCAATTAAATAATTAGCCTTGTGGCTGTGAAGAGGATCTGTATACTCATTTTCAGATGGTACAGTTGTTCTTACACATTAGCAACTTGGGCTCATCACTTCCATGTCCCATAGCATTTTAAATGCCTTATTGAAATTAATAGGAACACTGACTTTCTGTTCCTGCCCCTGACTAGAGGGAATGAATTAATTTTTCTGCATGAGTTTGTCTGCTGCTGGCTCTGCAGCTGTCTGTCATTGGCTCCTCTCAATAATCAAAATGAAATGCTTATTAAACCTACTTGCTTTTATTCACAGAAAGATGAGCCAGATGCTTTTAAAGAATTGGGAACAGGCAACAGAATTGCTACTTGGTTGTTTTATGTAAGTGATACATTTCTGCCATGTACTATTGCCAAAAATGTCGCTGCACATCCTGTACAGTTGAATTATTCCATTACTTTTGTTTAAACTGAAGCGATTTGCAGATGAAGGTAACCATCAGCTTAGTAGTAACACATACAGGTATCTTACCTGTAAGTCGTGGCTTTCAACCGTGTGCTTAAGGAGGTCCTTTTCTCTCAAAGTTCAGTAGCAACATAAAAATGAATAGACAGCCAAATATTTTATATCTGCATCAGGATCTACAGCATGCTCATTGCCATGACATTTCAGCACTTAGCATTCAGGGAGGAGGCTGGCTATTGCACTTTGAACCAAACAGGTGGGTTTTAGCCCTATTTAATGTTTTTAATCATGCAGCCTTTGCTTAATAAGTGGGAGAAAAATAAGGTAGAAAATAAGGTGCTGAGTAATTTGCTTTACTAAAATGTGACATCTGAGGAACGCCGTGGCTTGCAGCTTACCTGTGCCTTCTCCCACCTTTCCAGATGAGCGATGTGTCAGCAGGGGGAGCTACCGTCTTTCCTGAAGTAGGAGCAAGTGTTTGGCCTAAAAAGGTAAGAAGGGTTTATTGTCCAGTGTAACTATCCTCTCTTCACCTACACAAAACTGTAACACATGTATGTTTGAGCATATGAAAGAAAGCTTTATAGTGAGTTTATGTGAAAAAGAGCCCTGGTCATAGGGTGCTTGCAAGTGAAGCTGCTGGAGCTGTACTGGCGGCTTCAGGGCCCTCTGAGCTGCTGCATATCGGCTCCTAGTTACATTTTGGACATGGAGTGAGTCAACAGTCTCATTCCATGGCAAAGAAATGTTAGAATAAGGAAAACAACCTTCAATTTAAAAGGAACCTTTGAAATATAAATGCTCTTCTATCTTATTGTTGAGTAAGTTGGTGTCACGCAGAGCAAAATGCTGAGGATTTCCACTGCAATTTCCAGGGAACAGCTGTATTCTGGTACAATCTCTTCCCAAGTGGAGAGGGAGATTACAGCACACGGCACGCGGCCTGCCCAGTACTAGTTGGAAACAAATGGGGTAAGTGTCCATGGTGGTGTTCCTGCTGCTTGTGACCTGGATCTCTGGGGGTGCCTGTGGGTTGCTTTGGCTTCCTTTTTCTTTTGGACCTCACAGTGGAATAAAAAGCGGGCAGAAATGTTAGAGCCCCTTTGAAGAAATCTCTCTCTCTATACATAGTATTACTATATATGTAATACTATATATCTTTTATTGACATTTAAAGGTTGGATATCTAAAATATAGTAGTGTGTTTGCTTTAATAGTCTCACCTAGTTTTGTAGCTATCGGAACGTATTTTTTCACTTTGCTGCATTAGACCAACTTCACATTTGTGTGTGTGTTAAAATACCTAAGAAAATTAACAAAATCCCATGCTCAGCTTAGCTTAGCCAGAAGGATGAGCTGAAGGATGCAGTGACCAAATACCTTCATGTCATTGCAGTATCCAATAAATGGCTCCACGAGCGGGGACAGGAATTCCGAAGGCCGTGCACGTTATCAGAGTTGGAATGATGCAGACTTGTCCTTCTCCTCTGTATTCAGTTTGTGTAAAATGCACACATCTCCTCCAGTTTACAATTGACTAACACTCCACTACAGATTCAGTCTTCAGCTACACCAGTGTTTCATCTGTGGACAAAACAAACATGCTTTTAGTTCCTTCTAAAATATCCCCTTTAAGATTTTATAAACAGATTATATTGAGTTTAAGGTCTCTGAGCATTACAGGAAAAAAGAAGAGGACAAAATACAGATGAGGGCCACAACCAGGAGTGGTGTTGTGTGGTGTTTCTTCACCATAGCCCCACAGCCAGCCACTGCTCGCTTGCTTTGGGCTTGTTGCAACTGTTGGTTGCCCAATGATTCAGTGGGAGGGCTCCTTTCTAAGGAAGGCTGAATTAAAGCAGTTCCTATTCTTCTGTTTTCAGACATCTGACTCCTCGCTTTTCTAGAGCGCATGAAAACCGTGGCCATGGTTTGTCTTTATGGGGGAAGAGGCTATCATTAGTTGTTTTGGCCTGTTTTCCTGCTTCCACAAAAGCCCAAGTTTTTGATCTGTCTTCCTTCTTAGCCTCTGTGGTGAATTTGACTCTTAACGTGAGCCAGCAGTTGCGTACGCATCAATGAAATTCTTTAGCAGTGTTACATCAAACGCATGCCTCCGTCAGAGCTGCCTGACAGTGAGCAGGGCCCATCTCCTCTGTTTTTTTCTCTATTGTTTGTCCACATCAAGAGAAACAAATGCTGCTTTTATTCTGTCTTCGTAGTAAACACATCTGTTCCTTGGGTAGTGGGGATGGGAACGTTTCCATCTTCATTAATAGAAGTAATCGTGCCTTAGGACACTGGAATTTCAAATTGGTTATGAGACTTCAGGTGATGAGGTAACGCAGTTGTCACGGAACGGTCTCCACCCCTGCCCTCCCAGTTCTCCAGTTCTGTGAGAAATAGATGGCCTATTTATAATCCTAGATCATTTTTAGATGCTTTTTCTTTTGCAGATGGTTTTGCTGCTGTGGGCGCCACGTGCAGCCGGCAGCAGTGACATGCCTTTAGTTAGGGAATGCTGCTCACACAGGGGGCCAGGGCTCTGCCTGCTCTCCATGCTCTGCTGTCACTCACCTCACCGAGGCTGCTCCATCAGCTGGGCCTGGTGCTGGTGTGCAGGGAAGCACTGGGAAAAGGCTTTTGCAGAGGCTCTGGTGCTGCTCACTTTGCTGCTGCCAGTCCTCTGAGCCAGGCTGGAGCTGCGCTGACCACCCCCCCCCCCCCCCACACACACACACACACTGTCCCCATGTCAGCATGCAGTGGAAGAACTCGCTCACAGTGACTTTCAGGGATTCTCGTTTGTGACGAGACTTCTTTAAACTGAGATGACAGTGAAACTGCTGAGGGAGATGAGACTGTGGCTGTTGTAGCTGCTGGACTTCTGTTCTGTTCTTGAGGTTCCTGTAGGTGGAGTAACTGCTGTCCCTGCTGCCCCCCACCACAGGAGGAGCTGGGCAGGGCAGGGCTGCAGGAGGTTCCCTTTCCCGAGCCATCCCTCTTCAACAGCGAGATTTTTAGCTGAATGTTCCACTAGCATGAGGACAAGAATCAGAGTGACCCGCACCAGACTCTGCCTAAACAGTCTGATTGGTTGGATGCTGATGGTTCTTACTGATTTAGGGGAGTCAAGCCTGAAGTTTTTACCAAGGAAAAAATTCCAAATTTAGTTAATTGGGTTTTCTGCCTCCACAAAGTCTTGAAAATTGAGCCAGAAGGTAGAAGAAACCGACAGTTACATGTGAGAAATACCTCTGGAATACAGAGAATGCAGTTTATGGTACTAGAGTTTGAAATACTGCATACTTTCAGAAGACACTTTAAAATCTTTGCTAGAAGATGACTTGTTAAATTTCTACTGAGCCTGTTAGCAATGGGGCCTCCATAACTTTATCCTTAGCCCTGCACCTTCCTGCATTGTGTTTGTGTTTCTGAAAGATGCAAAACAAAGCCCCATCCAGCACTTAACAAAAAGAGAAGTCCGAAACAGCTCCACCACACTTCTCTACTGCTCCCTTATTCCAAATTGCTGGCACACTGGGGCAGTATCGATCTGATAGAAATGATTCACAAATATATATATATAGTGATCAAAAAATATAGCTAAGTTAAGTTGTAATAATAAAGAAAAATACATACATTCTTACCAAAGTTTTCACCTTTTTACATGGTGTCAGTACAGCCTTTTCCCATCCATTGTGTTCTCCTTCCCATCTTCTCCCCTTTCTTAAGCTCCAAGAGAAGGCAGGGGTGGCTGCGGCTGAGTCCTGTCCCTTCCCTGCAAGTAACAGGCAGCAGTGTGGTGTTAGGAGTCTTGTTTGGGGGCATTCATTTTCTGCCAGTAGCTCAGAGGCATCTTTGGTTTTAGATAAGCCAGTTCTGCACAGTAAACTAGCACAGAAAGAATTGATGCATCACCACCATGCATCTGGTCTGGCTATTAACCGAGCAGCTGTTTCTTTCTGAGGTAAGCAGAGGAATTACTTGACATATTCAAATAATTCAAAGCTACAATTTATGAGGTAGAAGTTCTGGATAAATGTGACAGTGATTGTTGTAGCACTGTGACACTGTAAGAGAATGCTGGGGGCTCGCACGTGTTGGATGGAAAAAGGCAGGGCTGAAGTGATGAGAAATCACCATTTCCTTCTATCAAGCAGTTTTTTCCTCCATCTCTGTTCAAAACCAAATGCTGAACAACAAGCCCAAACGAACTTGTGGAACGTACAGGGCAGTTTGCTGAGCAGTTCCCTCCCTCAGCTCCCATCAGGTAGCTCCAAGGCTGACTTGCATTTTAAGAACGGTCTCTAAAGAGGCAGCACCTGGGGAGCACAAGTGTTTTAGTGCAGGACTTTTCAAATCAGTGAACTACACAGCAACGTGTACTTCTTCAGAGAAGAAACAATTTGTCTTTTGACAGCGGAAAGTTTCACTTGGTTTAAAAGGAAGATCTCCCAAAACTCAATCTCAAATCTGCTGAGGCACATCAGGCTGAAACATCCCAGGTTAGGAGTAGAGAAAGTGTAGGCTTATTCCTTTAAGCTGCAGACGATCCGCACTTCATCTTCCTCCACTGTGGCAGTGTTTGTACACCTTGTCCTCAGTGTGTGAGTGGTGATGCAGGTGGTGGTGTTCTTCTCTGCCTTATCCCTTCATTTCTCCAAGGGCTGTTGTGGAGCAAGAGCGTGGCTCCTGTGTGAATCTAGTTTTGTATTAAAGATGATTGAAAACTGTTTGGCTCGCAGTGACTGACAATTGAGAAACTGCCTTACTGTTACATTTTTTTGTAATAAAAATTTTAATATTAAAAAAATGGGCTTAAAATAAAAGCCACTGCCATTAGCAGTGAAAAATCCTCCCCATCAAACTCGTCATATGTGGCTGTTTTAAATCGGATCACGCAGACTCCTATCACCATATGTGTTTCCTGGAAACAGAGCTCATTTGCTTCACTTCATCATCCAGGCAGACAGGTGTGGAAGATGCTCGTATCACCAGCTCCTCTGAAGCACATCCTCAGACTCAAGCTTTGCGTTTCACTTGGAAACACAAGGCTCTAATGGACTGCAGGAGAGGACGGCAGCTAATGCTGGGCTGGAAGCATGCATGCAAGAGCTCTGAGGGAGGAGTGCGGCTCAGCCCTTGGTCTCCATTTTTTCAGTAGCTGCTGCGGGATGTAACAGCGGCTGTTAAAGTAATTGCACTCCTGGCTCGCTTCTCAAAACCAGCCTGGCAGAAGGTCAGCTGCCAGAAGAGCCTTTTGTCAGGGAGAATAAATACTTGCATTTCCTGACGGGTGGTCAAACACCCAGTTCTGAACAGTTCTGGGGAAGGGAGGACACATCGGACTGTCCTAGAATCATTAAGGTTGGAAAAGATCTCTAAGACATGTAGCCCGACTGTCCGCTTAGCACCACCATGCTAGGAGACAGTGCTGGCACAGGACGTTCAGGCTGATCGCTTCCGTAGCTGGGACTTCTGCCACAGTTCATCCACCTCAGCTGTCCCCGTGCTTCACTAAAAACAGTGGAGCTCATACTTGCAGTTGTCAAAAACCTGGGGAAAATAACAGAAGAAATAACTAAAGCGGAGCAGGGGCTGGTGACAAGCCCTATTGCTGCCTGTGGAGTGGAGCGCTGTGCTGCTGGCACAACCCTTGCCTGCAGCCTGGGGACTGCCCTCGCTTCACTACACAGCCCAGGGACTGAGGCGTTGCCATGGCGGGGTGACACTGCCCACCCAGCAGGGCTGCTGGAATGAGAGCAGAGCCCCCCACCCCTCCCACAGGCCAGGCTCTGAGCTGCCCCTTGAGGGACACAGGTGTTTCATCACCCAGCTGCGTGGATATCCAGTGACTCACCTGGCTCCCAAGTCAGGTTTTGACCAAGCCACTATTAAGCATGAACTTTAACCATAGGCTGCTGGTTCCCCTGCCTCCAGCACCAGCACCTCACCCCCAAAGGGTGCAGTCCCCCCATGCTCCCTCACAGCCCCAGCACAGCACGAAGGGAGGGCCCCAGCCAAGCCCACCTGCGGGACCCTGCCCACACGGTGCTCCCCACCGCCACGCTGCAGCCATGCCAGCACTGACTGTGCCATTAGGAGCAGTGACTCATCCCCGCCCCCGGCTGCTTTATATCTGAGCATTACAGAGTCCAAAATGAATGCATGGAGTTCGGAGCTGCTCGTCCTGAGGTCAGGATGAGGTTCAGAAAGCGGCTGTCGGAGTTCACCACCGCCCATACCTCCCTCATGCAGAGAGAGAAGCTGGCAGAGGGTGGGGGCAGCTGCAGCCTCATTTGGAGGAGGGAGGGAGGGCAGCTCACCCCAGGCAGGGCAGAGCAGCCGCCACATTCTGGGGCAGCAGCCCAGGGCTGCTTTTTCATTCACAGGCCTTCACTTTGGCACAAGTGACAAACCAGTAGGGAAGCTCCTTTCCCCGGCCCCACATGCTGTCAGCTACTCCCCAGCCCAGTCCAACTTTCCTAACAGATCCTGATTGATTCTGCAAGCGGCCCTGGCTCCACGCTCGCTGCGCAGAGCCTCCAGCCTGCACGTCCTGCACAGCGCAGTGCACACAGCTCACGCACCAGGCGTTGCGTTGTGCATCCCTTGCCGCCCTGCCAGTGTTCTTCCCTTGCTTGTCTGCATTGGGTGGCACGTGGATCACCCCCAGGGACTACGAGATGACAAAGCCGTGCCCAGACTGCCTCCAGGGCAACCCTAAAGGGCTTTGCTTAAAGGCATAGCACCAGGCATAGCCACCCAGGGGCTTCACTAAGGCTGTCTGACAAAAATCCCAGCAACAGCCACCCATTTCCTGCACAATCACCAGCCGGGTCCCCAGCACGGCCTGAACAGCTGGACAGGCTGGGGTCTCCTGTCCTACCTGCCAAGTGCTCCTGGGGCAGGAACAGGTCCCAGAAAGCAGCAGCGGGCTCCAGCTCTGCACTGCTCGGGAAGGAACAGGCCAGCTGCCTGCTCTTCCCCCACAGACCTGCCTGGGCCATGGTGGTCCCTCCTCATCCTGCAACTGGAGCACAGGGCAGAGTGCAGAAAGGTGCGGGCAGTCAGGCACTGCAGGGCGCTGGCGCTTGGGCAGTAAGCAAGCCGCAGGGCTGAGTCTCCTGAAAAACAATGTGTCAGGATTTGCACTTACGTTTGCTATACATCTGAAAAGCCCACTGCCTGGCTCCCCTTGGCTCCAGTGAGCCTCCGACAGTGCAGCACCTGAAAAGAAGTGGCCGCTGGGGCAGCTGCTGGTGCAGGCTGCGGAGCAGCTGTGTCTGAGCAGGACACACGCGGAGCTTCCCAAGCACAGCCATTTCTCTTCCCTACCCTTTATCAGTGGTTTGCGCTGTCTGTTGCTTTGTTTGGTTGTTTTCTTTTAATGAGTAACTTTGAACCCCCTCATGGCCACGTGTGCCCCACAGGCCCCAGCATTCGGGATCAGCGGTGTCACACGGGAGCAGTGCTGCTATTGCCGAGAGGGGGAGGTAGCAGGCAGACACTCCCCACCCCGAAGGCAGCAGCAGGGCACGGTGAGCAGAGGAGGGCTTCCTCAAGGGCAAGCAGCCCCTGCTCAGCCTCCAGAAGGGGCCTTTCTGGGGGATCTTCTCACAGCAGCCGAACGCCTGGTGCCGTGAGGGCTGGGCCGGTTCCAGTGGGATTGTGCAAATGCAAATCCGGTGTTCCTCCATGAGCCCAACCTGTCCAAACCCCATGGTGCACTTTGCACTGTGATTGCCGTGACCTCATCCCGGTCCCTCAGCAGTGTTTAAAGTCCGGGGCAGTGGGGTGCTCACCTCCTCCCACGCACGCAGCTCGCTCCCGCTGCTCCCTGCCCACGGGCACAGGGCCTGCGTCCGGGCTGCAGGATGCGGCTGCTCCTGGAGGCAGCGGTTCTGTGCCTGACCCTGCGCCTGGGGCACGGCACTGAGGAGACCACGCAGGAGAACACCGCCCAAACCTCCTCCACAGAGTCCTTCTTTCCAGAGTGGGGCATCGGGGCCATCCGGGATAGCTTCGAGACTGTTAACAGCTACTTCGACTCCTTCTTGGAACTGCTCGGGGGGAAAAATGGCGTTTGCCAGTACAGGTGTCGATACGGTAAGTGAGGGGCGTCCCACACTGGGGCCATGGGGCAGAGCGCTGTGCCAGGGGCTGGGGAAGGCTTCAATTGCTGTGATAGGTGCCATCTGTTCTGCACAGGAGCCCTCGGAGAGGGCAGGAGGGCCATCAGTGTAGTCGGCCTGGCCACACATTGTGCACATTGCTCTATGCCAGTGACAAATACGCTCTACTACCTTCCTAACCTGATGTTGATGGAGCCCTCAGCCACGCTGCTGCCCCACATCCCCACCCAGCCCTTCTCTCCCTGCTCCTTCTTTCCCCTCTTTACCCGACACTCAGCTCTCCTTCCCCGAGACCACAGCCTCTTGCACCCATAACCAAACTCCTGCCCTGCTTGGCACAGATGGGTCATGGCTGGTCTGCTGGTGCCAGCACATGGAACCCTCACCCCGTCATCCCTCTAACCGAGAGCAGCCTGCTCTGTGCCAGGCACAATGGAACAAGAGGAGGGGATGCAGATGATACAGGAAGGGCATGCAGGCAGCCAGGCTGCCAGCTACCAGGCCTGCTGGGGAGGATGAGCAGCCTTGAGGCAGGAGGGGTTGGTGGTGGCACTGGTAGCCATAATCTCAGCAACCTTCGGAGTGGGTTATTCAGCAGCTGCAGGTTAGCTAATAGCAAGGGTTGGAGGAGGGGTGATAATAGGAAAGTAAACGGAACCCATGTCACCATGGAGGAACCTTTAGAACTCAAGGCGGAATGAGGCAGCGCTGCTTGCCTTGGACTTTGAAAGATTTACCAAAAAGGAAGAATTTGGTTTGTTGTGGGGGCAGACAAAGGTTGTGGCAGACAAGGGACAGCAGGCAAAGGCAGCCTGGAGGTCTGCAGGTGACAGGGCCATGGGGCTGTGCCACACCCCCTTGGGGTGGATGCAGGGCATTGGGTGGGCCTGGGCAGCAGTAGCCAGCAGCAGGTTACCAAGCTGCTTCACAGAATCATGGAGTCATTCAGGTTGGAAAAGCTCTCTCAGCTCACCCAGCCCAACCCCAGCCCACCGCCCACGTCCCTCAGTGCCACATCTCCACAGCTCTGCAACACCTCCAGGGACAGTGACCCCACCACCTCTCTGAGCAGCCTGTTCTAATACACTACCACTCTTTCAGAGAAGTTTTTCTTAACATTTAACCTGTTGTTTGGGAACAGCAGGAACCACATCCTGCTGCCAGCCTCCTGTGACCGTCCTCGCAGCAAGAGCCCAGCCCTCTGTCACCTGCCCATCCAGCCCCTTTCCTCCCAGTTTCATCCCACGTTCCTAGTGACTGCCTGAGCAAGGTGCCTGTGAGCACTGAGATGTTTCCAACCCTTCTTGCCCAAGCATTCCTGTTTACAGACATGGAATCCATGCTTTGAAGAGATCCTCCCAGCTCAGTTACTGTCGGCACACATCCCACTTCTCCTAGGAAGTGGGCCGCACACTGTGTCTCCCTGGACTGTGTGGGGCCATCTGCAATGTTCCCCAGCCCAATGGAAGCATCTCCTGAGCCCACAGTGGGGAGGACACTGGGAGAAATACAGATGCTATCATGTGCAGAGGCCAAGGAAGGGAAGATAGGTAATAGAGTTCGTTTTAGGGAGGCTCAGGACTCTCCGCTGTCAAATTCCAGAGGAGTCATTGCTCTCAGGCCATGGCTTTCCCTGTCCTGGCCCCACTGCCCTGGTCCTGTGCAAAGGCCTGCCCATTCCTCTGGAACATCGTGCTTCATATCAGAGAAGTGCTTTACCTCGAAAGGAAAACAACAAGCACTTCTTTAGCACTGTTTTTGTCCCCTACTGAAGAGCTCATTAATCACTGGCTGAAGGAGCATCTCTCAAACACTGCCCACATGCCTCTGTGGGTCCTTCTGGGCCCTCCCAGGACCAATTTGTCCATGCTGGTCTCTAGCTCAGACGAGGCAAACTGCAGTCAGAGGGGATGCGGTGAGGATCCCAAACCAGCAAGACTAAATGCCTGTGCCCTGAAGAACGAATGCCAACCATCTGTATTGCCTTGCTGCTGAATCAGGGCCTGATTGCTCTTTCTCCAGCCAAGGAATAAAATTGGTGCTTTCCACTCTTTCATTTCAGACAAGGGATACTGATAATTGCTTATTCTGCCACGATAAAGGTCAAGACTCACCTGTAATTGACACATCCATCTTCAGCCGAGCACAAAGCACTGGCTGTTCTGGCTGCTAGATTGGATTTATCAGCACCTGGTGAGGTCAGAAAACAAACAACATGACGGATTACTCCCTTAAATCAGGAAATTTTGGTTATACAAGTATTACTGGAAAACATCTTCCCCTCCCTATGAAACCTCTCTGGGCGTCTTAGAGGGAACGGTATCCAGAACAGGGAGTAAATCCCTGGATATCTTCTTCCAGCTGCCTGGGCAGGCAGGACTTGGAGGATGGCAGTGAGGGACCCCAAGATTATCTGTTCACCCAGAAACGTATTCCCTTTCCATGCCCCATTGTAGCAGCACTGCAGTGCTTAAGACCTGCTTGGGCCAGAGGTCTCCTCTAGCCAGCTGGCTGTTCTCCAGTCCCTTGGTACAGCTACAGCAGCGTGGAGATATTAAAATGCATCAGCGAAACTCACTTCCCATTAGCAGCTCAACCTCAGTTCTCTATGATGCCAACGAGGCCGTGCCCTGAAATATATCCTCTACAGAAGAGGCTTTCTCTGCAGGGCTGTGTAGCAAGTGATGAAACGCAGACTGCAGGACCCACCGCATCCCCTCCCCATTACAGGTGTGCCTATAGGAGAGGCAAGCACTAACTGATACCAAGCACGGAGTGGCAGCGTGTAGAATGAACTTATAACTGGTGCCTTGCTTTTGTTTTTGTTTTCCTGAGCTGCAAAACAAGATGCGGGAGAGAGGTTAACCGTGGTGTCTCAGACTTTATCTAGCTGAGAAGGGGTTCAGAAGGGTGCACTTGACAAATGATTAAGCTCAGTTTGTCAGTGAGGAGGAGGTGGCTTTCCAACACAGGCTCATCTGAGCATTCTTGTTGATTCCACAGTACTCACCAGAGATTTTTTCTCCCCAGCCACCTCTGTAAGACACTGCGATAGATGTAGCTTAAGCTTATTGAAGATTTTCTCTGGAAACAGTTATCTCCGTATCCCAAAATAGCCCCGCTCCTGCTCTGCCTTCTTACCCCATCACTGACAACGCACTGCAGGACCATAACTTACCACCAATATTACAAGCAAGTCATTAAAATTTGATCTCCTGCAAAATCCACCTTGAATTGTGAACTTGCTTCCGCTTCCTTCCTCAGCTCAGGTTGAACTCTGAGTCCCAACTCTTGGCCCCTTCCAAGACTGCAGCCAGGGAGCAGTCCTCCTCTCGTTGTTATTGCTTTGGGTTATCAGATTCAGCCCATCTATAGACACAATCCCTCCTCTCTATGGCATAACCACCAAAATAGTGTAACGCACAATGTATCTATCTCGAACTCAGAAATTACCTTCCTAGCATACCTCAATGGACTTACGTTATTTGTTGGTGCAAAGGCAATCCCATAAGAGCAGCATGCTGTAGCCAATTGGTTGGTGTTCTTTCACAACTGTGAACTCAATTCTACCTGCTCAGAATAACAATGCTTCCTGCATTAGAAAACTATCTGGAGCAGTATCCAGATCTGATCTATTTGAAGGGGACAAAAAGGTAAAACACAACGGCACTGAGAAATACCTCCCCACGTAAATGCCACTGCCTGCTGGGAATGTCAGTGGGAGAGCTTTAACTCGGCCTGCAGGCAGCTAAATCCCTGAAGCAACTGCATTTGTGTAGGGCTGGGGAAAGCTGCTTATTGACATCCCACAGCCAGACAGTGTTTTGGTTTGCTATCTGTCGCAAGCTTGTTGTTTAAACAAGAAACTTGCTCTGGCAGTTTTTAATTTAGAAGGTGCTGGAACACTCCTGCACGTAACCTTCTGAGGCATTCTGCTGTGAGGCCTTCCCAAGAATGTAACAGATTTATGGCTGTATTAACTGCAGGTAATTCAGGTACCGTGGCAGAAAAAAGGGGAAAAGCATCTGGAATGGTTATCAGTGCTGACAAGAAGAAAACAGAGGAAATGGAGCTTAAAAGAACAGTGCATCACCAAATGCTGGGACCAAGATCAGCCAGGAATGGCTCTGCAGAGATCCATAGCTCCCTGACACCAAGCAGACTGGGGATGGAGAGGAGTTTCCTGGAGGAATTAAGAACACAGCAGGATAGCCCCAGCTCCTCAGCTGCAAAACCCCATGCTGTGAGGAGGGACTTGCCCATGTCTAAGAGCTGGGGAGAGCCCCAGAGCTCTTTGGTACAGCTCTTGGGAAGATCAGCTTTCTTCATGTTTATCCTTTCTTCCTCAGGGAAGGCTCCGATGCCACGGCCTCACTACAAGCCCCAAGAACCAAATGGCTGCAGCTCCTATTTCCTGGGGCTCAAGGTACCCCAAAGTGTATGTACTGTTCCTAACTAATGCAATTCTCTAATCATAACTAACCATCTCTAAGCAGCTAATGACGTGGGGGGGGGGACAATGCTTAGCTGTGCTGCATGCTGCCCGTGCGATGCTTATCTTCCCAGCTCTGGAGGGAGGGAGTACCACTGGGCTGTGTTGGGGATGAGCTGTCTGCCGGAACTGCCAGGAAACATGGTTGGGTGCCATCAGCTGGGGAGACGAAGGCCTCCATCCAAGCACAGCTCCATTTACTGTCTGTCAGGGAAGCACAAAACCTCAACTGCTAATGGAAGTGAAGCAGGAATCATGTAGGCAGGAGTTAGGCTTATGAAGGCCTGACCTGTTGCTCTGTAGATACTGAAAGATTCCTGAGCAGATTAGTGCTAGAAGAAGAAAAGGGCTGGCCAAGCAGAGCATCAGTGCGGAAAAACGTGATATTATCGATTCTCTGCCCTTGGGACAGGAAACACCCAACAGCAGGCAGCTCAGTGCCTATGCTAACTGTGCATTAACATAATGCACAAACAGCAATGGCTGAATGTATTATCTTCGCCAGGCCCTTCGTCCCTCCCATGCTTTTTGCCTCTCTTGAGCACTGAAATAAACTTGAGGGCTTTAATACTGCAACCTCTCACTATTTTAAAGGCAATTAATGAAATAATATTGGAATCACCAGGAAGAGCTCTCCCAGGAGGCTCTTAGAACAGGAATTACTATTCAGCCAGTGCATTACTGCTGCCCATGAAGCCTGCAGCAATTAGGCCGATTCCTGCTCTGAAAAACCCTCCCTTTAAAGCCCATTTTTCATGTTAGATTAGTTCCTTAAACCACGTTTCATTGCAAACCTTGTGGGCACTTCTGCGGTACCACCTCCTTATGCAGGCAATCATGAGCACTGAACGCAACGAAGAAAAAACACATCTTCTAAATAAATATTGCATGAAGAATGCCGAAAAATAGGAAGAATTTCTAACCAGCTAATGAGTCCTGTCCCTCTAGGAGACAGACCTGCTCCACCACCCCACAGTTATTAGCTAAGCTGCAGCTTACCTCCAAGTGAGCTGTATTTGTAATTGGTCTCATAAGCACATCTGTAAGAAACAAGGCATTGATAACTCTTATAGCTGATTTACCAGGCCAAGAAGCAGGCTGTGGGAAATGGAGGAAAGAGAAATGGAGGCTTTGCCATACCTCTGGTTTGGGCACAGAGCCAGCTGGACACTGTAAAATCTTTGCCAGTCGTGGCTATGCAAATCTGAGGCCAGGATGCAGCCAAGGGATGCTCCTTTTCTTCCTTTTCTCAGCTAGATTTGGGCATCCCTGCCATGACCAAGTGCTGCAACCAGCTGGACATCTGCTATGACACCTGCGGGGCCAACAAATACCGCTGCGACGCCAAGTTTCGCTGGTGCCTCCATTCCATCTGCTCTGACCTCAAGCGCAGCCTCGGCTTTGTCTCCAAGGTGGAAGGTAGGTTCCCCAGCTCACATCCCCCAAGCAGGGAACAAGTGGTAGCAGGGAATGGAGGGTGTGCACAGGGAGAGGCTTCTTTGCCAAAGGAAGGAGAAAGCTGCAGGAGGGAGCAGTGTGTCTGTCCGGTAGTGTCAAAGATGTGTCAGAGCTGAGGGAGAACACATGGTCCTGAGATCTGTCCACACACGCTCCCACCCCAGGGCTGGACATCTAAAGTTATTTACACAGGGACATGTTAGGAAGGATGTGTGGAAAGTAGAAAAACGAAACCAAAAACCCCTAGAAGCAATTCTTTCAACCCTTGGATGCCCTCCCTGAGAGTTCAGAAGCCTTCATGGAAGACCAAAAAGTCTTCCAGAGCCTGCGAGCCACATGCTCAAACCTGCACATGGCCAAGGGCCAGCGAGTGGCAGTACCAAGGACAGGGCTCTGGTTCACAGGGGAGAGATGACAATGGCACCACGGATGACACCACTGAGCCACAACCTTAAAAGCCCTTATATTAACCTGTTGATCTGACAAGCAGTTTCAGGGCTGTTTTAGGGGAAGGAAAGGGGCTTGCAGTCAGACACACTGTTGCAGGCACAGCGTGGTGGCACCGTAATTTCCAAACACCTGCAAAGATTGGTTCGTAGGGGCTATAAGCAGCTGTGAGGAGAGGGAGCCAGGAGAAACTGCACTGCAGAGCTCTAGTGGGAAACCTGCTTGGTACGCAGTGCTAGTTGCGGTGCCCCCAAGGGATCCACCACGCAGAAAAGCCTGAGAGAGATGCCTGCAGGGAGGGAAGCTTGCGCCACCTCAGGAAGAGTCCCCACTTTCACTGACGGTAACTTCTGCATTTGTACAAATGCAATAGCCAGAGAGAAACAGTCCATCCAACTGCAGTAGCACAGGACTCAGCGCAGGGCTCAGCCTGCAGACACGCTGGGGAGCCTGCTCCTGATGAGCCTCATCTCTTCCTTCCCCGCAGCCTGCGAGTCCGTCGCAGACACTGTGTTCAATGCTGTCTGGACCCTGGGCTGCCGGCCCTTCATGAACAGCCAGCGGAGCGCCTGCATTTGCAGTGAGGAAGAGCGAGATGAGCTATGAAGCAGAGCAGATCCCCCCGGCCTCCGTGAGCCACTGCCAGCGTTCCCTCTCACACATGGCACTTCATCACAGTGACTTCCAGCAGCCCTCTGGCCGAGCACGGGATGGGGGTACCTGGGCCAAGCAATACGCACCGGCTGCAGCTCTGGGGCAGAAGGCTGCAAAAGGGGAGGCAGCCTGGGCAAGTAGGGCAGAGATGCCTGCTGTCCTCCGCAGCTGCAGTTACACCGCCCTATCCCTTTCCAGCTCTATCAGAATGACCTGATGCCAATTTTCTCTGCAGACTGATCTGGAAAGGCAAGCAGGATATAGTGCTGGTTATAAACAAGGGGCTTTATTTGTTTGTTTGCCTTCTACACCACTCTACTAGCTTCTCCTGCCCCTTAACTTTCTAATTTGCAGTGCAAAGCATTAGGCTTCTGCAGCCTCTGACAAGCTCAGCCTGTGGCTGCACTACTTACATTTTTCCATCTCTGGAGACTGAAGGAGAGGGGTTATTTGCTCTCAGTGCGATGCTCACAAACACCTCTGACATTTTCTATTCTATCATTACACTCTCTGACTACCCTGCTTATTTAATACTCGGTGGATCCTGAAATGATGTAAAACACCCAGGAGTTTGGTAACATGAGAAGGACTCGGCGTGTTTGTGACACTGGCGTGTTTCATACCTGGGCAGAAGAGGACCAAAGCCCATCACATCTCAGATGTGCAGTGCACTAATCCACAGCCTCTCTTACACACCTACAGCACTCTCCCACGTTCTCAGGAGAGGAAGCCACTTTTCTTTTTCAGTGACATCCAGACTGTATCTGTTTAATTATTTTCCTCCTGTATCTTCTAGCAGGCCTTCCCTTCTGGATCCCTGTTAACACTAAATGGCCGGGTACCCACCTCCATCTTTTGCACAAAGCTCACTGTTGCCGTGGATGAGATTTTCCAAACCCTGGAGACTTATCTGTCAGATGGCAGGGCTTACTTGCTACCTTGGTGGGGCAGAGACACTGCCAGCTGAGAGCGATCAGTCATCTCAGAAGCCACTCTTTAAAATGTGGTTAATACTTCTACCTGCTACTGGGAGCTTTTATGGCATGTAAAATTAGAATTTAAAGCGGTATGCAGAATTTCATTGACATATAACATTTGCAGACAGCTTTCATCTGTGTTTTTTGTTGAAAGGAAGTTGCTGTTGGGTGTGCGTGCCATGGCACAAAAGTTCTTCAGTTTTCTGCAAACATATTTATGGCTATGTTCTTCTAGCTGTCACAGGAAAGTTAAGGCTACAGAAGGTAATATAACAAGAATGGAAAGAGTCTGTTTTCATTATCTTTCTTCTAGTTTGTGTTTAAATGGATGTGTGGAGCTATAAATTATTTAAGCCCTGTCTTCCTATTCTTGCTAGTCATCTTTGCTTTATAGTGAACAGCGATGAGATTGGTCTGGCCCCAAATAGCCTGCAAGAACAAGAGTCCAATGGTATGAAAACAGGGAATTGGAAGTGATGGTACGAGGTGCACTGGGATGCCTTCCGTAGAGGAGGACCTTCATTTACAGTGATCAGTTGCAATGACATCCTTTCCTGGCTGTGCTAATGCCTCTGGAGAGTGAATACTGCACTGCCAAACTTCATTGCAGCGTGCGTCTATCAGAGCATGAGGCTGGACACATTAATTTGCCATCTAAGAAACACATTCGTTTGGCTAGGGATGGGAAGGAAACATTTCTCATTCCAAACACTTCCCAAATGTTCCATTTCATTGGTGAAATCGTGCCTGTTGCCAGTTCTAAATGTTAGCACACTCTCATGATTAAATGACACTATTTAAATAATATATCTTGTCTAAGCTCAGTGGCTTGATACCAGATTAAAGCCAGGGCAAGCAACTGATGACAGATAATGACATACACTGGAAGATTCCACGGGTTCTGAACAAAATCTCTGTCCACACACTGACATTTTGGAGACAGTGCTAACATAAATAATTCTTCCGTGCTTTCAAACTGCCATTCATACCAAAACAATACAGACTGCTGCTGGTGGGGCAGCTACTGAAGAAGCACATTTTCCACTAATGGTAAACTGTGGAAATATGAAAAAAGCCATGAGCAGCTCGACAAGGAAACTCAAAACTTCAAGCTCGGGTCATCTTTGTTTCCACTGTGCTCTGAACAGGACAAAGATACCGTGCTTACCTGGAGGCTTCCTGTTGGCTTTGTGCTTTGGCAGGATTACTTCAGCTCTTGCTGATGTTCAAGCTGTTTGGTCAGCGTGCCCTCTTCCAGCAACCTCTATGTCTCCACAGAGGACACAAACACAGGGACTGGAATGGCAGGTACTGGGTGGCTCCTCCAGGACCTCTACCATTCTGATTTTCATTTTACATCCTACAAGAGAATGAGGCGACACCAGCCAGAACACCAGCCCTACGTGTCAGGCAGCACCAACACTGCTTGGACTTGGAACCATGCTCGGCAGTGCTCAGGGGCTGTCAGGAGCACTGCCACACACGTTCAGTGCCTGCTTCTGCAGTGCAGTTTGTTTCTGCTCCATGGCATGGGTGATTAAATTAAACAGAAAAACAAATCCCTTGGCTCCCACACAAGTTTGGCCTTTGATTTCATGTCCAGGATGTAAAGCTGACAAAGAAGACAGATGGAAGCAGAAGGTAAAGTGGGGAGAGATAAGACTTGGAGAAATGGTTTAGTTCTTCGCCTAGAAGCCATTCCCCTCTCTGCTGGAGGAGAGACAGCTCAGGGCAGTGGCAGACAGCAGAGCCGCTATCCTGCTTGCAGGACAAACCAAGCACCTTCCCAGAGTGCTCCGCTCACGTGGCCATGCAGAGCAGTGTTTCCTCCTTACGGCTCCTGCAAACGATTTAACAAAAAGCTGTGGAGCAGAAAGGCTGCTTTGTATGAATTTGTCAGGAAGGACCAAACAACGTGCACAGAAACTAGAGCAAGCAGAGAATCTCCCCTTCCACCACTCCCCACATCCCTCTCACACTAACAAAAACATCCTTTGCTTCTCCAGAATGCACCAGCTAATTAATTTCATTTCCCAGCTCTTGTTTTATCAAAATAAGTACATGTAGCAGGGGCTGCCTGAGCAAAGAAGTGGCAGCAGGAAATTGCCAGCGTGGTCTTAATGCAGAAGTGAATCAGCAGAACCAAGAGAGCATCGCAGTGCAAGTAGGGGGCTTTTTCATTTCTTTTTCATTCGCATACGGTTAGATAACACGAAAAATGTCTTTCCACTTATACTTATTTCCCCAGGAAAATTTTCATTTATTCTGCCTAGCATGGATGCACACAAACATATATTCCCAAAGCAGAAAAGCAGCCACGAAGCCATTTAGAAAAATCACTAAACTCCCAGCCCATCAAACACCCATTCATCACTGAAACGTCAGTCACCAGAAGAAATAAATCTGAGGAATGGAATATTGCTGGGGTGATTTGTGACTCCCTTCCAAATGGCCCCCTCACACAGACTCACCCTCCATTTCAGAGCAGCAACAAATCTCGGCCTTGGCAGCAATTTGGCTGCTTCCAACTGAAGCAGAAAATCAGTAATGCAGACTGGGGGGAACCTCCAGCACACCTCTGAACCTGCACATGGTGAGACTTCTGGCAGAGAACCACATGAGCACACCGCTGTGCCATAGCCACCAGTGGGAACAGCTCCTTCTTCACCCCCTGGTCCCAACTCTTTCTTCGTCCTTCACTGCTCACCTCCTTCCATCCACACTTGTAATCCTTCACGGCCCTGAGCTATCACCCTTTTTGTCCTCTTTGGAAGGACTTTGGTGGCTCAGAGGGATTCCTGACAAGCGTCGTGTTTCCACCGTCACCTGTAATTGCATCTCCAGCCACTTCTCACCCACCACAAACAACATCACAATGTCTCCTGTCACCAGGCTCACTGGGGACACCCCTGTCCCAGCAACCATCCACAAAAAGTATTCACAGTAATCATTTGTAATATGCATTGCTCAAATCCCTTTGGCAGAGGCACAGCCCCTCCTGTGCAGGGTAATGCATCACCACAACCTCCAAACACAGACTTGGTAGCAGCACACTTGGGGTGGGCATGTATAGACTTTTAATGATCTTTTTCTTCAAACCACAGTGCCATAGCACTTACAATAGGCATCACGTTGTTGGAGGGGATGGAGAGAGAAGAGAAAGAAAGAACAGTGATATGCTAAATACAAGGAACACTGTTAAACCGCATGCAATTATCAAAAGACAATTAAAAAATGTTATTAAATACCTATGACTATTTTAAAATAACCTTCAAATGTGCCTGTGATAGACCTAGTTTCAGCTGCCTGTAACGACAACTGTTCAGTAGTGCCAAGGAAGTTGCACATTTTGGGATATATATTTTTATACGTGTTTTTATTAAAGGTCATCTAAAATCGCAGGACACCCGAAAGCTTCAGCATCATTCACAGAACTGCATAGCAACATGTTCAGCTACAATACCGTTTTTATTGTCTGATGAAAGAAGGGCTTGAATAGTATGTTGAGCTCAAGACGAACAGTCCTGTGGAGCCTGTGGGTGGGCATAGGGAAAGGCAAAGGCAAAGTTGGGTAACGGTTCAAGCCTGCAAAGCAGCAGGGTCCTTTAACCCAACAGAACGGAGCTAAAACCAAACCACTCTGCTGTCTGGCTTGCACTCAGCTTGCTGCTTCAAGTGCCAAGCGTACTTCACAACCAGCCATCACATGGCTAGGGAACAAGGCCTGAGGCTCAGGAGGGACTTTGCCAAACACCTCTCATTTCTCAAACAACCAGGAAAGAAGGCACCGCTAAGAATGGTCACAGGCAGAGATGCTGTTCCAGGGGTTGGGTGTCAGTCATCGAAGTCAATTCTGATGGGGCCGCCTGTCAGGAGGTGGTTTGCCAAGCTCCCAGACTTGTCCTGCTCCTCCGTCCCAGCTGACCTGCGCACCCTTCGCCGGCAGCCCTGGGCGCAGCGGGAGCTCTCATCCAGCGCCCCGCACACAAGGATGCGGCAGTGCAAGAACACTTCCTGGAGAGAAAGCAGGCATGGAAGTTACGCCATGCAGCTATTTCTGGTCTCACAGCAAAAAGGTCCTTAGCCACCACGGCCATCCACGGTGAGCTGGATGCCCCATCAGTTTCCCCTGTGCCTTGGAGAGGGCTGAGATCCCCTCAGAGCACAGTGCCTGCTCTCAGCGAGGGGTGAGCTGGGGAATAGGAAGGCGTGAAATGAAGAGATGAAAATACCAGGCATTAGCTTGGAAGAGCTTGCACAATCTAGTAGCAGCTGCGTGGTAGGAATCAGGCCAAGAACACATGAAGCTTCACAAGGAGATGGACTGATAGAAACATGCAAGAGAATTTGACAAAAGCTGGGAAAACATAAAGGTCGGTGCCTGAGAGGCAAAGGGGAACGCAAGGTGATGAGGGGCTCGGGCTGGTAGCTGAGGGAAGAAGGAGAGCACAAAGAGCAGGGAGACAGCTGCCCCTTCTTTCTGCACACGTGAGGCAGACAGCGACAGGATTGCTGCTCCTTGCCCTACAAATGACAAGGGCTGCTTACATCCCTGCAAATTGCGACTGGGGAAGCAAACATTTGTGAATGTTTGGTCAATGGTGAGGTTTAAAGCAAAATCCATTGCACAGGAGGATGCACACGGAGACAGAAATGTCAAACAGATGGCCAAGCAAAATCTGTGAATTTTGGACAATCTCATTCTTTCTAACCATACTGAGGTTCTGCAGGGGCTGGAGAAGCAACCTCATGCCTTTAGGAGCAAGCAGCATTGGCCGAGCATAACAGTGATTGAAAGACCTGGTTTCTTCCAGCACAGAAAAGGAAAGCTATTTGCATTAGGAAGATGTCATTATCCCTTCTGCTGTCCTGCTACTAGAGAGCTTCTGCCCCAAACTGCCACCAGCCTGGGCAGCCTGGTTTCACACTGAGTTCGATGGTATCTGGAAACCTCCATATCTAGAAAACTGAAGGGCATCTGTTCAAACACATGTTAGAAAAAGCTGATGAGATTGAAAACTATAAATCATTCTGTTTTAAAGACAGGACACTACGCAAGACGGCTAACTTCCCAGATTTCTGCTTGGTGACTGGAAACACAAACGCTTTTCTCTTCCAGCATATGAGGGACCCCAAAGACTGCACTGGAAAAAAAACTATTTTAGCCAGCTATGCCACTGCTGCTCCATGACTGTCCTTTGTATTTAGTTTAATTTCACTTGTTTTTGTTACTCTCTTTTAAAGAACCCGTTCCAGGCTCCTGAAAGAAGCAGCAGCTAGAACAGGTACAGTGCAATCTGCCTTGGGCCTGCCGTTCCTCCTCCTAGTGCTCTAACACAGCCGATTCTGTGCTGAGACTCCTCAGTCAGATCAGGGATGATGCAGTGTCTGAGAGATGAGTTTTGAGCTTACCTTGTTGTCTTTGCCCACAAACTTGAACACAGGAACCTGGAAATGCTTGGTAAGATGGTCTTTTGATGTGTACTGTTTCACCGAATCATCAGAAACACAGCTGAAGAAAACAGAGGGATTGGCTTTAATGGTTTTTCCAGGAACGGAAAAAGAGAGACAAAAAAACTCAACCCGGTCTATTTAACCAAAGAAAGTAAAGGAGAGCCTGGCTCTGTCAAGCTAAGCTGCCATTCCTGTTACTTCCTTTTTGGCCACAGGAGAAAATTTGGGAATGACGGGGAAAAACAACAGCGATGATAATAGCATCTGCAGACAAAGCAGCTCAGCAGCAGAGAGCTGGTAGGATGTGGTCCAGCCCCTTCAGCAGAGGGACTGCCAGAGAGCTGCAGTCAAGTTTGTCCTCATTTCATCTTCCAGCACAACATTCTGAATTTCTGAAGAGGTGTCCCTGTCTACAAGTCAGCTTGTCTGGGAGGCAAACATCAAGTTATCCATGGGGAACTAATAAATTAACAGTGCGCATCCAGGAAAACGGCACAGGTTCTTCCACCTCGAGGCCAAAGGCTAGCTGTTACTACATTGCACAGGATAAAGCTGCTTGTAAAAGCAGCATTCCTAAAGGCGCTCGCTTGTGAAGAATGACAAAGTCAACTCAGAAGCATGTCCTCATTTATGAGCACATAAATTGTGATAATTGTTGAACACTGTCTCAAACCAACTCCTAAATCCCAGTTTCTCTGCAGGTTCTCCATTCTGGTTGCAAGAAACCAGTTTGGGGAAGGGAGGGGAAAATGGAGGAACAAGGAAGAAGCAGGGATAGATGCACAGAAACCTTACTGCTCCCCTAAGTCTGTCTTATAGCAGGTTGCCACAAAAGCATTGCAGCACCACAGAAGAGTTCAGAAAGCCCCCAGGTCACAGGGTCAACTCCCCTGGTTAGGGAAAATAACCCTTTTCTGTGCATAATGTGCTTGTGTTAAGGGAGCAAAGAGAGGCTGTGCCATGGAAGCTGTGCTCTGACCCTCTTATTGGGAGCAGGGGGAGCGTGCAGGATAGGGAGGAGTGCCTGGGGAGCACAGTTACCTCCTCAGCCTGCAAACACAGGGCAGCCCCAGGTACAATGGGACAAGCAGCGCAGCACAACTACCTTAACCACATAATGCTCGGATCAATTGCAGCCTCTGAGCACACCAGATCACACAGGACTACCCTCAGTGCCCTGACCTGGTTCTGGATGCCCCAGAGAACTGTGGTGTTAATCACCCATGCAGCTGGTCAATGCCTTTCAATTATTTTGTTTTTGAGAAATAGGAAAGGCAAGAGCAGAAGCAGAAGAGCTGTTCTGGGGCTGGCTGGGCTAGCAGTAGTACAGTATATTACAGAGCCCATGAGGAGAGATCTGGGAAAATCTTGATTTCCAGTGTGGTCACTGCAGCGCAGGGAGAGGAGCTGAGGAGTCCGACCTCCGGCCAGCTGGAGATGGGGGGGGCAAATAGCAGGGAAGAAAGCAGGAGAGGGAGTTTTCCCACTTCTCAGTCTAAGGCATACCCTCTCACATGTAAACAGCATTTCCCTCTGGAAGTCTCAGCTGCAGTTAACTCCTGCAGATCTGATCCTAGACAATCAAACCAACTTAAAAACCTCGTCTTTATTGCTTTGGGCCTTTGGGGCTGGGTTGATGGAAAGAAACAAGGTTATTGCAGAACTGTTTGGAGCACAGACAAATCAGCAGTGTATTCAGCTAATTTTACTTTTTAATTGCTGTGAGCACAGTGAGAGACAGAGAGCTTCAGTTAGTTCAACAGCACACCATTAGCCTTTGGTCTAAGTGAGCGGTACCACTTAAATAGAGCCCAGCGTGGGGGGCTGGCTGGGGGCACCAGTGCCTGCAGTGACAGCCCGAGAGCTGAGAAGGCTGGATGAACTCCAGTCAGCCTGCTTCAGCCCATTTTTCCCTTTGGTGAAGTTTTGATGCCCTCTGCAGGATAGCAGTACCAAAGGGGCTGCTGGCGCCTTCCCCAGCAGCAGGCAAAGGCCCTTACCAGAAACACTCTGGCTTCTTACCGGGTAAACCCTCAGGCCAGTGCTGTGATAAATTCAAGAGATAACATTTTCTCCCTTCTCTATTCAGCTCAGGCTTTGGCCACTATTTTAAATACTGATCATCTGCACTCATGGTGGGAAATGAAGGACTGTTTGGAGCCTTGAGTCTGCGAGAGTCCACAGGGATGGTTAGGGAGATGATAAATCAATCCTCCCATTACAAATCTGCTCATAAATGTCATGAGCTGAAGGACTGTAGCCTCAGCTAGAGAGAGAGAAAATAATGCTGAAACCTTTGTGAAAGAGAAATGGAAACAGAATCTTTGTGTGCTGTACTCTGCAGGACCCTTTTGCTACAAGGCAATTGTACAGGACTTGTCATCAACTGTGACAGCGGACAATTCAGCCTGGCAGCCAAGGAAATAATTGCTGTCCTCATTAAACAGTTTGGCAGACAGAACCCAGGACTTACATAAGCCCAATTCCTTAAGTGATGGGCTATGACACTTGAGTCCTTATCTGGCTGTACATTCCTGCCCAGGGTAGAGCAGACTTGCTCCCAACTGTGATCTCTCCCGTGTTGTCTGGTTAGGCTGTCAGATGCTGGATGCAAACATTCCCTGAACAGCACCATGGCACTGTCATGTTAGCCTCTGAACAGGGGTCACCTTAGAAGCCATAGTAGATCCCAGCTTCTGACATATAAGCCATCCCTAGGAGACCAGCAAATCCAGAGAATCACCCTGAGGTTTTTTTTTCCAGCACATCCTGGAATGATCACTATCCCTAAACACTCTAGAAAATGACAGCCAAACAGAGAGACCCTATATCCACTGCAGTGATTGATAGGTATCAGAGAAAGAGCAAAGCAAAAGGAGCTTGTGGAGCTCCAGCCAGAATGAGCCAGGGAGTCTTCTGGCACATGCTATAGGAAGGCGAGTATGGGAAAATAATTAAGAAACTTCCTCCAGCGCTGAAGCAGCTGCATGGCAGTGACACAGCCAGAGGGGTTCTGCCAAACAGGCAGCCGCTTTGCAGGCTGGCAGAGAGAGGATGTCAGCAAGAATCTCATTTATAGGAGCCAATTCAATTATCCACAAGCTAATTACAAAAAAAGATGCCCTGTAAAGGCTTAGAGAAACTTATTTCACTACCTCCCAATTGCTGCGATAATACGGGTGGTTTCAGCTTGACAGCCAGGCTGCTGGTGACTGCTAAGAACATGGTAGATAACCTGTTGTGGAGAAGTGACAGCACTTCCTTTGTCACACAGGCGATGCAACTCAGTCCCACTGCCACCTTACATCTAATAGCCAGCAAGCAAAGGAACAGTGAACTCACCCATCTTGAATCAGGTAGTACTTTAGGATCTCATCGATTTTGGAGGTGGGAGTGGCAAAGCAGCTCTCAACTAGTGTCTCCAGTCCACTGACATGGACCAAGGGCTCAATCCCGAAGTACAGAGAGTCCCGAAGCTTGAGGGTGGGAGGAGCACCCCTGTAGGGTTCATCAAAGTCTTTATCTTTGAAGATCTCAAGGGTGAAGGGGAAGATGCCCCGGTTGCGACTCATTATTTCCAAGGGTGAGTTCTTGAGATTGGGCACATAACCTTCAGAGATTGTGTACCGGCGTGGGAACTCACAGGTCACTGGGATCAGCAGCTTGCTGGTGCGGACGATGATGTCCCCATTGCTGCCTGGAGTCTGTTTTGGCAAGCCAGTTACCAGATTGGTGGCAATGATTTTGTCATTTATGACCTGCAGGAAAGAAAAGGGTTTAAAGGAAAAGGAAGATCACCGAGAAGGGCTTCCCTGAGTTCAGATCAGCAGGAGAATTTGCCTTGTGCAGGAAACTTAGACAGAAGTTCTCTGCAACCACAGCAACGTTCATCTTCCTGAACAGCTGCCAGTGCAACCTTCAAAATATGATCTAGGACCAGAGGGTGCCTCAACAGGAGGCTGAAGAATGACACTACTGGCCTTTCCACGCCAGGATGATGGTGAAGGCACCTCTGTGAAGTGCTGGGTGAGCTCGTACACCTGCTGACAGACACACACCACTGGAGAGGAGAAGGAACAAGCTCTCCCTGCTTTGGGATGCCATCCCACATCTAGTCTGAGGCCAGCTGCATGGTAGCACCAGAATTGGCCCCAGTCAGCTAAATCAACCTTATTTCCCAAATAGGCTATCAACCAAGTCCTCAATTCTGAGTGATCCCAAGGGGCAGGAAAGCAATGGGTATACGTACGTCTACAACAGTGCCACAGGACTTCAAGGAGAAATGGATGTTGACGTGAGTGCCATTGGATACTCCTTTGCAGGAAGTGTTGATGAGGGAAAGGTCCAAGCCTCCAACCAGATCCTTTGGGATGCTCACCTCAATAGAGCTGGACTTGCAGAGCACTGGAACTACAAGAAAAATTGTCAGAGGAAGTCTGGGGTACAAATCAAGCAGGGAGCTGGGTAAGGGCTATACCAATTATTACTGACAGATAAAAAATGGGGGAACACATGTGGCATTTATGATTATCATCTTACTGTAGTAATCTATTTATCTCAAACTCTCATCTGTGCAATACTGACGTACCACTGCCCCAAGTTCTTCTAATGCAATGATGCCACAGAAGACAACAACAGCAACAGCTAGAGCTGCAGCAGAAACATAGCTATGCCATATTTCCAGCTGCATTTGATGGTCAGCACAGTTCTGATTGATTATCCCTAGCACTGCTATGTTCTGGGAATAGCCTTTCCCAGATACAGCCAGCAAACTCACAATGCTGCAGGCAAAGCCATTTTTTAAGACCCTGTGTCAGGTTTTGCATCAAATACAGAACACATCAAAACAAGGCAGCATGATTCTATAGAGATGCCAATAAAAGCGTCTCAAAATGCCATGATAATCAATATTTTTATGAGTAACGTACCTGGCTCTGACAAATGCAATTAGCAATCTCCCCTTCATTCCAATCTACATTTAATTTTCATAAAGGACTTCCCTTGGAAGTTTTTTTTTTTTTTTCAATTAACTCTATTACACAAGAAGTGGGAAGAAGCGTAGAGACTGGGCAAAATGAAAAAGGAAAGAGGAAATAATTCTCATTAAAGAAGTAATTGCTACACATACCCCTAGAGTGTATATATATCTATTCAACTACATATAGGACAAGCATACTATTGCTTATATTCTAGTCCCTTCTCAGCCAGCAAAACGAATCCCCCCAGAATCCTCCCCATTTCCAATGTTTTAAAATCACATGACAAAACTTTCTGCAAATACACTAGTTCCCTAAGCTTTTCCCTAAAATTAATTATATTCTGAATCTCATGATCTGCCTTCCCTATTCTGATCAAGTTTATGCGATCTTGGATTATGGATTTTGGATACAAGGAAAGCTGCTAAAACCTGCCTTTTACTCCCAGTTACAAAATTCTCATGTCCCAGCTAACGTATATTTGTAACAGCTACTGTGTACCTGCAGGGAACTGTTTTTTTGTTTTAAAAAAAAAAGCTCATCATTTTCAAGGTGATATGCTAAAATGTATGCAGTGTGCCCAAAGCAATATGTGTTCCTAACAACATTGCTGCATTAGAATGGAAAACTAAAGAACTAAGAATTACCTTAACTTTTCCTCCACTGACAATAGAAGGCAAGTGGGAATAACTGAGCAAGTCAAATGCAAAGCAGACAAGGAGACAAGGGACTTTGAGAACACTAGAATGCAGGCAGCAAGAAGAACATCCTTTGGACAACTGTTCTAGCGACTTGTTGATGAACAGAAACATGTAGTGTTTTTATAAAGGTGTACTTCTGGGCAAGAGGGTCTGCATCCCCAGTGCAATTCTCCAAAGTTCAGGACTAAATTTCCTGCCATCTCTGTTTCTAAATGTCTTTGAGTGGCACTGAAGGGGAGAAATGTAAGTCAGCTGTGCCATTCAACCTCTGCTCTGGTGCTGCAGGAGACAACTACGTGTACCCTACCACCTGTGCATGGAAATGAATGAAAGCAAGTATCACTACTCCTATGGGCAGATCTACTTTTGATTCAAGCTCACTCTCTGCTTAGCAAAACACACTGGAAACCTCCTTAGAATAACGGGTAATGTAATTCAAACCACATTAGACATTTGTACTCAGAAGACTAATCAAAATCAAGAACTGAGCTTCGGTTCTACCTGTTTAGTGGCCTCACTCAGACTCTGCCAGTTGAACATTTCAGTTCACACACAGCTGAGCACCTGAGTGCTGGCAAGGCCTCCTCATTTTGCGCTTTAAATTCTCCTTTGTGTCAATGCCTGTATGGTACCTTGACCACCATAGGAAGTTTCTGTGGCAAGTTCTGTGGCTTACACTGCTGCCAGCAGCTGGCACCTTGTTTCTTGACTGGCCTGTGGCTCCTTCCTCAGGCTTTCGAAGTACAACCGCTTGGAGCAGGGGTTTTCTTCGTGTGCAGGCTTTCTGGTGTTGGGGAACCCTGAGCCACTACTACAAGCAGAAATAAGTTATATCATCATTCCCTGTGGAATGCACACAAGGCTCGGATGTGGGAGAGGGGAGAAAAGCATTTCACAATCACATTTCAAGAAGAGGTGGGGTATGAAAAAAGTCCACCAAATTCCAAGTGGTATGGCTGGCTGGTATCCCTGTGGGTAGATTCCAGCTCAGGCATTCATATCTGTGGAAGAAGACTAATATTTGTTTTGAATGTATAAGCAGCATAGGGGAGGGCTTATATGGTGCAGATATAATAGCTCCAGGCAATTATACAGTTATAATTATTGTTATAAAATATATTATATATACAGTATTATAACTGTAATAATATAACTGTAAGCCTGATTAGATGCCATAAAAAAAACGTGCGGTGCAGTTCCTGATAAATTCTGTCATAGCTCCTCAAAATTGCAGGCCATTGGATAGGGACATATATTCATGAAATGCAAAAGGAGGAGCAATCTCACTTTATGAGATGTCTTATTGCAAGCCCCAGCTTGGCACCCGGCAGTGCTGCTGCTCTCATTAGCAGCCGCCAAAGAAGAAAAAATGCTGGCTGGGAAATGCATGGCCGCCTAATCCTGCTGGGGATGCCTCAGGGAGCCAAGACTAAAGAACATTGCTCTTTTCTGGCATTTATCCATTAGTCACACCTTCAATCAATATGAATAATCACAGCTCTTGGAAATCCCCACCACCTTCTCCCCACTGGGATCTGGTGGAGCAGTAAGCAGTACTGAAACTCAAATGTGCAGTGCTCACCCTGTAAACAGGAGGGCAGAGGACTGATTCTGTGTGTGAAAAGCAAGCTCAGGTTACAGCATGCCAAAATAGAGGACATCCAGGCGACAGAGGGCAACTCAGCCCTGCTGCAGGCAGCCATGAGCCTTAGCTTTGCCAGCAGAGTAGTGTTCACAGGATCTCTGCAGATGCCGCACTTTCTCACAAGCTCTTGGCATCTCTTTTCTGCTGCACGAGCACTTCCAAGCACTTAGGTACTTAAATGGGAGGAGAGAAGGGGATGAAGGAACTGTCATTGACAACTTGCCGTTGTCACTCCCAAGAGAGTGAGGTTGGGATGTAGCATCCCAGAAGGGCAGCCAACCTGCCTCAACAGCAATACTTGCTTCTTTCCAGGCATGTCCCTATGTCATTCACCATGTATCTACCTACCTATGAGATCTACAACCAAACAGCCTCCTATCATGCAAGATCACCAGCCTCCCTTGCACTGAACATGCCTGTGATGTAGACTAAGTCACATCCACATGAGATAGAAGAGATGCTGTGGAATTGTCTTCATTACTGCATTACTTGCCTTTCTTCTAATTCTGGTGGTGATTTTACATCACTGTGCCTTTGTATGGCTTGCATTTCTAAAAAGCTTAAAGAGCAGAAATTGCATCAAGTGGAACAATTTCACCTTCCCCTCTGGGGCAGATCTGCTGCACTGGTCACCATGATATCGGGATTTGTATCTCTTACAGATGTCTGGGCAGTTTGTAAGACATCAAACCACCACAGACTCAGCTCTGAATGCATCCTCTCTGGCACTATCTAAAGCCTAAGGCAATCAGATCATGACAGGCTCTGTTTCCTTCATTTTACTTCTTGCCCTGACTATGGCCCAAGCCCATTAGCAAAGTCCCATGGAAATATCTGAAAGCAACTGCACAGGTTCCTCATGGGCCCACCAAGGTAGAGCACGAGTGGAGAGCTACCAGCTTGGTCTGTCCCCACCAGGGCAGCAGTGACCTTCTCTAACTTACACTGAGCCTGCCAGATCTGAAAAGTGGACTTGCAAGCCAGATGGGGCCCCCAGAGTATACACACGTGGCTCTCCTCAAGATGCAGTCTTAAACTGTATGTCTCTTCAGCAGAGGATCATAGTAGATCTCTTTAAGACATCCAGGCTGCTCATTCCTTCAGTACCCTGTGGGTCAGCTAGCTGTAGGATTCTAAGACTCAGAAGAATCCTGGATGCAAGAACGAAATTGTAAGAAGTCATCGCATGAGGTGCTACAGACCCCCAGCTAACTCTTAGTGTCCTCAGGATCTTCCTTCCTTAATGCTCTGCTCCCTGCACTCACTGCTAGAGCTAGACTGACTCCTGGGAGCCTGGGCATATTTGAAAGGAATCTCACTCAGCTCTTGCAACTCAGGAAAGGGAACCTGTTTATTCCAGGCACATGCCACAGGTGTGGGTAGGTTGGCAAGAAGGACTCCTTGTGTATAGGAAGGGACTGGACTTCAGATGCAAGGTCTTCCAAGGATAATATCGCCCTTGTCTCTGCACAGCAGAAGCAATGGTCAATTTTCAGATGCTACCTTGGACAATTTTCCATAGAATAACCTAACCAAGGCTTCCTCCTGCAAGATATGGGAGTGTTGACTGTAGCAGCTACAGAGAAAATTAACTTGAGCAAGAAATGCCTGTCTTTTAACCTCATTCTTGGAAGTGACTGAACCACTTCAGCTGAAGTTTAAAAAGCCCAATTTGAGGCATGGAAAATTTTAGTTCTAACAGCATAAATCTGACAAAGGCACGCACAGCTCAAGCAGAGAAATATAATGGGAGATGTTAAGCAATCTTAATTATAAGTGAACACTGCTAAACCCTCCTGTGATGCAAGAGGCACCCAGCTGGGTCCTGTGTCTCTCTTCTCCTGCTTGGTAAAAAGAGCCATGTCCCCAGGCTCTCAGTTTTGGATGATCAGTCATTCATGACAAAGCTCCATTAACCAAACTGGAAAGGGGAGACTAAGAGCACTCAACAACAAAAGCAGAGGAAAACTTCCTTCAAATACACTTTTCACATGCAAGGAACACAGGCTGTCAAGGGAGATTCTTTGCTGGGTCTCCTGTCCTCAACGTACCTTGGCAGGTGTGGTTGTCTTCGGACAGAACAAGTCCCCTCGGGCATTCACACTGGTATGTGTCTTCCACTTCAATACACGTGTGGCTGCAGCCTCCATTGTTATTGTGACAGCCTTCAATTTCTGCAAAAGAAGGGGAAATCAGCACACTCTGCTTCTTAGGCAGCTGTCAGGGCCCAGGAGCATACTCCTGGCTGACTAACAAATAGCATGACCAGCACAGAGCTTGAAGGCAGCAGCACAGTGAGCTTGCTTTCAAGAAAATGCAATGGAAACTTATTTTCAGTTGTCCGATTTCCTTTGTTTGCCATTTTATCATGAAGTTAACAAGAAATTCCATGAAAAAGCTTACCAAATTAAATCATACGCTATAATTGACATACACAACGTGGCTGAGTAGGCAATCTTCAGCTTTGCCCTTTCTGGCTTCTGGGACATTCCCTTAATCTAAATTTTTATGTTGTTTCTTACTTCAAAAAGACAAGGGAAAACTTTCCCAAAACTTCTGCCACATAGGACCGTACCCATTTCTTAGTCACAGCAGAATTAAAGCACTGCGATTTGCAAGGCAGGTGTCTCAGGGAGGACAGACTCACATACAGCCAAGTTCCATCTCCAGCAGGGCACAGCAAAGAGAAGACACACTCTCTACCTGGGGTTTTCCCAGCTGTGATGGATGTAGATGTACCAGATACTCCTGCACTCCCTTTGTAAACTGAGGAGGAAACTTTGCTTGTAAGAGTTTACCAGAAATTCTGCTTGCTCAGTGCAAGTTAAAGGCTTGGCTTGTTGCCCTGAGGTGCATTATTACAGGAACAGAATGACGAAGTTCATGGTGTAAGATTGATTCTGCTCCTAAATTCCTTCTGTCTAAAGTGTGCAGCACAGCTAATTGGGGGATTTCTCGTGTCTTTTCTTACACTGTTGCTGTTCAGCCGAGGCAATTCTTTGCATGAAAATTCAGATTCTCAAAACATATTCCCAGCCTCTACAACTACAGAAAAGAGCCTGGAAAGATCATCCAAATAATACTCTGAATATTTGAAAATTTAAAGAAAGTAAGATCATTTTCAGTTGTTGCTGGTTTTATATTACAAAGAAAATAAGAAGGTAAATATCAGAATGGGAGGCAGTTGTTTTAAGTAACTTTCACTGCTAGATTGTTATTGCAACCCTTTGGGATGAACATTGTTAGATGTTCTCAGCAAAACAGGGAATAAATATAATATACACAAACCACAAAGACAAAACACGAGGGCTGCTCCGAAAGTAACACCTCCTGTTTTATTATGTTGGTCCACGACATCAGAGGCGGATGGTGGCGGTATGACAGTAGAGGCTGAACCTTCCTGCCAGTACTGTTATATGTTGCTGCCACACAACAGATAGCAGCAGAGAGGCAGTCGGACCAAATGAAGTCCAACAAGGAAGTACATATGACGCAAAGAAATGTCATTCATGTGGAAAAAATTACACCCACTGACATTCATCGATGCTTGCTGTACGTTTACGGAGACCAACCAGTGAATATGAGCACAGCGAGGTGGTACGTTTCAGCATTGGCAACAGCACTGTGAAAATCAAGATATGTCGAAACAGCAGGTAAAGCATTATGAAGGAAATACTGAGATACTCTTAACCCTACTCCATCTCATCAGTTCATGCAATCAAGCTAAATCTCTTACATTCATTCTTTTCAGCAACAGCTGTGAAGTGGTTCAAGTAAATCACATACTCCAATGGCTCACAAAGCTGAGGGCACATCTTTAGAAATAAAACTCACTAACAAGATTGTAAAAATCTCCAGCAGCAGTGTTAAACTCGTGGAAAGCACAATCCTTCTTACAGAAGGGGAAATTAAATGACATATCAAGGGTGCGAAAATCCAACTTTGGAAACAGCAAAAAAAAAAAACGAGTCTCCAAGCACAGACTATTTCAGCCCTCTTAGAAGTGTGCAGTGAGCAAGAATAAAAACTGTCGTGTTGCACAGCTGGTTTATGTGACTCTCCAGCAGCTCAGTGCTGGATGTGGAAGGGACCAAGCCCACAGATCACTTTTGGCCTCACACAAATTAACAAGCAGAGCAGGAGCACACTGCACAGCAGCTTTCCTCAGGGAAGTGTCATCTGGGTGACTGATGTTTTATTAACAGAGCTCGGAGAGGAGATTTTTCACAAAAGTGAAATGAAAGGTGGTTTGCTATCAAATGGGAGAAAAAGGGACAAAAGCTGCAGCTTGGAGCTATCTGTCAAAGTACCATAAAGAAGGGTGGTGTCCAGCCCAAAAATACAATGGCAACCCCTCTCTCCATCTCTGCACTATGGATGCCTGCCACACTGCAGCTTAAGTAAGGCTGCACACAGGCTGCAGATGTGTTCAGTTTTGGCAAATTGGTGGCTTGAAAGAAAGGCACTTTGTTAGCTATTAGTCTTGTCTAAAGCCCCACAGTATGTGAACATGCAAGACAGCAGCATTGTCTGTGAGGGCCACAGTGCTTTTCACAGCTGACCACAGAAAACATCAGGGAGCAGTCAGTTTTTGCTGGCTTTTCATATTTCTGCCCAAAGATTGTTGCACGTTGCTAGTGACAACAGCACAAAACAATACCTCAGTTTTTAAGTCCCTGCCGGGGCACCAGTCTAAACCCTTCAAGGATTTTCTACCATGCAGTGCCATCTCTGGGAGGGAGCTGCAGCCGTTGTTCATGGCAGACACAACTCACTGCTTACAAAAAAACAAACAGTCCAAATGCAGCCCTCATCTTAACACCAGCTTCTGCTCCACAGACTGGATCTCTCTCTCCTTGGTCTCTATTATGGGAAGCTATTAAATCCTCACACTCTATTCTAAAGTCATGACATTACCCTATGCCTAGTGCCACCTGTCAAAAAAGAGTAATGCTACATCTGTTCCTTCACCCCCATCATACAAATCTGCAGAGCCATATCCCAGTATCTCCAGCAATAACTGGCTCTCTTTGGAAAACCAACCTCATAGATCCACTGCTGCCTTTCCTCCCACAGAGATAAATACAAGCAAATCCTAACAGAAATGAACAAGGCAGAGAGAACGGCCAGGAGGCATCTCTCTGCTTGATTAGAAGGCTGTTTCAGTAAAAGAACCACTGGCAAGCACGGAAGCGAGAGGAATGATGTTCCATCCCAGCTTCAAGGAGCCAAGACAGAACTAGCACTGCAAGGGGAAGGGAATGATTTAATGATTTGTAGTGCTCCCAGCAGACTGCGATAGCTGAAACCTCACCTTCACAGGTTTTCCCGTCGCTTCCCAGGGTGCGTCCAATCCCACACTCACAGCGGAAAGAGTTCTTCAGGTTAACACAAAATTCACTGCAGCCTCCATTGTCCTGCTCACATTCATTTTCATCTGCAAAGAACAAAGTGTCACAATGTGTCTGCCTCCCGGTAAACACAGCTGGCAAAAAGGGGCTGCTGCTACGTGTGAGTGCTGGCTGGGCTGCAGGGTGGCTTTCCTGGGCTCATGGTATGCATCAGCGCAATCCCACTGAACATTACAGGCTGCTGTCTGCTGACAGTAGCAGTGTTTTGTCATGCTGAGTCTAACTCAGGAACAAAGCATACTTGTGAGGAAAGACTGAACGCTCACAGCAGCTGTTTCAGAGTAAAAATGGACACAGTCCCACTGGGAAATATCCGATTTGGTTCCACATTCTCATCCTAAACCATTTCCCAACCTGCTCACAAAGACATTAAAACAAAGTGAGCATGACCTTGCTGCCCAATAAAACTAGCTGAATACAAGAACCCATCAAAAATAAACCCTATCTATTTTTGTATCGCACCTGCTACTGCTACACGTGGCTAATTATCCTACAGCAATTTTAAATGTTTCAACCTTTATTTCAAAATAAAGACACAAGAATAAAAAAACACTGTAAACATATAAATGAAGCTGAAATCAAAGCAAAACATATAATGAACTCCATGGAGTTTTCCCAAGAAACATTTCTGAGCTGGCTGCATAGAGCCCCTTGGGATGCTGAGGGTATTTATTGATGGAAAAAGCACACAAGATGCTTTTGAATCTCTTGGTAAAGCTGTGAAAACTTCTAATTTTCTCTCTTTTAAAGGCTAAAGTTTGTCTGTATCCATCTTTTTTTTTGAAAGGTACTTCGTTCTCTGAGATTGCCATTCTTCAGCTCTATTTAATCTCTTCATAGAAAAAGTGAATCAAACAGGAGAGAGGAAGGTGCGACCACTGGTACTGCTGAGCCACAGAGCCGATGATTTCCCCTTAGGCAGGCCAGAATGCTGAGGTTATTAATCAAGGTTCACAGGGGGGTTTCACCCAAACAGCTCAGAAGCTACCATTTACTAGCTGTCAGAAGCCCAAAAACAAGAAAAAAGAAAAATCCCAAGTTAAGAGACAGGTCAGAGATGAGATTTCTTGGATAAAATTGGTCCCACACATAGACGGCATCTGCAGCTTGCAACTGGCGGTGTTGTCTCCTTCCACAAGCAGCATGAATTAAGTATTTTTATCCAAGGGAATGGCTGGTACCTAGCTTTGGGAGGGAGGAACCATGTTCAGCAGAGACATAGATGCTTCACTTTCCACAGTTGTGACATGTTCCATGCTTTCCCTTATAAAAATAGAACTAAAGCTGCTTAAAAACAGAGGGTGAAGAGGGAAAGGGCTACTGGCAAAGGCACAGAGATACTGCTAGAAGGTCCTAGAGCTTGGCTTGGTCAAGGGCTGTACCCAGCAGTACACCTTGCTGGTCCTGCAAACCCTGCAACACACAGCACATCTGTCTCTGCTGTTCCACACCAGCAACAACCAGCAATGCTGGGACACATGCTGGTTTTGTTGAGATTGGGCTGGGAAAGCACTAAGCTCATTTTAACTGTGGATGGATCCAGGTATTCAAGAGGTCAAAGGCAATGCACAGAGCTGGTAGATCCACGACAAAACCTAAGAGCTAATTTTAACCTCCATGTAAGTTTTCAAATGGAAATATAAATTGAGAACAGCAATTCTACTCTGGGATTCAAAGCATATAATACACTGAAGAGAAGTCTGCATAGTAAAGGAGATTTACAGAAACGAGCTGCTTAGCATTGTTGCAGCATCTCCAGCTCCCAGTGAGTTGGGAAAGGAGGAATAATCTCCACATAGCAAAGGCTAATACTGTTTCTTTGGAAGGTCAGCAGGATTGCATTCAAAGCAGATGTGATTGTGCAGCTAGCACAACAGAAAGGCATTAGAAGTTAGATTGTACCATATGACTAGAGGCTGCAGGCAGGTAAACCAGCGTGATTACTACAGAGGAGACAATGCCATCTGTTTATCATGAGGAGAAGCAGCAGAGCAGAAATCCTGCCCTGCCTGGCTGCAGAGAGATGAAGGTATCTCCAGCATGTGCAGACAGGCTCTGGACTCAGGACTCCTGTGTGCCTCCCTACCGTGGGAATTCCTTTCCTGAGAGCCTGCCACATATTTACTGAGTGCTGGTGCAAGGCAAGGGCACTTGTCCCTGGAAGTCTTGCAGAGAAGCAGCTGATAGATGCTTTTAATTAGCTGTGAGAGCTAAGTCAGTCACTCAGCTGGAGAGGTAGAGCAGCTTCAGCAAAACCATCCTGTTGAAAGCATGAGCAAGTGTAGATCTGCAGCAGGGGCAGGCTGCTCTATCCACAGATTGTAACCACCACAGCCCCTACTCTGATACCCACAGACATGCCCACAAAGTGTGAAGAAAAACCACCCATGCCTACTTGGTCAGCTAGAGTTTGCGTGGAAAAATCTTATCTGCCACGCAGCCTCCTGGACCAACTCTGCTCTCAACTTCTCCACCAAACCAAGTCTCAAAGATGAGATCCTACTTCCCCCAAATACTAGCGCTCCTTCCTCCCCTGACATCATCTTTTCCTCTCCATCAGTGTGGATCTGCAGGTCCTCAACAGCCACTTCCTTCTGGCCCCTCACACTGCCCCACAGTCTACCTTTCTAAGCCCACCCAGCACCACATGGATAACCACAGCTGTCCGTATCCTGAGGGGATATGATGTAGATCCCCTCAAATTCCTGAAGGTCACCTTCCCTCTCTGCTCTCACTAACGGCCTTCCATCCCTCCTAGACATGCTGGACTCTGGCAGAGCAGCCACCAAGTGCCAGACACTGAATACCACTGTGTCATGCTGCTGAAATACCTGAGGCTGTGCTGAAACCTACAATCCTTTTGCTTTTCTCCAACTCCAGGCCCTGGACAATGGCGCACAAGGAGGCTAAGTATGGTAAAGCCTAATGTGTAGCCTTAGGCCAGCCAAGAGTCTTGGAGGAAAGAGGCATTCAGCAGAGCGGCTGAGAGGAAATATCTAATGAGAGAGTGCAGAGCCCTCCCTGAATACCAATGAGGCTGTACCAGGATCCTGCAAAGAGACTGTGCTACTGGCTGCCCTCAGCATGGGCAACCTGCTGCTGGACCATGAAGAAAGCAAATCTAGCCTCTCCGCCTGCCATAGCTCTAGGGGCACGAAGGTATTCAGCTGTGCGATGTTGCGTATCGCCCCGTGTGGAGAGATCAGGAACCATTTACAGAATCAAAGACCTGTTCGAGGCAGCGCAGGGAAAATTCATGTCAGCATACTTATTCTTTTTATACTGCTTTTCAAGACCATAGATTGAAACGTGAGCAAGAAAAAACAAAAGGGAAAGAAAATGTCAGTAACTGATGCCACTTGTTTCTGCACTTACCAAGACACGTCTGTCCATCAGGTCCAAGTGTAGTCCCCAGGGAACACGTGCAGTCATTGGTGTCCAGGCAGGAGCCCTGGCAATCCACCACGTCACAGATGTCATAAAAATCTAGGGCACAACAGGAGCGTTTTCAATACAAACCACTTGACCACACACTGAAAATACTGTATTTGTACCATCACCTCTGCAGCTTGCAGCCAGCCCATCAGTCACAGACTTGTCCCACAACAAGAAAGCTGAACTGTTGGAAGCTGATCAGAGTCTAGTTTAATGTTTCTGGGTGAGAAAGCAAGAACGCAGTCAGACTCTCTGAGGAACATGGATTCTCACCACCTTTCCTGCATCACAAGGACAAACAGATTTCAGAAAAGCAACCGCTGCAGTTACTTACGCCCACAGTATGCATGGAAACAGACGCTGGGCTTTGTTAAATGATAGACATAGTACCCGCCCGGACACGCCTTGACGTCAATTGTGGTATTCCAAAGGCAGCAGTTCCCATTGAAGCTGGCACAGGCCTGACGTGAGACGATGCCATCCGACTCCCGGGGGTGGCTGCCGTTCAGCCAGATGGGAGCATGCGTCCCACAGTGGTTCTCAGGGATGCAGAAGGTAGGCATAGCGTCGCCAGCCATGCCGGTGAAGCGGTACCACTCCCCATTGATCTGGTTATCGCACGTGGGCTGGCCATGGGAGCCATTTATCTGATGATCGGTGTTCCTCCAGGGCTCATTCAGGCTGATGTAGGCAGAGCAGGGGTCCAGGGCTGAGGTATGCAGGAAGACACAAGAGAGAACATCTAGTAGATATCAAATTGAGTTGTTGATTTTTAATTGCAAGGGATACAAAATAATTTCTTTTTCTATTCCTGACATAATGGAATCATTGTGATAGACAGAGATCCCTGGGGTGAGAGAGCAATACCAGGTAACGACCTCATGGAAAATTCTCTGATGGCTTGACTCAAATGTCTTTGAAGAAATGAACTAACAGAGCTCTGACAACATTATGCAACAGTGTGACTTGGCCTTTAGCTGCTGTGGACAGTGACAGAAATATATACATATAAGCAAATCTGAGACCTGGGGAGCGATTTTGCCAGAGAAAATGTGTTCTGAGAGCACTGGATCAAGCCTAGGACATCCACCCATGAGTTAGGTGCTAACCAAGCACCTGTGAGCACCTAGTGGCACTGCCACATGCCTTGGAGAAGAGGACCAGAATTCAAACAGGTTAAGCAGCCTCTGAAAATCCTCCTACAGCTCATTTCAGCCTTCACAGTTGAGCTGTCATAACCACAGTTCAAGATCACCTGCAAAGCATCAGTTAAAACGCAAACTGCAAGGTATACAACCGGAATGCTATCTTTAAGATGCACAGAAAGAAAATATTCAATTATTAGATACCCGTATAAAGGCAAGTAATCTGTAAGTATAATTTAACAGCTCCTACTCATTTCAGGGCACAATTTTAAACAGATAATTATAGCAGCTGCTCTCTCAGATCACAACGGAACTGATCTATAGCCCAGCAGACTGTCTCTAACCGGGACAGGTGAGGTAGGAGAAAGTGGCCCTGCTCCATTTACCTGGACTTTTGTTCTTCATCATGTCTCATATAGCTCTGTACTTTCATACCAAGCTGAGACTAAAGAGATATAACTCAAGTCTGTACGCTCTGTTAAACACAGCAGTGGGGCTGTGGCAGTCCCCTGTATTTAAAGCTCCACTTAGATGTACCCTGGTCTTCTTCACCTTCTGTCGCCCACTTTCCCCCCTGCCAAAAGCGGCCCACCTTTATGATTTACAGCATCTACTGAGCTTTTGTGCGATTACATTGCCTCACTGCATCTGGCACAGCCTCCCCACATATTTTCATCATCTAAAATCTAGAGCACGTGAAGGTCTGTACAAAAAATGTTCAACTCTACTCAGTCATGTTCCTTGTAGGCCAGCAAACCCTCTTTGGCTCCGTAAGGGTTCAGATGTTTGTATGTAAATGGAGTGTTTGCAAAGGGCAAAATCTAAACACACAAACCTCTTGGTATGTACATGTCATGCTCGAGGAGCATGCCCCTTCTTAGAGGCCTTTCTAAACCTTATGCAAACAATTACATCAGAAGAACAGCACAGGGAGAAAAAAAAGAATTGAAGTGTTCATTACATTTTCAGCATTCTCCTCATTAACCCTGATTTGGCACCTTCCTCAGTAGAAGTCTAGGGGTTTCATTTCCACATACATTTAATATCCGATTAAGCACCACCCGTAACTAGCAATCCCCTAATAAGCAAAACAAATGCTAATATTGTCTTGAGCAAGGAGAATTGATTTCTGTTTGCTGGAATTAGGCTAATAAAACCAATCATTCTGATTAAAGCCTCTCAGACTGGAATACACTGTACTTTCCATGTCACATCTCAAGTTCTAAAATTGTCCTTTCATTTTGTTTGAACAACAGCGGGATGCAATCTGGGGGGACATTACGTTGTTTCTATTAAAATGGTCTGGATGTGGACAAACCTTGGTTCAGAATTTTGATTTGCTTCACTGGTTTTCAAGTGACAACTATATGTGCTTACGAAAATGGGCTTCAAGTCACCCTACTTGAGCTGTACCCTCTGTAAACATCTGCTCACTGACATGCTATCTTGTACCTTCTCATAAATATAACGTTTCTCTTGAACAAAACTGTTATGCCATCACCACCCACGGACATATTTCGTTTGGCCTCTAACGCAGTATAAAAACAGGAGCAGCTGATGTACCCACAAGAGTGCTGCAGAGCTGCAAGCCGGCACAAGGAGAAGAGGTCTGAGTTACACAGGGACTCTATAACGCAGCAATTCACAAGATGCACAGAGGAGCAAATTCACTCCCACCAAAAGCAGTCCTCAGGATTCCCAAGGAGAAGGGAGACTGCAGCAGGAGTCTCTGATGGGGTTCACCAGGCGGTTCTCCATGAGCTCTCTTTCCTGCCTCTCTTTGCCTCCCCCTAACCACAGGCAGCAGCAGCACTGTTTGATCCCACCCTCCAAGAGCTTGCTTGACTTCTCAGCGCAGTTAAAGATGGGTCCCGTCTCTTCTTTGTGCACAGCTGAAAACAGCTTCCTCAGGGCTACCCGCATTTGGTTTCCACAACATGATTTGGTATGGCCTAAGGGTGAGTCACTGACTAATACTAAATACTTCTTGTGTTAAAAGCCAAATGAGGCAAAGCAAGGAATGCCCTGTCGGTTTCCCAGCCGGGCAGCACCAAAAATACACACGCTCATTAGCTCTCATACAGTGTAATTAACTTTATGAGATATCCTTTGTAGATAGACTCTGCAAAGGCTCACTCAGGGAGATCACTTTGTCTCCTAAACAGACAGGAGATAATTTAAGGACAAAATTTACTGAAATGAAGATGCAATGGCTCAGAGGAAGCTGGAAGCAGGCACTTCAGGGGAATGAAATAGCACACCCTCCCATCTTCCATTTATCTGAGAGGTTCAGGCAGGAGTAAAGGGGAGGCAGATATGTGAAAAAGCAGACTTTGCTCTTTGGAACACCACAGACCATCACAGCCACCCTTGTACTGCCAAGGCTGCCCCAGGCCAACTTCCCTGCAGACATCAGGCACTCTTTGGCAGCACAGCTTACCAAAAACTAACTTGAGTTCTTAAGAAGGAACTCCACAAAAATGTAGGACAAACTAATCAGTCTCTCATCCGCTCTCCCCAGAGGCTGCAAACACTACGGTTTTGCACAAGACATACAATGGTCTCCAGTCCCCACCATTTCTCATTTTTCTTGGCTCAATTTTTTCCTCCCCAACGCCTTCTGCATGGCCGAAGTAATTCAGTCTGACAAGCACCAGCTATCAAGTAAAGCTTTTCCATTTGTAACCTTGATGATATCATTAGCTCTCTAGCTGACACGCTAGCACATATACTAGATGACAAATCAGGCTCTAGCAAGCATTCATAAGCCCACCATTCTGCAGAGATTGATCCTGTGTGCATTGTGTAACTCGAAGTCTCTGCTCTGGCACGAATAAGCAATGAAATGAGCAGCACTGCATTATGACTCCAAATTCAGTTAAGACTTGTCAGGGAAGTGAGCGAAAAAGTAGCTCAGTAGCTACTTGTGGAGTCTCTCCTTCTAAAGGAGAAGGAAATCTCACAGCACTTGGCAGTGAAGATTCTCCCAGTATGGAAGGCTTTGTGCTCTGCTAAGATCTTTCTGGTTGGAGGGAATCTCACACCACCTTCAAAGAAAAGAGATCTCTCTCACGTCTCACAGCCTTTCACCTGAGAATACCGATGCCCGCCATGGACCTTAAAGATGAGGAACGGAATAAGCTTGAAGGCAATGCCTCTTCACTCACCCATTGAAGACAATGGCTGCAGCTGGACAACGAAGCAGAAACAGAAAAACAAGTACTGGAACATCCCACTCAACCAAGGAACAGTTAACAGTCAAGTAACAGAGCCTTGAAAGACCTTGCACACACAACGTCTCTGCGCTGCCTTCCCTCCGCAGAGCTTCTGACCCCAAACCCTCTGAAAAGCAACTACGATAGCTGTCCTGGAAGTTTATCAGAGGAAGAAGCTGAAGGGATGTGGGATACAGCTCCAGCCTTGACCTTCAAGGAGCAGCTCTGCTCCTTACTGTCAACTTACTGATCGATCTCATGTTTTGGACTCAATTCACTATTGTTTTCTTGCCTGACTGCCCCACAGTGACACCTCCACTATCTTATCTGGAGAAGAATTCTAACCAGGGGACACCCGGACATCCCAAAGGGATGGAAAAGAAGAACAGATGGGTGCTTGTTGTTATCTCTGCTCCTTCCCCAAGTCATACAACTTCATAGCTCCCCCTCAGTGACAAAATGCTAGCTAAAGAGCTTTAACTACAGGAAATAGTGATCAAAAGGAGGAGAACTGAACATCCTGAGCAGAGACTGCAAATGAGTTCTGGGACTTAGGCTACAATAGGAACATCACTCATTGTGATGGAATGGTGTCTCACAGGGAAGTAAGCTGTTCCTATGCTAGGCAAAGACCCTTTCCACTTCTGATTACGTAACCCAATCACTGCAGCAAGATTATCAAGCAAGACTAAGACATCTTTCTGTAGTAATCTTAAGTTTTCTGTCTCAGTAATAAAAGCAAGAAACCAAACAGTACTGAATTAACTTCAACATGAGACTGAGCAATTGAGGACCTCTGCCTTACGTGTTGAAAGGCAGCTAGGCTAAGTTACAGGTCACAACTTCATGCTGTCTGTAGATGAGATGACTGTGCTAGTCCTCAGCTTACTGAAACCTCTTTCTACCAAAGCAAACCAAGCACCATGATTGTCAACAAGATATGCAAAGAACAGAGTGAAGGAACACAAAGGGATCCTTCTAATTCCACTAAGATGTAACTCCTATTACAGAGAACAGACAAAGCAGAGCTTTTAAACATATATGTACATACATACATCCATACATACACAGGTCTCTCCCTGTTTACAAACGGGTTGTACGGTTTCCCCCAGGAAATCATCTGCAAGCTCTCCATCCACAGGAGTAAAGCTAAGCCTACAGCAATTGCACAGTCAAGCAGTTTTCCCACTTCTCTTACACCCCACATTTCTGCAGTGGGCTGGTGCAAGGGAGAACATCAAGACAGATGCGCTTGCTTCAAATCCCAGAGGGAAAAAAATGGCTTTGTTCTTTTCATCTTGAATTTGCATGAGACACGGAGTCAAGTATTTGACTACTTTGTGGAGACAGGCCACCTGCACTGTACGCTATAAAACCTTCTCAATGGTTTCTCTCTGTGTTTCCCTTGGCAGTATAGTGCAATATACCTTACACCCCAGCACTGGGGTCTTTCTCAGTAGCGAATGACTCCAGCGAACAACAAAAGCTGCTTTATAAATGACTGTTGTTGCTCCCACCACCAACACCAAAAATATTTGTGGTTGTATCACACTGACAGCCTACAGCACCAGGAAAGTTTTTTCAAACACAGGAAAGGAGAAAAAATTCACTATGCAAAGCTAGTATGGCAGATAACCCTCAGAAGGTGATTATGTGAATTCCCAGAAGAGAAACTAAAATTGAACACAGAATAATACAGTGAGGCACAGGAAGTTATATTGTGTCATTTTCACTCACAGGTTGATTCATACTTAAGTTCTTGGGTAAATAAAACTGACAGCTTTGAATTGAATTTTCTGTTTGTGTTAGAGGTACGTGCACTTCTCTCCGAACCATTTTATTACTAGCTGCTTTTATCCTGTAAGTAGTATATTAGGATTGACACAGAAGTATTTTGACACATGTAAGTGACTAGCAATTAACATATGGAAATAAATTGCATCGTAGCAGTTTTAAGCCTCAACGATCTCATAAACAGTCTCTTTTAAGTTATCTATAAGGAACTAAAGCCAGAGTCGCCCCAGCATTCCCAGAGATGACTCTACCCTGAATTACTGTAGCTGCCTAATACAAGAAAACAGTACAAAGTTGAAGAAGAAGGAAGCACACTACATCTAAACATCTTTTTGATCCACAGGAAAGACAGATTGAGTCTTCCAGAAGAAGCACCAGCTGAGGCAACTCTTCTATCAGTGTTTTTTTTTTTTTTGCTATGCAAGTTACTTCAGGTGACATACGTAGGCCTGGTTCCACCAGAAATAACACTATTCTGTACTGGAGCAGAACACTGCGAATCTCTGCCTCAGGGGACCGGAGCAATTATTCCTGAGGGTGAAATAAAGTCTGCTGCAAACAGACCCTCCAAGAGACAAAAGAAGTCCAGAGGAGCACCCTAGGGCCTACACTTCCTAGGCAGACCTGACAAATCTGTTCTTTCTGACCTCCATTTCCTCCCACCAAAGATGAGCAATCCTGACTTCCCAAGCAGCAACAAGAATGAGGATCAAAGTAGTACTACTTAAAACTGGTCATCGGTGGAGGCTGAAAGATATGAAGAGAAAATTAATACCAAAACTGAGGGCTGGGATTTTGTTTTGGTACCTAACAGACAGGAGTTCCCACTCTTGCTGCTAAGCTTAGCTATGTCTATTCTTAATGCCATAAATGGTGCACATGGTGTAGGTGGCAACATTTCTCAGCTCTCCCAGAAATGTGGGGCTTCACTGTCATTACAGAAAGAATTCATACTCTTCAAAAAACGATCTGGGCTGGAAAGTCTTACGCTATATGAAACAGACTAACAAATCAAGATGCTTCATCAGTGTTTGCTGAGACCGGCCTTTTCTCAGCCACCAATGTTTGATGAAAAGTGTGCCAAGAAGAGCTGCTGGGCACGGGCAGCTTCTGCAGCCTGCCCAGAAGGAAGAGCTAATCAGCACTTCCTGCACCAAGAGCAAGAGCAGCTCAAACACACGTGACAGGACCCTTGTCTGCGATTGATTTGAGGATGTATGTTCACAATAAGCCCAGACAGGCAGCTGAGATGGATCGCAGGAATGTCAAGGACTTTGAGATAGCTCTTGTTTCTGTAAACAATTTGTCCCAGGACACAGTCCCAAGGGGAAGGGCTGTTGAGATCAGAGAGGGAGCACAAGTTTGGTGAAGTACGAGCAAACTCAATAGACATAAAGCACAAAAGCCATATTAAAATGAGACAAGTACACAACTCCCAGTGCATAAGAGCAGTTACTCCCCTTCCCTTCCTGAGCCCCCTGATGTTGAACTTGGTGTTTAAGAAAGTTTCTCCAAAAGTCCTACAGTACGCAGTGTTTTTTCCATGACTCCCAATTACCATATAGACAGCAAACCTGCAATTATATAACTCAGGCAGAAACAGGCAGAATCCATCTTTTACAACCTTACAGGGACACAGCGTCACATCAGCTTCTCCAATAGTCCAGGGTTTTGATACTTTGCAGGTTTAGTTTCCATTTCTGTATTTTATTTCTCACCCTTTTTATGTCAATGCAGAAATAAAACCAATTTTAAGAGCAATATGGGAACAGGTAGAAAAAATATTTTAGATACAACAAAAATTAACCCTCATGTGAAAACTAAATTGTCATACAATGTGGCAGAGGAATGCAGTTTCCATTTACAATTCCACACTCAAACACAGCATAGATCAAATAAACTGCTCCACCAGTTTAGAAAGGTGAGGCAAGCTTAGCCAGCTTTACTTGACTGATGCAGTACAATGATTTGACAGCCAAAACGCAAACAAACATCAGTGTAAGAAGCTGCAGCAAAGTGATCATCACTGTGACTACCCACCAGGTGAAAGAACTACAGGGACAAAGAAAACATGTTTCTTCTGTGGTCCTCAAGAAAAAGGCCAGGAACATCTCCTCTGGTGCCTTGCAGACATGACAGAAGGGAATCTCAAATTTCTCCAGACAATTTTAAACTTGTTTATTTGAAAGTTCCTTCACAGAAAATGAGAAGAGAGAGATTAAAAACAAATGAACAATAAAATTGGTAGAAAAGGAGGCATCAGAACATTGCAGTAGATACTGCTATTAATCCTTCATGAGGTCTTAAGAACACAGTGTTGCATTAAGATTCTGGTAGCACCGTCTGCTCTTAAAACTGCGTCAGTGGGACGAGAACATACTAGAGAATCACAGAATCACCAAGGTTGGAAAAGACCTCCAAGATCATCCAGTGCAATCATCCATCTATCATCAACATTTCCCATGAAACCACGTCCCTCAGTACAACATCTAAGCATTCCTTCAACACCTCGAGGCACGGTGACTCCACCACTTCCCTGGGCAGCCCATTCCAGTGCCTGCCTACCCTCTCGGAGAAGAAATATTTCCTAACATCCTAACCTGAATCTCCCATGGTGCAAAACAAGGCCATACCCTCTTGTCCTATTGCTAGTTACATAGAAGAGGTAGACCCTTGCCTCACCACAGCCTCCTTTCAGAGAGTTGTAAAGGGCAGTAACGTCTCCCCTGAGCCTCTTCTTCTCCAGACTGAGAAATCCCAGTTCCCTCAGCTGCTCCTCATAAGGCCTGTGCTCCAGACCCTTCACAGCTTCGCTGCCTTTCTCTGGACATGCTCCAGGGCCTCAACGTCTTTCTTGTCATGAGGGGCCCAACACTGAACATAGCACTTGAGGTGTGGCCTCACCAGTGCTGAGTATAGAGGGACGATTGCCTCCTGCTCCTGCTGGTTGCACTATTTCTGATACAAGCCAGGATGCCATTGGCCTTCTTGGCTACCTGGGCACACTGCTGGCTCATGCTCAGCTGAGTGCTGACTGATACCCTCAGATCCGTTTCCTCTACGCAGTCTTGCAACTACTCTGCCCCAAGCCAGTAGCATTGCCTGGAGTTGTTGTGGCCAAAGTGCAGGACCCGGCACTTGGTCTTGTTGAACCTCATCCCATTGGCTTCAGCCCAGCAATCCAGCCTGTCCAGGTCTCTCTGTAGGGCCTTGCTACCCCCAGGCAGATCGACACTTCCTGCCAGCTGGATGTCATCTGCAAACTTACTGAGGGTGCACTCAATGCCCTCATCTAGGTCATCCATAAAGATACTGAACAAGACACATCCCAAAACCTATCCCTGAGGAACACCACTCATGACTGGTTGCGAGCTGACGTTAACTCCATTCACCACCACCCTCTAGGCCCAGGCATCCAGCCAGTTCTTTACCCAGCAAAGAGCATACCTGTCCAATCCATGGGCTGCCAAATTCTCCAAGAATCACAGGAGTTGGAAGGAACCTCGGGAGATCACTGAGTCCAGCCCCCTGCTAAAGCAGGTTCCCTACAGTAGGTTGCACAGGAAAGCATCCAGGTAGGCCTTAAGTACCTTCAGAGAAGGAAACTTCACAGCTAATCTGGGCAGTCTGTTCCAGTACTCTGTCACCTTCTCAGTAAATAAGTTTTTCAGTGTTTGTATGGAACTTTGTGTTCCAGTGTTTGCCCACTTCCCCATGTCCTGTCACTGCACATCACCGAAAAAAGCCTGGCCCTATCTGTTTGTCTCCTGCACTTCAGATATTTATAAACAGCCCAGAGAGGCTGTGGATGCTCCATCCCTGGAGGTGTTCAAGACCAGGTTGGATGGGGCCCTGGGCAACCTGGTATAGTACCACATCTGGAGGTTGGTGGCCCTGCAGGTAGCAGGGGGGCTGGAACTTGACGATCCTTAGGGTCCCTTGCAACCCATGCCATTCTATGATTCTATGAAATATAGACAGTATCATCTTTCAGTTTTAGCTGAACAGTCTCAAGTCTCTCAGCCTTTCCTCATATGGGAGATCCCCCAGACCCTTCATCAACTTTATGGTCCTCTACTAGACTCTCTAGAATATCCCTGTCTTCTCTGAACCAAGGAGCCCAGAACTGGACACAGTGCTCTAGATGTGGACTCACCAGGGAAGAGTAGATGAGGAGGATCATCTCCCTGAGCCTGCTGGCCATCTCTTTTTAATGCATCCCAGGATATCATTGGCCTTCTTGGCCTCAAGGATACACTGGTGGCTCACGACCAACCTGTTTTGCACCAGAACACTCGGGTCCTTCTCAGAGCTCCTCTCCAGCAAGTCAACCCCTACCCTGCACTGATGCACGTGGTTATTCCTCCCCAGGTGCAGGAACCTACACTTGCCCTTGTTGAACCCCCTCTCTGTCCAACTCTCCAGTCTGTCCAGGTCTTGCTGAACAGCAGCACAGTCTTCTGGTGTGTCAGTCACTCCTCCCAGCTTCGTACCAGCAGCAAACTTGCTGAGAGCAGACTCTATCCTTTCTTTAACCCGGGTCATTGATGAAGATGTTGAACAAGATCGGGTCCAGTATCAACCCCTGGGGAACATCGCTAGTTACAGCCTCCAACTACATTCTAAACCACTGATCACAACCCTTTGAGTTCTGCCAGTCAGCCAGTTCTCAGTCATCTGTCTTCTAGGCTTGAAATAGCTACTGCAAAACACTTTGCTGATGTTGGTACACAACAGTGTAAAGGAGAACAAACACACGTCAACTCCTTCGATGTTAGTACTGAACGTCAACAAAAGTAGAAACAGAGTTGAGTCAAGGTGTGTGGTATCACTCTCAGCAGAGACCACATGTGCAGCAGTGTCCGGACAAGTAAGACAGCAAGCTTCCAGACTGACAAGACCCCCAGGACAGCCCATATTTCAGGATACAATTATAGACTCTTACTTTACTCTTCCTTCCCCCACTATTATCTGTAGAACAACATCTAAGTACGTGCAGGAACAATTTTGTTATAGCATTTTCTTGCTTTCAAAATAGAGATTTTGGTGTTAAGTGTCAAAACTTTCTTCTGGATGCCAAAATGGATGTGTTCTTACACAATTGTTCTGAGCTGTTTGCCACCACATGGCAGCAGACAAGGGCTGCTTGGAGGAAAAGGGTTTGCCAGCACCGCTGAACTTTCAGCAGTGATTAAAGGCATCTTACCACCATTAGCAGCCTCTAGTCCCCCATCTCTGACTTTAAAAACATACAAGAGACTTCATCGTTGGAAAACCGGACAATCATGAAATTTTACAATCAGACGTGATAAAAATCTTCTGGCACTGAACATCTCATCCTAATGTTCTGTAAAGTCAGGATTAAGTACACAGTCTGGTGATACATAAAGTTAAGGAATTCAAGATATATCATCATAAATAATCAGACCATAGCCACTGAAAGGCTCAGTAAGGAAGGAATATGAGCTTAAAACTTGAACTTTCCTTTGAAACAGCATTTGAATGCACTACAGAAATATGCTAACACTGCTTGGTATGTTTTAGGTTGCTGGGTGTTACTCATATATATTCTTATTCTGCAGATGGTGTCAGCCTCCACAGGGAACTACTATGCTGGTCAAACAAAGGTAGCCACCTTTGTTAGACCAGACATCTCTACTTCTACCTCACCACCTCGATTGCTCTTGAGATCCCTGTGTTACGCAGCTAGGTATGGCAGCAAGATCTCCATCCGAGCTTCTTCAGGAAAGCTATTATCTGCACCACCATGGCCTCAGTGATGTTAAGGTCAGGAAGAAACCACCTAAACAAAAAGAAATGGAGGAAACTCAGGAGATGGCTGCCACACATACAGTATATCGCTGGGGAAAGTGATGTTATTCAAGAGCACCAATTCAAAAAAATTGAATAGTTATTTATTGTTCCAGAAGTACATTGCTCTTTTATACATATTTCATAAATGATACAGGATTTTACACATTTTCAGGTTTTTTGTGTGTGTTTTCTTTTTTTAAAGAAGGACTTTTCTCCATGCTCCCTCCCCTCATCCCAAACACACACCACGGATTCAGCTACAGGATTGTGTTCATTTTTTTCCCCTTTAAAACTCATCACACAAACAGGATATAACAGATAAAAAATAATCTCACGATGTAATTAAATTGAAAGACAGAGGAAAGGGGGAAGGGAGAAAAAAACTAGAAACATGCACCCATTCGGTCCAACATGCCATTGAGTGAGAAGAGGCAGCAATCCCAGCTGTATATCCACATCTGCAAGGCACCTGGCATCTGCTTAACACTGATTTGTTTGTTGTTTGTTTTTTTTTTTAAACATGGTTCTCAAAAAAAGAAACAAACAAAAACAGACGCCTCTTTCCATGACACAGTGAGGAACAGTAGTGAAATTTCAAAAAAGCAGCAAGCTTTTCCATACATAAAGCTTAGTGCCCTTCTCCCACCTTCATCCTGTCTCCACAGTATTTATCAGCAGGATGCTGAAGAGACCAACTGGCTTTGAATGAAGATGCTTTTTATCTGCTTAGAAATCAGCCAGCCTTGGCTAGAAGAGAGGGCAATGGGTTGACTTTCCTTCCTCCATTTCTTTTAGCTAAGAACGAGAGATGTCATTAGCCATTCCTAAGAAATCATGACCTGTGGGTGCAAAGGTCATTTAAAGCTACTTAAGTAGGGGAAAGTGCTGAAGAACTGAAGTAGTTCTGTGTCTTGCACTGTAAGAGCCCTGGGCTTTCAAAAAGCCTTTGGGCAAAGAAAATGCTTTGACCATACAAGACCTTTCATTCCATTACACAAACAGTCAAATATCAAGTTTAATTATACCACATTCCAAAACTGTTCAGCTAAGCAGGAGTCATGATTCTGACACAGTTTCATAATCCCTTAAGCCTTCATAATTCCATAGTCCAGGTGGCTATCAGATTTGGTGTTTGAAGAGGGGAATCTCCACCCCTTAAGACTGAATATAAAAACTCTCATGCAATGCTGCCATTTATTTTTAGAAGGAGCTCAAGGGCATTGGGACACAAGTTTATATAATTATTAAGGTATATTCCAAAATATCAATTATCAAATGTCCAAAAGAGAACGTGTTCCTTCTCTCACTTGGCTCACAATCAGTCTGTGCTACAAATAAGCAAAGGAGGAAGTCAATGGAGCAAATGGGACAGGGCTGGGGAGGGGAAGCTCACGGTTTTCCAGTAGAAAGCAGTCTTCTAGTAACTTTATAAAAGAGACCAGGTCTGATCAGAAGTGTGCGTGTTAATGGTGGTGGAGTGCAAGTTCTGATCATCAGCCATAGCTCCAGGTGGCTTGGATTCTTTGTTCTTTTTTTTCCCCTTTTATTTTTTTGTTAAGAGAGAAAGAGAGAACTGAATCAGGTAAAGGAAACTTTAAAAAGCTAAGCAGGCTGCTGGTGTCTTATCAAGAGGCAGACTCTGCAGAGCTGGAAGAAGACATCCCTACCCCAGCATTACATTCTTTTCATGAACCCCCCAATCCTGTATTTGTACACAATTACCATTCACACAGTTTTAAATATGACTATCTGCCAAGCCCTTTTCAGAACTAACATTCCACAATGCCCCATCTTCAAGTTTAAGAGCTTTCCCCTTACAGTCCTTTCTCTTGATTAAAGGTAAAAAAAACAAAAAACAAAAAACCCTCCACCCACACACCACCTCCCAATTTCCACCTGCAACGCTTTAATTAAAAAGGCAAGAGCTATGAACAGGTTTTTTGCCAGGGTTCAGAGCTTCTTTGCTGATCAATCCTTTTCATCAATTTGCTGGATGGGCAGGTGAACCTGCAGTGGATCTCGAAGCCTCTTAAGGTCCAATTCTGCCTAAAAGTAAAAGAAACATTATAAAGAACAAGCTCCCAGTACACCTTTCCCCATCCCCGTGCCCCTTTCCAAAATGGAAATAATTTCTGTATTTCCTCATTTTTCCTGTCTGGAAGGGAAGAAAAAGTCACAGGCTCAGATTTGGGAAAATCATTTCTATCAGATCAAGACACGTGCACTGTACTTCTCTGAACTTGCTAACATGCAACCACTTCAGAATGAATATGGTAGGAAAGAACTGATCTCCTTGAACTTTTATACTTAAGAAGAGATAGATTAATGGGAATGGCCAAGACTATCAGTATTGATCAGCAAAAGAAAACCTCAAGTCTTCCACACAGCCTTGCTCTGATCTTTCTCTACTCTTCTCTACTCTTCATGCAGCTCCTTCTTCAAAAAAAGAGGGGCAATGCATCTTGCCTTGGATATCCTGCATTGCCATTTGCAGAGCCCGAGAATAAACAGTGATATAGAAGAATGAGAAGGAGAAAGTGGTAGCTCTACCTTTCCTGCTCATGTCTTCTTTTAATATAAAGTCTCTCAAAAATGAGGAGAAATGTCTCTGCTCAACTCTTCTGCTTGTAAGATCCCATACTGGGGACAGCCTACCACAAGTACACTCCTCTACAAGAAATGTGCCATCATCTCTAACAATGAATATCAGGAAAAACTTCTTTACAGAAAGGGTTGTTAAGCACTGGAACAGGCTCCCCAGGGAGGTGGTTGAGTCACCATCCCTGAGTGTGTTTAAAAACCATTTGGATGTGGTGCTCAGGGACATGCTTTAGTGATGGGTTGTTAGAGTTAGAGTAGTATGGTTAGGCTGCGGTTGGACTAGATGACCTTGAAGGTCTTTTCCAAGATGAAAAGGTTGAAAAGACCTTGAAGGTCTCTTCCAGCTCTTGAGCATTATTTTCCAGGTTTGCAGCCCAGTGCACTGAATTGCTGTGTGAGGGAGAGACAAATTGAATGGATGCAAATCTTCAGTCCTCACTAAATCCATCTGGTATGTAGGAACTGAGAAGAACACAACTCTTGAATTAGGCTTCTCTGAGGCATGAAGTGCCTGAAGCAACTCAAGATTTGCTAGCAGCCTCTAAAAAGGCCCTTACAGACAGATACAGGGAACTGTTTCATGTTGATTTACACTTCTAGCTGTTCTATTCCTGGGCACATCAAAGCTAATTCAGTGATTGCACTGGGGCTGTGACAAGAAAATAGGCTGAAAACCTAAGAATCATTCTTATTTGAGATGCATCTATTAATAGCAGATGAAGAACTTGCAAGCAGTAATCTGTCTTATCTAAGGAAAAAAAACTCTTATTACCTGAGCAATTGCATCCTTGAGTTGATTGTATTTCTCTAGATCAAATCGTGACTTTTTGGCTCCTTTATGGAAAAATAGTAAGTACTGTCTGTCTCTTGCATCTGGATAAACATACTCCTAAAAATAATAAAAAAAGAAATTAGGAATAAAGCATCACAACATGGGATACTATTAGTATAGTATATATCAGATGTGTTCTGCAAGTTAGCTGCTGATAGTTAAGGCACAAAACCAGACTGCATTGACTAAGCTCTCCACCAGTGAGGTGGTGTGACTCTAGCTGGTAGCTAAGCTCCCACCTAGTCACTTGTCCACTTCTCTTCAGCAGGGTCACTGAAAGAATTGGAAGGGCAAAAGGCAAGAACAGGAGTCCAGTACTGCAGCTTTTGCTTGGGATACTCTACTGCAAGAAGTCACAACTTTTTAGAGCACAGATAACCCTAAGCAGCAGAGCTGTTAACACCAAATCCCACATAGTTTCAACACAGGTCTGCCTGCTGAAATTAACTTTCCCTCGCACTGGTATATCACACAACTTCCATCTGGTATGCATGCAACGATCAGGCTGTCAGGTAGAAAAAAAGCTGTTTTCAGAGTTACGCCATTTCTGAAACAATGAGATTTCAAGTCTGGCAGGAAAGGTACTAGCTGATACAGGTGAAGATGTTTTCTGCCGTGTTTGAACTCAGCATGGTAAGTTACAGCTGTACTTGACAGAAAATATTGTGACACGGGTGAATGTGCTCAGCCCCTCAAATGACACAGTTAGCAGAGCCCTGGGACATCATGCTGGAATACACACAATATCTATTCTAGTGGTCTTGCAACAGCAGAGACTGAGCCCTTACTCCCTCATTACTTAAGTGGGATTATTTCATTTCAGTGGGAACGGTGAGACAAACCACATAATAGAAATCTGCACTGATAGTCTATCACAACTACGAGAACCCAGACAAGCATAGCTGCACTTTGCACAAAGATTTTGCAGTATTAGAGCAGGTCTAGTTTTTGAAAAGACTGAGCCTGACAGTCAGAGAATCTGGAACTGCATCAAGAAGCAGGCAGTCAAATGTATCTGCTTCATTTGGTTAGGAGGCCAGATCTATGAGACACCTGAACAAAAGGCATTTCTAAAATGATTTCTGAGCCTTTCTTGTCTCTTCAGAAAAAGAGAACAACTCACGTTGGAGATGTGTTCTTCCCTGAAATTCAGAAAGTATCTCAGATTATTTGGGCTGAGAAGTCACAACACTTACAGGCCCTAGTGCAAGTCAGTGTGTGCGCATGCATGCGGAAACCATGGTCTGTCAGTGTATGAACCCATATAGCTGAAGCAGTCAGAGAATGCACATGAATGCTTATGGGTAGACAACCAGCAAATGAGCTATGACCAGCACTAGAAAACCCCACATCATCAACCTGGGTAGCAAAAATTAACTGAAGTGGCATCTAAGCTCCAACAGGGAAAGGAAGAGGCAAAGTAACTTCCAGCGGGCACGATTTTGCTACTTTCCTGGGGAGTAGAGCTCAAATAAAGTCTTCTAGTGAAGCATTGATGTCAGCACAACAAGTCCTACCTGGCGAGTCATTACGAAATAAGCATACATTGCCATGGCACTACCATAGGTGATGAAATAGGTGACTGGTTCCATAATGTCCCAAGAATACTCCCACCAGGTGAGGCGGGCTAGAATTCCAAACTGAGTGGCCATGTAGGCCAGCCCTCCCCACAACACCAAGGTTGTCCTCTTCTCCGCTTTCCTGCTGAGCTCCAGCCTTACCTGCAGAAAACAGAAGCGCATGCCTTGTATTCTCAGAAAAAAAAAAAGAGTTGATACCATTCAGAGATAATGTAAAAATAACACATCTGTGTTTAATGCTAAGTTGTGACATAACTGAGTCTAGGTTACATAAACAACTTTAGACTTCTCCATCAATATCTCGCAATCATCCTTATTTTACTCTGAGTGTATTTTGGACACTTTACAAAGGTTCTTCTTATCTCTGTGTTCAGAAATGTTCTGTTGAATTAGAGCCGCAGTCTACCCTAACAGATTCATTTCCATTATAGAGAAAGGAAACTATATTTCTGTAGGCATCAGAAACAGACATGGTTTGGTATACAAAGTGGCTAATTTTCCTTCAGTGATTTTAAAATTATTTGAAGCATGTTAGGGTTTAATAAAAACAGAAATAAATTAAAGCTGCATTTGGAGGATAAAAATAAAATACAATGGGAAGCTTCTCACTTTTTCTAGCGGTGCTAGCTGCTCCTTCAATTCTTCTAGTCTCCCTATCAGCTCCTTCTCTTTGTTCAGCTGGTGCTCCTCGATGGACAAGGCAGTGTACAGCTGCTGAACCAATGTCTTGACATCATTCAGCGTGGTTGCATTCTCATGGCTTAAGAGCTCTAAGACAGAAAAAAACTGTTTTTGTGCGTTTATCCACAAGACTCCTTACACACTCTTCAGAAACTGCTATTATTCTGCAGCGGAAACACGTGAAACAATCTTTAACGCAAAAGCTTTTGGAAGAACTCCAGCACATTAAGACAATGCAACATCTTCAAAAGTAAATTAGGCTTTATTATTGGGTATTTCTGAAGTTTGACAAGAACACAAAAAAGATGCATGCTAGTAGTTTGCCGGAGATCAACAGCTGCTTTAGATCCGTAGCTGTATGCAAGACTCAAAGACAAATGAACCACTAGTATGATCCACTGCACCAACTGTCAAGAAACAGAATTCAGACTACAGATCATCAACAATTATACTCACTGACAATGGCAGCCATTGATCTTAGGTTAGCAGCCCCAGAACACACAATCTTATAATTATTTCAAGTACTGATGCCAGGAATTGTTCCCAAATACACAGTGGGCAAACCCTCTGTTGAGCTGCCTAACGGTAATGAATGTCTCTGTCACTAAATTTAAGACAATAACATGGCTGCTAACTGGAACAGTCTGTAATCCTGTACTTCAACACAAAAAAGATTCCTGAAGGAAATCAGCTTACGAAGAAGTTGTGACAAGTGGCACTGGATTACATACTTCATATGGAAAAAGCAAGTTTAAAGCAAAAAACTCAACATTAGTCAAACAAAATAAAATATTTAAAAAAATTGTAGCATCCTTGGGCTTGAACCTTAGGTTGTCTTAAGTACCATTTTACCAACACAAAAAACGCAACTAACAGAAAATCTTCAGCAACTCATATTCTGGGAAAGGGAGACTTGGGCTGTAACTGAGCAACAAATGGAAGAGCTCTGATTCCTAACAGCTTAAGCTTTAACACCAGCATACCCAGAGGAAGAAATGACTCAGCAGTGTGAGCCAAGGCAAATGGTAGGCAAACACCACTCATTCCCATCTAAGCATCTTCTATACCACTGTGAAGAAAAAGAACCTTTGCGACCTTATGAAGTCATCAACAAGAGATCCTTAGTACTTGAAGTTACTCTGTCCTGGCATTAACATTTCAATATACACAGGGTGATTTTGTTAAAATGGAAAAGCAATAGCTAAAACGTTGAACAGAACTAATCTCAGAGCCTATTTACAGGTACAATCATTTTAATACAAGCTAACTATAGAAATCTCCTTGGCAAATGAATCAGAGGCAGCAATTTCAAGTAACCCAGGTGATCCCTGAGCTCACCTGTCAGCACACTGTGGGCATACCGTATAAACAAGCTAACCAAAATGATATCAACTCCTTGCACAGACTTGGCTCTCTCCAGCAGTAGCAGAGTGGGACACACGAATTGGCTTACCCTGGCACAACAGTTTCTTCAGTGCAGAAACAGACACCTTGTTTGCACTCTCATTTAGTTGTATTGAAAGTTACAGATTAGACAGCTAGGCAAACAGCTGGAAAAAATGTCTTGTTCAAATCCTTGCTCCACTTCTCTGGCTTATAAAGTCTTAAACATGTGAAAACACTACATCCAGGATATAGTGCACAGGGGGTGGGAGAGGAGAGGGCAACAGTCTCTGTGTGGTTCCACAATGGAGTTAAATACCCAAGTCTTCATGAAGAGTTCTCTTACAGTGCTTTTAAGGAGACAGGAGAAAAAACTCTCTCTAGCAGAGGTGAGCCTAACTCACACAAAGGAAAGAACTGGCACCACATTCAATGTTTCACTCCCAAAATTGGTTTTCCTGCATGCTAAGCACACAGATCCCTGAATCATCAGAAAATACTAAAAGTGTTTGACAGTATTTCTATATTGTGAACAATAACACACTACAATTGATTTTTCATTTCCAACATTCAAAGTACCAATCTTCACCGTCAAACAAGAGAATGATTCTTTAAAATCAGCTAACATAAGTTTCAGGCTAGTTCTCATTTTGTATTCAACTACCTCATAGTAAGTTAAAACTATTAGATTACTTTTCCCTTCATTTCTTCCTTTATTCCTCTTATGAGGAATAACGGCCTTGAACAGAGTGAACATTTGCTTTTCATCACTACTTTATCACTACTTGGATACAGCTAAATTAGACTGCAAAGGTAGGGTTACAAACTGCAAGGTTTCCTTCAAAAATACTTTTCATTCTCAAACATGCACATTAAATTGTTTTTACTATCAACTGACTGCCGAAACGATTTTATGAAGTTTATAAGAACTAGGCTGCTTTACCTCTCTTTGGTGGTCTAACATGATATGTGATATCATTGATGATCAGTTTGAAGTCATCCAGTAAAAGTAAATCTATGCCTGTGGAGGAAGCAACACGAGTGCCATCTGTAAGGCAAACAGACAACTCATTAGTAGAAGGACCTAAACAAGTTGTAACACTATCCCGTATCTGACTGTTGGACTTCAACATTTTCCTGCAGACAACACTGTGTGTCAAGCCAGGCAAAGTGAACTTACAGGGCAAACCCTAGCCAACCTATGATGCAGTTGCTTTCTAAATTGGTAATATTTTGGGTCATCCAATAAAAGGCAATTCCTTTCATCTCTGCAGCTTGAATGTTTTACCAAACTTAAGCAGTACAATCCACTTAAGGGACCTTCACCCCCCCCCCCCCCCCAGACATTAGAGAGATGATTAGAGATGATTATTTCCATCTCCAATATTGGACAGTTTTGACTTCATTAACTTAATAAACACCTCTCTCAGGCCAAGACTTTCAGAGAAATAACCACCTCGATAGCACTCTCATAAGACATCCTAATGATGTTCTAGTGCTTGGATGACTAACAGATGCATAGTAATTGAGCAAAGCACAGCAAAATAAGCCATTACGTGAAATAAAACAGCATTTATAGCTAAATAAGAAACTCTTTCCCTTGTACCACCTTTCACACCTAGTTCCCTACACATTGATTAGAAACTCTATTTAGGCACCCTGCACCTTCAGATTAAACACTTGGAAACTCACCTGAAACACAGACATCAGTCCTAATAGAGGTAAAAAAAAAAAGGACCTTGGAAAAATTAAGGCTTTCAGACAAAACCACCTAGAGCAGCTGCTTACGTATCATCAGTAGCTTGAACACAGGGTTATACTTTTTTATTTCTTCGTAACATAACAATATACATTCTGAATATAAAGTTCATGTTATCAATTGCCTCAAGCAGCAATCCCCCCAAATGCATTGGTGTAAATTTGCAGTGCTCCAGCTCAGGATATCTCTACATTCACTATGTGTTTTGAAATCATTCAAACTGCAAACAGAGATGCAACAAAGACAACGTCTTTATTGTGAGAGTATCTTAGAGGCTGAAGCTAAGCATTAAGAACATTTTCCTCCTCCTCCACACCACAATTTGATTTCCTTGATGGACCTGACACCAGAGACAATTAGGGGAATACTCCTACACTAGAAATAACGTTTCTACTTTCTTGGGAACGTCTGAGAACTTACATTATATCAAGCTTTTACTTAAGAACGGAAAGGCTGGATAAAAATATCTGGCAAGCAAATCAATGAGTTTGTAAACAAGAGTACCTGCTGAGTAGATTGCAACCCGATCAATTCCTCTGTCCTCTGCTTGCAGCTGTTGTAAGAACACACCAACGGAGTCTGAGATAGGTTTAAGCGTGAACTGGCAACGTTCACGGCGGGATGGAAGATTCACAGAAATCACAGGTAAGCCGTTTTGGTAAACCACCGTCACTTCTACAAAAAAGAAGATGAAAATAAAGTTACCCTTAAAAATGAGCAGATCTTCTCATAATAGTTCTGTATTTGTCCCACAGAGACAAGGAAAATACGGTTATGAGCTCAACAGAAAACAAAGTAAGTTTTTGGTTCATTGTCTACCAAAATGTCCTTCAAAAAACAAAACAAAAAAACCTAAGTGACACTATAGTTTTTCGTTCTGTTTTACTTGGCAGTATCCATTACACTCCCAGAGCTTCATGGAAAAGTAAAAGAAGGTATTTATTTAGGTTAAGCAATCACCTTCGTAACTAAAGGCAGCACGGCACATATTGGTTAGATTTTGAGAACCAGAGTATCTCCGACTGTGTAAGACCAATCCATGCACCACTTAGCAGGATTTATGGCCCAAAAGACAAAGGCAGGCAGCGTACATTAGGAAATATCAAGGAAGGCTTACTTCAAATCTTTTTATTCTTGTTATGTTCTGGTTTCCTGCTCTTTGTCCTGAAGCAACAAATATTTAAAAGAGCCACCGGGAGCATAAAGTTGTAGGAACAGCACTCTGAGTTTAACTTTCAAGGTCACTTCATTTAAAATTCATGGAATCAATACACTCTGTACTTTAGAAGACAGACATTACTTCTTCAGTGTAGATTTTTCCATTTCCTTAGCGCTGTCAGGAGCTTTTTCAAAAGTGTTCTCAAGGATTTCAGTGCACCTTCCTAGAATTTATTGTGGTGATCTGTATGAACTGTAAGCTAGTTATGATTTCACCACCGGGAAGACAACGCACTCCGGGTGCTTCAGGATATCCATATGTTGAAAAGTTAGAAGTTCACATTCCCTAAGCCCCATACTGAGTCATGAACAGTCAAAAATCTCCTTAAATGTAGTAATTGTTAAGTTATAGCAAGCATACCTAAAAATGAGTCTCTTGGAATAGTTGCATTTCTTTTTCTTACATAAAAATGTCCTGTCATTTTTGTTGCAAACTGTGTCTCAAAGATTATGCAGTCACACCCACCCACACGACACCTGGTATTTCCACCTGTTGTAGTTTTGGCCAGCAACACAAACCACACCATCTATAAGGGCTGCTCCAAAAGTAATGCCTCCCATTTTATTCTGTTGGCCCATGATGTTAGATGGTGATGGTATGGCAGTAGATGTTGAACCTTCCCACCAGTACCCTGTTACATGTTGTTGCTGTGCGACAGATGGCAGTACAGGGGCAGTCTGACCAAATGGAGTCCAACACGGAAGGCTTGTATGAAGCCAAGGTGTGGAACTGAACTCTTCCATGCAGAAATAACTGCACCCACTGACATTCATTGATGCTGGCTGAACACCGATGGAGACCAAACAGTGGATGTGAGCACAGCAAGGCGGTGGGTGGTGCATTTCAGAAGTGGCAGCAGAGGATCACCTCACTGGTGCAGACTGTTATGAGTGTAGCACGCAAGCTCTTGTTCATTGCTGGCAAAAATGCATAGGTGATGGTGGTAACTGTGTTGAAAAAGAGTTTTGTAGCTGAGAATTTGCTGCCTTGAAGTGTTATTGTGCTCTTTGTATCTGTTGCATGTTTCCATGGAAACAAATTAGGAGCATTACTTTCAGAGTAACTTACATACCTTAACTCATCTAATTCCTGTACTGACATTCCAAGTCTCATCAAGCAACTAATACCAAAACCAGCAGGCCAAAAAAATCAGTGCAAATAGAAGTGGAGGTAAGTAATTTTAACCAACAAAGGAAGCAATCCTCAGCATTCCACTATTCAGAGAGCTCTGCAACAAGAGCCTTTATACCTCCCCGTTTGAGTTACCTGCTGCCAGATGAACTCATTTAAAACAGGATCATTTGCATGTAGGGACACATCTTGGGGGCAACATGTTTTTCTGAAAAAGGAAACTCCTGGATGTTGAAAAGAAAGCTACACAATGTATCACTCATTATTACAAGACAAAAAGAGTTCACTAGGGCTTTGAGCTTACCACCACATGCCTTCACAATTTGAATGAAGTATACAAAGGCCTTCTCCCTCTTCCAGGAGATTGCTATCCGGTGTTGACAGAGATGTCCTCATGCCATCTTTAAGACTAGGTAGAAGTGACCAGATACGGACATCTAAAATGACTAAAGCATCTCAAGAGGCCCCAGTACTTGGAAAGGGATAAATGTTTATTCACGAAAGTCACACACCTGGCAGGATTTTGGTAGCATTAGTGTTTCGATTCTTAAAATTCAGGCAGATATTCACTGAAAAAATAAAGCACTGCCAGTTTATTTGCACAGTTAGACAGAATTTCAAGCTCCGTATGAGCAGCTGTTCTGACACCAGCCATCAGATTTTGCTGTTTTTGACTCAAGTATTTGAGAAAGAGGCTGGTAAGAAATACATTAGCATTAGCTTACCCTTGTGATTTCTCTACACAAGGTAGGATCAACACATTTAGAAGCTTAAAACAGCTACTTAGGTATTGAATTCATTGATTCTGTGAGCAACATATACAATATTAACTTATGTACTGCTTACATAACTACACAACTGCTGCAGAGAACTCAATTGACGCAAGAAGCAATTTAAAATGCTACCTTGATCATATAGGCAGTGAGCAAGCTTATTGTAGAACAGAAGAGAAGAGGATTTGCACCAACTCTTTTCTGTTCATCCTGTTGGCACAAGCCAGCAGCCCAGCTCTGAGTGCCAGCTGTGAAGAAAGCACGCACAGCACCAGTCTGGTCACATTTTAACCCTGCACAGCCCTGATGGAGACCATGGTGACAGATGCAATAGGTCAGGCTGTACCAACAGTTACCATCATTGGCAGCATGCACAAAATCTCTTAGCTCCAGCAGCTTAAGGGAAGCATTAGAGTCCAAATTGTTTCCTTCTGAGGAAAGGCTCAGCAAGCCCAGAATTACAGCTGTCTTATGTTTTCCTTACAAGAAGCTTGTAAGAAGTCTTTCTCTAGCTCAATTCACTGGTAGTAAAGTCTATAATTGCAGTTTGATTCTCTCATCACCTCCCACACAAGCTGTCTGGTCCAGTTTTTACTGCATTGGAGAGGGAAGAGCTCAGAAGAAAGTTAAAAACACCAAATCAAACACCTGAAGGGCTTGTCAATAACACAAACCTAACAAGGAGCAACAGAACTCCATTAAAAGTTATTAACGAGCAATATGGCTGTCTGCTTTGCTTCCTTCTGCTCTGACAACGCTACAGATGATCTGCAAAAAGACAACTACAATGAAGTGGACAAAACATCTTATACAATACATACATTTAATATAATATTTCTATCATATTTATATAATTACAATTACTGAGGTGCCAAAATGCTTCATTCACCTACTTAGAAATAATACTTGGGCTAATCATTACTAATCAAGTTTCAGGCCACTATTTAAATGCATATACAAGTAATTGTACACAAACACTTAAGTTTACAGACAACCTATACAACCTGGCCAAGAACACTGCTAAATAAGATGAAGAAGGATTTTAAAAGCTTTACACACTATATTAAACATGATCTTGCTTTGAGGTACAAATTCCATCCACGCACCAGTTTTGAAACATATGTACTCCAGTAACAGGTCTCAAGTACTTTATAAAGCAAGCTACAATCAAAAAAGGTATGTTCAATACAGATTTCTTTTTGTCCATGTACTGTTGGTAAATACAAAGTTATTGGAAAAAGTAAAAAGGAAAATATTTTAGCAAAATATGAGATTTATCTTCTCATCAGGCAAGCAGCTATAGAGATTATTCTCTCAACTTTGTATTTGTGCCCTGCTCTTCTACCTGTTTAAGCCTTCCAGTTCAATTATTTTGAGTTCTCCACAGCAGTCCTGTTCCCTTTGTTTTTGCACACAGTCACTATCTTAGCAGGGAAAGCAATTGTGGCCGAGCCGTTTACTTTGTTAGCCTTCAGGCTTTATTAACAATCCTTAATGGTAAGAGGATCCACTGACTGCTTGTGTCAGTCAGCATAAGCACTCCAGTCTCTGTTCGCAGCATGCAAATGTTTAGCAGGCAGTTGTCTCAAAGCTGTTTGTTTCCTCTTTGTATTTTACATACTGAGATTTTTAAAGTTCCACCTACCTCAGCAGCGTGTTCCTTTGCTTTATGTTATGACAACCACCTTATCAAAAAAAAGCGTAATGCTTGAGCTGTCCCAGAATTTAAATAAAGGAACAAAACTGCCGTGGCTTCACAACTTACCGCAGCAGGCACAGCGCTTTCAACCGCTGAAGTGCCTGGGATGAACCACACTTTCATTACACAGAAGTTAACAAGGCACACAATATCCTGAAACGTATCACATGGACCTCAAGGCCACACATCAGGAAGAAGCCTGGCAAAAGTTTTGGACAATTAAACACAATTACATCCTTCACTGTAAAGCCCGTCCAGTTCTATAAGGGCAGTTATTAGAAAAGTTGACCATTTCCTTGATTCTTCTTGACTGACCTGTCACTTTCTCAGTTCAAAACGGGATTACCTCCTAGTCAGTAAAGTCTCAACCAGAAAGGGGGTCAAAGCAACACGACCTCAGCCAAAAGCGAGCCGAGAGTTTCTCTGTGTCACTCACCATCAGAGGGCACTACCGTACTGCAATAGACCACTCTCACACTCTGCCAAGGAGAAAGCCTCTGATGCACCTAGAAAACACAAGCACAGCAAAAGGACAAATGTTGAGTCGCGCTGCCTGGAGGAATCACAGCCCACTGCCGCCTCCTGCCCCCCGCCCTAATGCCTGCGCAAGGCATTTCCTCCTAGCCACCACAGCCCGGAGCACCTGCGGGAACAGCCCCAGCTCTGCCATCTGTCACCCAGCAGGGCTCTCCCCTCGGCCAAGCTCACCTCTACACACTTCACTCTCAACGCTCTGAGTGTAAAGCGGTGAAGAATGAGGGAGTTCTTGATTAAGAGGTTCATTCTCTTTAGTTTTCTTTCCTCCTTAAAGAGGAGGAAGCCAAGCTAAGATACAAGTAGGAAACACGCCTGGTCATAGAACAAGTTGTCCAAGGCGGATACAAAAACCCTGATACTGAGCTATAAAAAGAGTCAGTCTAATAAAAGAAGAAAGTGCATGAATAGCTCTTATGTTCTTCAACCTTGGTAAGGAAGCAATTTGTTCATAAAAACATGCAATCAGACAGATTTAAAGTCTATTTAAGATCTGTCCTGTAGGATGTTATTTAAGATTGGTTAGACGTGAACTCACCACATCCACCCAGTAAAATTCTAATTCTGCCAAACAGGAGCTGCATTATTGAAAAGAATTAAGCTCAACAGCAGCTCTCACCTGCTTACAGTGGTATACAGTCAAGTGACTACCGAAATTCAGCTGCCGAGCCTGCGTGTCTATGAAGGTAGCTCACAGACAGGACTTGTTTCAAGAAGATTTCTGATGGAAGCCTGCAGTCTAAACCCGCACTGTTGATTATTTATGAAGCTACTTTCAATGACCTATTTCAACTAGCTTTCTCTACTACTACACTTTTCTTCTGAAGAGTGCTGCACAAATCCTGGATAGTCTCGCAGCTCCATCAGCCTCTAGTCAGGACCTCTGCCCAGAAGGTCAATGCATTGACAGCTCTGGAAACGCACTATTTCGTGCTGTATTTACACTCCATTCAGTCTTGAGAATAGAAATCACTGAAGTCATTTTCAATTTTGCTTGTTGCCGCAACTGCACTTTCAGCTTCCCACAATCGAGTTAGGTAGTTAACAGCAAAGGAGAACTCAGCACTAAACAGCTGCAACTGCACAGAAGTGGGAAACAGCACATTTTGGAAGAGGTAACATTAAAAACACCTATACAGTGGGAACCAAAAGGCAAGTTTGCCTTTTGGCATTTGAAAATACTAAGTCTCCCGAACTGATAAACATTCCTGTGCAACTACTAAGTAACGAGGAATCTACCCAACGTGCCAGATGATGTTTTAAATATAAAAAATGAAGACACATACGCAGCCATGCATTTCAAATAAATCAAGGTCCTGTCTCAGCATCGCTATCATTCTGTGAACTCAGTTTTGAGCCTGAACTCAGAATCAAGTGCTACCTGAGAAGGGGAAACATCTATAAATTCAAACAAAAAACCCCCACAACCAACAGACCTTTTCCTATTTGAATCCAGGAACTTCAATTGTTATTCTTCTAAAAAAAAACCCATCACATCAGATACAACTGTAAGTGGGACATGGAACGGCCTGTGAAAAGACTTCCCCACAGGCCCATTTACATTTTTATTTCACCCAGTCGTGTGGCAGGGCTGCTTCTCACTGCTTTCTTTTTCCCTTTTGCATAGTGGCAACCATTATTTCTGAAATACCGCTCACCAGGAGCCTGTCTTCCTACCAGATTTGCACAGCAGCCCAGGCATTTTACTAGCTGTTTTCAGGAAGTCCTAAAACGCACCAAATCCAGTTTTATCTCACCACAAAATAGCTATATAACTGAAAGATATTATCAGCTAGCATCTGCAATGAATTTACCTTAAGGCCATGAGCATTTGACAGGCATAAGCTCTGAGTCTCCCTGCCTTTACACAATACAGGCAAGAACAGGAACTGGCAATGGGTTGAAAAACAGGGCATGTCAGATGACTAATGAAAAGGCTGAGGCATCCCCAGGCTTAACATCTTGGACCATTTCTTCCACCAACCACACAGCAGTAACCAGCACTACGTTTTAGACAAGGAGACGCTGGTTAGATTACTCCTGTCACTGCTGCAGCTCTGAACTGCACCTTACGATGCTGCTGTCAGAAATCTCCTATCTAGGGAAGCAGTCTCCACTGGTTAGAGCAAAAGAGAGAAACAAATAAACTCAGCAGAGACCTAAACATAATCTCCTGCCATCCAAGATTTGTAAGTGCTTAAGGAATAGCAATCATTTTTATTCTTGAAGGGTGGCTACTGTTTTTAAATTGAGATGGAGCAAAATGCCCAAACCTTTTATCCTATGTCTGTAATTCAATAGCAGCTGTGACAGAAGGTTGAAGTTTTGGATCAAACTAAGTACAGGGTGGTGGAGAGGAACTTGTTTCAGGCTTGGCTGACCTGATCTCACCATCTGCAGACCATCAACAGCTCACTGCTTCGAAGTGTGGCATAACCACAGCAAGGTTTCAGCTGAGACTTCCAAAGCAAGTGGTACTCTGGGTATGAAAAGCACACAGCAGTGAAATAGGGAGCTCTAAGTACCAGCATGATACTGTGAACTTGAACACAATACAAGCAGGAATTTACTTCTTGCAGCCATTCAGTTCTTCCTTTCCTATCTTAGTGTTGGTAGGAAGCTCAGGGTTACACAGCAGCTTCACTCCCAGAACCATCAAGAGAGCAAGAGTTAAAAACAAAAAAAACCACCAAAAAGCCTGCACCAACAGCATCTTTGTCTAAAATAACACTTCCTCCTGCCTTGTCAAGGTCTACATTGGACAATCCAACGGTAAAACTCCAGCATCTCTAGAGGTCTGACTAGTTAGTTCAAATCTACACCAGCAATGAAGTTAATCAAAGCTGAAACTGGAAAACCAACCTTTTAGAGGCCAGCAAGCTCACTCTGGCAGGGCTCACCTTCTGCATGTTGTGCAATTACCAAACAAAATGATGGAGTACTAAGTCTCCCAAGGCCGACTAAAGTCAGAGAAAAGTTTTCAAAAAAAAAAATAAAGCAAAAGATAAAAGATGAACCTGTCTAAAACACAAGTAAAACATGCTGCTAAGTCATTACCTGGAACGCCATTAACCATCAGGTACAGAGCTTCTGTGAAACAGAGCCTTGCCTGTGTAAAATAAATTCACACATGCTGAGAAATGCAAAAGGTACATTTGCAAGCACCAGCTGCATCACCCACCTCCAAGGGGCCTCCTTCAGCAGAAGCTGCCTCAAGTCACAGGTGAAGCAGCTCAACTTTCCAGTTGCTATTTATCCCTCCCCCCACTGTCACAGCACCAAAAAAAATCCCACCTTTGCTGGCTCATTAAACCTCCTGGCCTGCATCTCAGTGACAAAAATTGCTGCAGGCATCCCCCAAGCTACACACCTGCCCCATCCAGCCATGCCAGCAGTGCTGAAGGGCTCCCCTTGTTGATCTTTCCCTTCAACATTCAGCCTGTGACATCCTGATCTCTCTCAAATGGTGCTTCCATTCTAAGTCATCCGGTCCTGCCCTCTCACTTCGCACCCCTCTTACACCAATGTGCATTTGCAAAGCAGAGTAGACAGAGTGAAATGGTGTTCTGACCAGAAATTGGAGGTGAAGGTTACCAAAGGGTTCACAGGGCTGCTCCTTGCACTTCTCTTCTACTCTCATTCCTCTCTTTCAGCATCCTTGCCCTTTCCTCAGCTCACTTCCACAGGGGTACCACCATCCTCACTGAGGGGCTCTAAGCACAGACAAGACCATTTCAGGTCTCTATACCAAAGCTTGTTCACGCATCCTATCTGGCCCTGGAACTGCAGCTCAGATTCAAGATGTGGGGAGAAGAGGGGCCATTAGGATGAGACTGCCCCCGTCCCTCCAACTTACTGCTGCTAAAGTCTCTGGGTATGTCCACACAGGAAATATTACATGAAACATTTCCTCTAAAGAACACAGTGTGCTTCTGTTTGGGAGTGTGGCATACCATAAAGTACACACTGCCACCCTGATACAGCCCTTACTGTTGCAGAAGCAGCACTCAACCTACAAATTTTTGATGTCCTGCAACAAAAACACCAACCATTTGAGCACAGGCTGAAGCGGGGCAGGGAAGGAAAGATCTCACTGCCATTCCCACCATGCAGCTCGTCTCCTGGGAGCTGACCAAATCCCACTGGCTTGAACTCATTTCTTGCTCTTTACCAAGCACATCCTTGCTCATATCCCACTCGCAAAGTCACATTTTGCCTCAAAAAAACCACTTTGCACCTACTGCCTCCACAGGGCAATGCTTCTGTGGATGAAGGTCAAAATGAGAACCAGTCTGAACAGCAGTACTGCTTTCTGTATTTATTTTTAAATCAGGCTGAGGAGATGGACACAGAAGAGGCAATGCCAGTGAGATGTGGGAAGTGTTAATCCTGGCGTTTTGAAGCACTTGGTACAACCTACACATGAGGTCCCTGGTTAACCACTTTGCTCACTCCTGCCTGAATTTTCTCTTCTCCCAGGGCGAGGACAGAGCTACATCACATCTGCTAGGAGAGGAACACAAACAGGAGGTGAGCTATAAATACCTTGTCATCCTGCTCCCTCTGCCCATCTGCCTCTAAAGACAGGTATTCCAGTGTCTACGAAGAGGTGGGGGGAAGAGGGAGGAGATTTAAAGAGGGTGAAGCAGCTGCTCCCTGTTCTTCGCTGCACCTCTCTCACAGCATTACTGCTGCCGTGGAGATGCTGCAACCATGAGTTTTGTAATGGGAGGGCAGGAGCAGGAAGGCGAGGTGATGCAAGGTAAAGTTTAACGGACACGTTAAGCACTTTGTTCAAGCAGTCCCTGTAGCTTTCAATCAGGTGCTTTCCTGATGCTTTCACTGTCCCACTTTTCTCCCCTCTCAGCAACAACAAAAATCCTCAGGATAATTTTATTGCAACTGTCAACAACTTGCAGAGTGTTACACTATTCCTGTTTGACCTGAAACAGAACCACAGTACTCTAGACCACCATACTCCTTCCTTCTCAGCCTCTCACAGTCATTTCTACCTCAAGCAGTCAAAAATTGGGGCTGGAACATTTCTCATGCAGTTTGTGATGCCAGCTCACGGTTTTACTATTAAAATATTTTTGCTTTCCTAGAGAAGATTGGTTTGAACTATTTCTTTTATACAGCACTCATGGTTACTGGAAAAATAACAAACCTCAGAATTTAATTCTGTTTTTCAGGCTTTCAGAATACAAAGGAAAGCTAACAAAATACCATTCCATATTTAAAGCCCATTTCAGCTTTGCAATCTGAACACAAAGGCAAGGCAGAGTGGAATTTTCCCCAACTCACTACTCAAATCTTGTTCTGTTAACTCTTCTCAAATGAAAGGGGCTTCCAAAGTTAAAGAAACAGTTTCATCAGTTTGGTTTGTTTTCATTCCACTAATTTCAGTTTTCTTCTGCTGCATGATTGCCTTCTTCAGCCACTGACATCTGAGGACCGTATAAGCAGACAGATGGGATCAGATTGATTTCTGCACAGCAGTTCACTGTTATTTCTGTTTGATTTTGTCTCTAGCTCTTACCTAACCACATTTGACAATTCCCTGCATATAAGCCAGCTTGCAGATAAGCTCCTTCCCCTCTTCTCCCACCTTGCTGTCATTCTGCATAAAGGCAGCACGAGCTTCGTGGTGAGGAAACACCTACTGGCATACCGTGGCACTTACACGATCAAGAATGAATCAAGAAGCAGAGTTATCAAGTTGAATTTCCACAAGTGCAAGGAAATTCCCTTCGCCTCAGTCCACACTTGGGAGGAGCCAACTCGCACTGGTTTTCTAGTGAAATCAACTCAGGAAGGAGGGAAGCCTGCTTTCAGCTCTTGAAAAGAAATAGCAGGCTCCTGCAGACTTCCAGGCCAGCGCCAGCACTTGTACAGCTTCAGAGAAAGTGCATGCTCTGAAACAGAGGTACAGCATTCTGCAGGCCACTGCAGTCCTTCGCACCCCAGAGCTGGAGGAGTCTCACGCCACCCCTTCCCTACTCATTTTCCTGCAGGAAAGAGAGAACTCAGCTAACCTTATGTGGCTTCGGTTCAGAAAGTGAACTGGCAGAGGAGAAACAAGTAGCTGTGGCTGAGGAGCGCCTCAGGCAGTGCAAGGCAGCTCCTTCCCACCCACCAAGTCACACCAAGTCAGTCCAAGCATGAAAGACTTAAAACTTCTAAAGGAGCTCAGACACCCAGCTGGCTTTAGGACTGGATCCCTCATGAGGCACTTAAGTAGGGGGAGCTAAAACTTATCTGAAATATATTACCCAGAAGCACCAGATGTTCTCACATTCAGAGGTGCAGGTCCTAAGACAAAACCCATGGCTTTGGTAAATGGTTACAACTACCCACTGCCAATTAGTATAGGCCAAGTTTGTTCTGTCAAATGTATCAAAGCTTAGGGCACTCATCTTGAAATGCTTCTTTGCTTCCTACATTCCATTCACATTACTTCCAAGTACTACCAGGTGCTATCAGTAAAAAAATCAATCCTTCTGCTAGTCCTACGCATACCTCATCACAAGGCCCTGGAAAAATCTTCCATTTGATGAAGAGTGGATGCTTGACATCTTTCCACTAGACACCGTGCCTGCCTAGAAAAGGCAGTTAAGCACAAGTTAAGCAAGTGAAAAGCAGTGCTCTGCAGGAGCACATGTCTGGTGTACTCATCGAGGGCACTAAGAGTGCACACTCACTTTGAATCTGACATTAGACAGTATGTTAGATTCAGGTCTAGAGGCTTCCCAGACAAACTTCCTTCAGTTCATCTCACCTGTTCCCTCTATAAGGGGAAGAGAAATAAAGTGGGGTTGACCCCTTCCATACCAGATGAGGAACAGCCATACAGAACTGCATCTATCTCATTTTAGGCATAGTTTCAGGAAGGCTTGTTAGCTCTATTTCTACAACTTCCTCAGCAGTGACAAGTCTGACTAGTGAGTGTACAGAGAAGGTGTTTTGAACCTGCTCCTCTGAAGAAGGCGAGCTTTCAATAGCTGTGTGGCTGCTCCCAAAAACCTCCTATTCCTGACCTGGGCAGTGAATGGGCCGTTGGGATGCCAGTGCCTGCACCAACCACTTCACCATCAGCCATCTCCAGGAAGGTAAGGCGTAGACTTGGAGATCAAAAGGATTTAATTGGAAAATGAGTTATTCTAACAGCATCTCCCAGTAGCTTGCTTAAAGCTATTCATTTTAGCATCTCCTGCATGGAATTACTGTACTACAAAACTGAACAATGTAATTATATTTAATAGCCTCAAAGAGCAACGGAGGCACCGACAACTAAAACAGACTCAGGAAAATGAGTAACTTCAGTCCATCATCTCATCCGAGGCCAGTGCTGTCCTCCGAGCAGACTCAGCCACGGCTGTCACGCCTTCAGGCTGAGCAGCGGCAGGGGAAGAGGCTGGATGCCCTCAGGAAGGGCTTCTGCCCAGCAGCACCATGGCAGAGCTGCAGGGAGCTGCCCACAGCCAGGTCCTCATCAGTGCTAATTAATTCTGCCACTTCCTGAACCTCCCTCCACTATCTTGGGGAAATGAGCTGAAGCTAGGTTTATGGACACATGCTATGCATGAGCATACCTCGAGTTTACATAATGATCTATGTTGAATCACTAGTTACAAGAATCCCAAAGAAAAACATACCAAAAACTCTTCCTATGCATTTCAATGGTCATCTAGTTGTCCACAATAAATTAGGATTACAGGGGAGCATTATCAAAGGAGTTCCCAAATATTTGGTTTTGTTTTTCGGTTTAAAAATACTGGTTTCTACTAATTCTGTCATTCGGATTACAAGGAGTTTAGTAAGATTTTAGTCTTTTTTTTTTTCCAGGTTGTTTCAGCTCAAGTATGTCTATTTTTTTAAAAAATTCAGAATCTAACATTGACAGTGTTCATGTCTCTATCTAAAAATGTTTCCCACAGAAACCACTGCAGTTTTGCCCAAAGAATAAGACAAAGAAACTTAACACAAAGTAAATCAGTTTACAGCAGCCAGTCCGGAAAAGCCAGCTCACTGCCAAATTACAGTCTGTAAGACACATATCAAATGTACATGCTATGATGGGTTTGCAGTTCACATTTCTTTCCGCTATGAATACTGAGGCTTAATTCATATTAAACAAAGAGCTAGAAAAATGGAGACCATTGAAGAATTAACAGCCCTGGGGAAAGAGATTATCCTGGGGAGAAGTGGGAGTGGAATAGAAAGCAATGGAGATGTTTGGCTAGGTCACTTCCTTAAAGCTTTTCCAAACTGATTCAACTGGTTTAATATATTTTGATAAGTATTCAGTGGTTTAGGAGGCGGCAATTTACCACTTGGCTCTGAATTACACAAGCTGTCAGAGACACCTTTACAGTTTGTATTTTCTTTGACAGGTTCAGCTAGTTAATGAAAATTGAATCATCCTCCTCAGGAAAGTTAAATACACACATGAAACAGAGCAAAAAAAACAAGCCTGGAAAAGCCAAGGAGGGACAGGCACCAAGGGAAGGAGTCTGACCCAGCCAGCACAGAATGAGGCTCCCCACACTACTCCAAGAACCTTACAACTTTTTCACTGAAGTAAGCAGAGCTGAGAACCAGTACTTTTCCTCTGACCCAGTGCTAATTATTAGTGTTTGTTCAACCACAATTTCTTCCCCTCTACGTGAATAGTTTAGCAGGCTGGAGGCTGCAAACCGCATGCGTTGGGTTAAAGGCCCCTGTTTCCCCGTTGCCCACACCTTATGACAGGATGCGTGAAGTTGAACTTACCATCTGCCTTGGTGACAGGCCATGAGCTGAAAACTCTCCAACCACACAAGTTTTGCAAGTTACTAGCAGAGAGCCACAGCTCTGATGGGCAAGCAGCGCTTGTACTCTGTCATGTCACCCACATTACAGGCCCCAGAGCAGCAGCAGAGCCAACGCACCAAAAGGTGATCAAGGCATCCATCAGGATGGAACAGCCAGTTTTAGGTCACTTCTTACTGAAAAAAAGTCAAGAGCCCTATACTCTAGGGCTGCTTCCCACTTCAAGATGCCGTTATCTGAAAGCAGGCCAGAGCTGCAGCATGAATCTTCCTGTAATCATGTTTCAGCTACATGAAGCAAGAGGATGATGGAGGGAGCTAACTTCCACAGCTGGTAGGACTGCTTTGTTTTCCTTGCAACACCCTGCTTGTGACATCTCCTCATTCACAGTTCTGCAGTCCTGTACCTACACCAAGACATAGCTTGCACCCATCTCCCAAATAGATATCAACCAGCTTAGAAGATCCAGATGCAAGGGGAGAATGATTCAGGTTTAGGGTGCTGTTACAAGCAGTTTCCTGTATCCCTGCCTGCTTATTTCCATTTAGCTGATGAGTGAATTGGGTCAAAATAACCTGCAAATGAATCACAATTGGCCATCACAGCTGTTAATTATGATCATTTCCAACTGCCTCTGCTAAAAGCTTGCATGTCCAAAAATATTCTCAAGAGACAGAAAGCAGATTCCTCTTTTCACACTGCTTGCTGTTGTTTTTTTGGTTTTTTTTTGTTTTTTTTTGTTTTTGAACAAAGACAAAGCTTATTACTTATGACAGAAGGCAGTAAGACATTCCTAGTTAGGAGTGCAGCCACCATGTCCTGACACTCTCAACCAAGCAGGCTTTACTGGCAGTTTCTGTTTGCCCAGCCCAAGTCCCTTGATAGCACTCTAACTGATTCAGATAGCACACACAGTCTCAGCTTCCAGTGCAGCAGTGCAAACACATTAGCCATTGAAAAAGCATTAATAGGGAAGTACTAAAATAGCTGGCTGTAAGCAGTATAAATGGCTGTCCACATGAAACTAGGTAATGCTGTAATAGCTCTAGATGCAAAAAAAAAAGGAAGGCTCCACTATTTTAGACACAGGAAGTAGTAACACTTAAAACAAGTACAGATTATCTAACAAAGATCATTAATTTTTGAAGGAAATTAGTCATGATGGAAAAGCAAATGTGTTCACTAGGCACTGCCTGAAAAGCAGTACCCAGTCAGTGAGCAGCAAAGCAGAAGGCAGACAGGTCGCAGCCCTGCTGCAGTGCACGTGTGGTGCAGCAGGACCCTGTACCAATTGCTAGGGTTATTTTTCCAGAACATTAAAATACAGCAAATCCACTCAAAGCGCATTCTGCATACATGACTCAAGAAGAAATGGTCTGTCCACAGAGGAGCATGATTCCTGTGCTGGCATTTGGAATAACCTTGTGGCTGTACCAATAGCAAGCTAAGAGCAAGCAAACCTTTTTACCTTGCGCTCTCTCATAGTGGGCACAACGTGCTTTAGAAGTGCTATGAAGTTACCCAATTTAAAGAGGCAGAAGAGTCACTTCCATGTTGCACTCCTGTAATTCAAGGACATAACTATTAAATTGGAAAATTGTGTGGAAAAGAATGAAGATCAAGTTGCAATTGCAAGAGCTTGACTGTAGCCTGTGGAAGCATGCACAGAATAGTGGGAGAAAAGCACACCACCACACTGTTCTCTTTAAAGACATTTTCTTCCCAGATTAGAAATTGAGGCAGGTTCATTTCAATATGCCTAAAGACAAGAACAACAGAATTAATTCAAGTTTATTGGTTCAGTTTTTGGGGGCATTGACAGGTTCTCAGCATGCAGCAGGTAAGTAGCATTTGTGCAGCTGGAGCTGCTAAGGAAAGACCAGGACAGCACTGGTTGGCCGAGCTTATCAGATCAAGACCATCACCAATTTAAGTTATCACAAGCTTCTGCTTACACCAGCAGGCTGCTATCATCACATAGTTTACAACACACAATATATCAACCTTGGAATGAATAACCATAAGGAGATACAGGAATAATTTTATAGCCTAGAACATAGGCTGAGGTCATTTGTTGGGAACCTTTTGTGAGAGCCATTCTATTTCTCATGGTAGACGGAGTTTGTTGTTGATATATGCAGTATATTTAACAATACAGATGCAAGTTTGACAGAATAACATTTCACAAGTCTGATCAGTAATAACTGTCGTCTGCTATTTTTAATTTGCCCACTGTAGGAAGGGAAGATGTATTTAAGTTTAAGGCCTTCAATTCAGTGAGTGAGACAACGTAACTGTGGATGATCAAGGCTTGCTGAAACTTTCACTCTTCAGATAACAACATTCAGATGCATTACTTGAGCCCACTGAACCAGAACCCTTTTGTTTTGGGGGGGACAGGTGAGAAAACCTGTTGACAGGCTTGCGCAAAAGCATCTGGAGGCTGAGGGAGCTTCTCCTCAGGCATTGCTTATTCTCAACCCACCCAATCTGAACTTTTATTTTGGAATCCTGTGCCTTCCAGACAAACTGTGGACGCACATTTTACAGCCAGCTCTGCGCTGCCTAGTCACATGCAAACACCAGCAGCTTGGCAGAGGGCTGCTTTGTCCTCTTTGGAGTAGCAGGAGATCTATAGGGAGATGATGCAAAACTGCCCCTCCTCCCCCCAGAGAGGGAGTCTGCACACAAGAATCAACACCTATAGGACATGGGCATATTTTCAGGCAAGGAAAACAAGCACCCATGGAGCTTGTCTAGACAAAGTTAGGAAGTTAAATGACAGAAATAAAGCCTGCATAGCCTGAAACCAATTGCAGTAAGCTCTCCCACACCATTTTCAACACAGTAAGAGGCTTTAATGCTCATTTTGATCCAGCTAGAGATAACTAACCCAAGTGTCAGGCTTACCCTTTAGTGAGGGGACAGACCTCCCTACATGCCGCACACTTCCTAGAACTGCATTTAAATGCAGTCTTACCCTATTCACCTCCTCCCCCCACCAAAATGAGACTTCAGTTCCCCATGTAACTAGGATATAATTTTAACTCTGACACTAGATTGATTTCACTGGTGCTTAACTGCACTATTAAGCAAATCATTAGCTGACATGCTGTATCTTTACCAGCTGACAGAGCAATGCTCTGTTATAGCAGAGGGAGAGGGAACTTCAGGGACAAACAAACACCACACATCCTTAGATGACACCGGCACACAGCACAGCTGGTAACACACTACATGTGGAGCCCCACACCTTGTCATTAACAGAGGCAAGCCAAGTGTGACTTTAGCCTCCTCCCAAGGTTACCCAAGAAGAATAACACCTGGGTGATGTGCTGGTAATTTCAGCATTACTGTACACAGCAGCTAAAACAGCCAGCAGAAGACTACCTGTACTCCTTTGTGCACAGACACCTCCTCCTTTTTATTTATTTTACAACCCTGAAGCTTGGGACTTGCCTGTGACACCTCCTAGTAAGTGGCATTAGAGCAAAACAGCCCCAGCTCAGAAACAGTGCTTTATCAGCACATTCAGTCATCTCCTTTGATTTGAAAAAGGCTCCTGTGCCTCACATCCACCTGAAGCAGGCTAAATCAAATGAACACCAAGTTTAGGGCGCTGCCTAACAACAAGTTCTATGTTCTACAAATGAAATGTTTCATGAAATGGGTTTCTCCCCATTCCATCTTCAAGGATCTTAAGGATACCGTTAAACAGGATAGTAAGTAAACAGCAGGAAATCATTTAACAAGTCATCATGCCCAAATTCATTCCCAGAGCATCAAGCAGTCATAGGCAGGGACATGCAAAATATCTGTTTACTCCTCTTCAGGATCTGTGCCTCAGCACTAATTGGCCTCCATGTCACCGTTCTTCTGTGCTTTCAGCAGCAGCCTCAGCTGCGCACTGGCCAACAACCTGTTCCACAGCAGCTATCTCCCTGCCTTACCACCAGGCCATTAAGGAGTTCCTCCTCCTCCGTGTGGGAATGAAAAGCAGTTACCAAGTCAAGACTTCATAGCAATGGATTTACAGCCTCGACAGCTGGCATTTCACAGTCTCACCCCTGACTGGAAAGCACCTGATAAACGCCAGTAATTTTGGAGCTGTGACTCTCTTCCTTCCATCATATCCTACTTGCTCCTCCCAGCTTCCCCACAGTTCATATCTACTTCACTCTGTTTCAAATTTCATCTACTTACTTGGCTTGATCTCACTAGGTACCATTGCAATCCAGTTCTAATACAACACAGAAAGATTAGGTTAACTGTGTGACTAAAGTTTCTCCCACAATAGTGGACACAACAAGAACTGGGCACATCTTGTTGAGCAGACAAGTGTCCCTAACCAGTAAGCCATTTCATCTGGTCCTCGAAAACAGGAAGAAAAAGCAAAGAGCTCGCTCGTAGCGAAGGTTGAGATAATGATGGAGAGTTAAGGCAGGATCAATGTCTGCTCCTCATAGAAAGTACGCCTCACATAACTCTCATTTCCTCTCTTACGTGCTAAAGCACCTGGGGAAAAGATGAGTCTGACTGAGACTAAACACATTCCCTATCCCGTACATAACAGGAATCCCTAAAGCATTCACATAATGAATATTTCTCACACTTTTTTACTGCACTGCGAGAGAAGTCCAGGGTCTCTTGCTGTATAGCCCTTATTTTTCTTTTTTTTTTTTTGCCACAATAGCAGAGACTACAGCCCCAGGCTATGGACAGCCAGCTCACCTGGCACCACTGAGAACCAAGTAAGATTCCAGATGGGCTTTTAAAGGACTCCTTTGCTCACTTGGCCTCAAATACAACTGACTGCAAGAGCTGTGCTGAGCATTACAGCAGTTATGTGCTGTAACTTGGCAGGTAAGCCCAGTTACTAGCACTTCATAGGGCACAGGTTTCAAGCATCTCTGGAGGATGCACTGGGACCATTGCAGAAGCTACCCCACAGCTGTGGAACAAGCTGCCCAAACAGGAGAAGGCACTCCAAGTCAGCTGGCTGATTTTAAATCTGCTGCTGACAGCACTTAAGATCTGTACCATGGGCATCGTTACAACATTTTGTAGCAGTGGGAGCGTCTCAAGCCTCTGCCACCATCATTTCCACAGCCATCATCTGCTAGCAGCTTTAATAGCCATCAACAAGAAGATGAATAGCAAATTCATCAGCTATTGAAGACAGTACTATAAAAGCAGGGACACGGTTTAGTGGGCACAGTGGTGATGGGCTGACGGTTGGACTGGAAGATCTTAGTGGCCTTTTCCAACCTTAATGATTCTATGTCAATACCACTAACATTTAAACAGCTTTGCAGAACCTTATACAATCTGAAAGCAATTTTTTTTTGTTGTATGTGAAGCAAAAAATTAGGGGATTCAGTTCTTGCCAGAAAGTTATAAACACTAATGCACCAAGAAACAATTCCAAGGATGAGACAGAGGACTAATTTACTACAACTTCACATTCTTCAAAGCAGTGCCTCTATACTTTTTTTCTTTTGACCTTCAAGAACACTATTCAACATAGCATATGTAGCTGGCAACTACAAGTCACGGTCACATACAGGACAAGATTTATTCAAGCAGCTCACATACTTTTCAGATAGTAGTTTTCTCCATGCTTTTTTTTTTTTTAAACACAACTTGCAATCAGGCAAGAAGGGCTTCAGTACAAACTAAGCGTATCTTTACAGCTCAGGTAACACCCACACAAAAAGGTGGCTGAAGATGTAGTGCAGTCATCTGGATTTACTCATCTTTTCAGAGCAAACCTAAAATACAAGTGGTGCATGGCTGGGCTATGTAACATATTAGTCAGCCTCATGCCCAACAGGTGCAGCTGTTCCATCAGCTGCCACCAGCCATCTAGCACTTCTAGCACTTCTAGCACTAGGGTACAAGGGGCTGCCCTGGCCCTGTCTGCCACCAGCAAGATCTACCTCCACTTCCTCAAGACCTCAAGTTGTTATCAGTACAGCACATTGCTAAAGCCCTGGCTCGGGCCAGGGCACAGGCATTCACAATGCACACCTTCTGGAGGTGTCCTTGCTTTTTGTCATTCCACATTTCATCGCCCTTCATTACCGTTCAGAGAAAACTGCATATCTGTTTCCCTACTGCAGCAGAGCCTAGAAAAATATTTTACTGAACTCTACAGTCTTCATTAGCTCCTTGGCTCGCAGACAGAGGAGAAGAAGTTATCACTGGCTCACATTAAGACATCTGAGGATATTTAATGTAGTTAAAATATTAGTGGCACAGAAGCAACGAAAAAATAGAGATGTGTCAGTGCTTGGCTAAAGTTGCTATAATCCTTGAAAAAGTACTTTCTAAGCAAATTTATCCATGAGATCACCACATTCTGATGCACATCAATTCAGTTAATCACAAAATTATTTTCAATGACTTGCCAAAAAAGGAGAAATAATGCAACAGACACTACCCAGCATTTCTCTGAATGCATGTATGTGTACCCTTCATCCCTTAGAGTAAGGGCCTGCATAAGAAACCATTCAAGAATCATCTCTGAATTGCAAACTTAAAACTACTCATTAGGGTCTACAAAATCTAAGATTTCAGACAGAAAAGAGCCAAAAGAAGGAATTCAGGTAAATAGCAAGTACACTACCAAGACATGGCAGAAGCCACACAAGCCAAATACATCCTGTTCAAGGTGGTTTGGGTTTGAGTTCTGTGCAGGGCACTCCTTACAGAACAGTCTGTTTGGCTGTGGGAAAAATGCTGGAAGAGATAATTGCTGTGTTAAGCCAGAAAAGTGGCACGTACGAACTTTAAAACAGTTCTATTCCCAAAAAGCACAGTAGAGTTTCTGGTATTATATAGCATTATAGTATCCAAGAGCGGATGAATCATTGGGATAAGATAAGGATAAGATTAAAAGAAATTGGTTTCCTAGCATTGCCAGGGATAAAAACAATTGGTTTGTGGAAGCTAAAACTTGCAGTCCTCAAGTAAGTTCTTCTTGGTTTGCTTTCCCCTCAAATGGATGCTATCATTTTGATGCATCAATGGATTCCAGATGACTGCACTCCTACAATTCACGTCTTAGAGAAATTATCTTCCAACTCTGTCTGCGATTTGTTCAAATATTACACAGGCTGAAAAAAAACAATAAATCAGATTTAACTATTGAAAACAAAGGTCATTTATCTCACAATGTGCGAACAGAGACAATAGGCTATGAATAATGCAGAAGAGTTAAGATACAACGTATTCAGTTCAGTCTATTATCTGAAGCGGATATAAAATAGTTGATTAAATTGGAGAGCAAATGCTGTTCAATCCAATTACAGAAGAAAATATTTTAGAGCAATTTTTCCGTTAAACATGTGCAATTGATCTACGAGTCGGTATTCCACCCAAGGACACGAGAGGAGGGCAGCAGGCAGTAAACCTGCCCTTGCATTAGAAAAGGGCGAACACTAAGGGAGCAGAGACTTCTAGGAGAACACATACCCTTGTAAAGGCAGAGGCTGGAAGGATGCAGAAGGTGAGGAAGGATGTGTCTCTGGAATATTTGTTGATCTAGCAAGTATGCTTAGAGTAGCTACATTTCACTTGGTTATTTATTTTTCAAATTGAAGTTGAATAAGACAAACATCTCATTTAGATTTAAACTCAAAAACTACTTACTATCTTACAGGATGTGACTAGTTTTATTACAAGTGTATTTTCTGAGATAGTAAATGTGGTGTTATGCTTGGAGCAATGACTAATGTCCATATCAATGCACCTGAATGTGGGTATACTAGTCACAGGACATGAGCATTGCTTCAGGAAAATACTACAAGCAGAAATGGCAAATGCGTTTACAATTTGTTATTTAATGTGAGTTTTCCTACTTAGTGACTTGCATTTTTGTCAAAGGTAAAGATTTTTGGAATTACTTGGTCACATCCCACAACCATCTTGTATTACAGTGCTGTTCAACCAACCATGAAGATTATGTAAGGAGGTTTTGCCAGGCTTGATTAAATCCAGTAACATTTATTTTTTGCTTTGTTAAAACTGAATTTAACAACTAACCTCTCTGCTCTTTTTAATCCTCAGCTGATGAGCATCAATCGCTGCTCCCAAACTCCCATGTTGGAGCTTTTCTCATCTCAGCTTTTCAAACAGACTTGTTTTCTTTTTCTCATAGTGAAGGTAAGTCAATTCATTTAGATTGAAGCCTTTGCATTATCCAGATTACATTGCTCTCAAAAGCCCCAAGAAATACCTCTGTTAATTGCCATTTGAAATCTAACAATGTTTTTCCAGAATTTTATATGCCAAATCCTCTGAAATAAATTGGGTAGAAATAACAGAGATCATAACTGGCTTAAGTGATTTACCTTGGCATTATTAGGTGGAAATTCTGTTTTGGTACCCATTATGTCCCCTGGAGCCACTGGACAGTTCAGTGTTCAGGTTAAATGGAGTGGGCAAATGCTGGCTAAGTGATCTGTGATGTCTGGTCTCCAGGCTCCAGCTTTGTTTTAACAGCCAGAATAGGAGATTGGGGCAGGCAAGTGCTTTCTCAATACCAATTTTAACGGGGTTTCTTTAAACCAATTACTTTCACAACTTCAAAAAGAAATAGCGGTTTGATGTCTAACTTCCATGGAAACTGAAAAAGAAAAGTGAACATAGGCAAGCCTATTTGTCTTTTGGGTGCCTAAATTTCTACAAGTGTATAGTCCCATACACTTCTTTTTTTTCCTGCCTGCATTTCCTGCTGCCAGGGTAGAACATACATTTCACATCATAAATGCAGTTCTGACATTCACAGACTGTAAAGTGATGTCAAAGATGAGAAATAGTCCTTCCTACCAGCCTGCATTCAAAAAGCAGCTCCCTTTGAAACATCAACATTTCAAGGCTTAAGAGAATATAGTAATAGCTATGGCCCATTTCACTTTTTTTCCCCTATTTGCTACCCTCCCAAAAGTTAATAAGCTGACATATTTCAGCAGACCCATTACACCTTCTATCCCACAGTTCAAACATAGTGACTTGTAAGAGAAGTCACTCATGAAGTCAGCCAATGATTATACTTGAAGAACAATGTAGAGTAATATTATAACTAAATCAATAATGAATGCAATCTCAGCAGCAATCTCCCCATTCATGTTTTGTTCATGGAAAGCTGCATGACACTGCACATGCCCAGCACATTCTCCTTTTGATTGCTTTCAGCCGTGCTTGGAACTAGTCAATAAATGTAGAGCAGGGAACCCCAGTAACACTGCTTCTGTGATTTCCTTCTGCCAGCAAGGCTGACAGCAAACAGCAGTTTCACCTGATGCTGCCGTCTCTCCAGCACCAGCACAAAAGGAGGTGTGTGCAGCAGAAGCCTGAAGGCAGACACCTCCTTTTTGTCACAGGATTTGGAGCAAGGCCTTTCTTGGATCGTGACTCATCGCTCACATTTCTTTTCTGCCGAACGCCTGCAAACCATTCTCATTTCGACAAGGACAGGCACTACGCAAGGGAAGGTTTTCCCACCTCTCAAAGCCTTCGCTGCACACACAGGACAACAAGATGAGTGAGGACACACAGTGGAGCAGCAGGTCACACTGGCTGTTGCCACCAGAGCTGTGTTGCCTGGAGATCTGGTCCAAAACACTCAAACAGAGCTTCTGCTGTGCTAACAGCGCCAAGCGAAGCGCGAGAAGCCTGTGCTTGCTCACTCAGCCAGCTCTGACCTACTACTAAGACTATGCAAATAATCCGCCTTCCTCCCAACTTGGCACTGAACTGAGAAATCCATTAAAATAGTTTCAATTTCTAGTAAGAAATTCCCTTTGAAAAGCACTACAGTAGTTACAGTGATCAATGGGTATAAATAAACATCTGAGTGACGGAACTGCAAAATACAAGCTTGCAAGGAAGCCAGACTTAGCATTTCTCAAAATATTAGTTGTCTAACAATTATTGTAAGGACTGAACCTCACCTATTTTTTTTTTCAGCTTTGAGCAGTCTTACAGATACAGACTGGCTTCATGAACTCAGGTGCTGCTCACAGCCAGTCCACTGCTCATCCTTACACCAAAAGGGCAAAGATCCCCACAGCAGATGTGTTGCTGCTCCAAGTGCAGCAAGTGCTCCATTCACAGTGCAAGTGGCTCTCACAGCAGAGACCAAATAAACCCTGCAGCGTGATAGTTCAGGTATTCATCTGAAAAGACTCTTTCCTTCAGGTACGATCTATGAACAAGCAGTAATGTATTCATTTTGAATAACAGGTGTCTTCCAGCTGGGAAAATTAGTTCAACTGCCATGCAACAGAAAAAAATGAAACTAAAGATAGCCTTAGACTATCCACAAGACTCAAAGCACAGTACACGAGTCCCTTGCAGTGAACCCTGTCTTGCAGTTATTTCCTGAATCAAGCCAACTCTGACAATAGGTAAGCAATGTTAGCATTTTTTAAAGAACATTGTTTGCCCAAGGAAACACAGTCCAGAAGCACAAGATCAACAGCAGACTCCCATTCTGAAGATGCCTTCAAGCCCAGCTGAACTCACGAGCTCCAGTTCTGAGTTTGTCCTTCAGCCCTGATGGACAGCTCTATTCACCTGAGGCCAACTCTATTCAATTGATGATTTTGTATAAGCAGCCAAAGGCAAAAAAGATTTTTTTTTTTCCTCTCTCTGCCCCGACAGCAGTCAAGCTAAGTCAGAAATTTATTTAAAACCTATCCTTTACAATTCCCCTGCAAGAAAGGTCCCTGTGTGCTGCTTGGGATGTGAAGGAAAGCCCCAGTTATTGCCAATGCAGCAGCAGGAAACCAAGTGCAAACAGTAAAGACATTTTCCACAGCCGTGCTGAACCAGGCAAAGTAACGCTACACGAGCCCAGGGTAAATACATCTATCACAGCACCTCTTCCATGGTCTAAGCCACATCTCTAGACAGATTTCTCAAATAGTGGCTGACCAGCACGTAACTCATTTTCTTCTCACGCTTTCCTCTTTATCCTCATTTTCCCCCCTTAGTTACCACTGGATTTCTGAGAGGCAGGTTTCCCCTCCCACCAGATTAAGAAATACACCAACAGCAGTTCCAACATCACATCGGCAAGCCTCCAACCCTCTGGGACCATCCAGAGGATGACCAGGACCGCTGACAGATGGTGGAACGTAGCTTGGCCATCACCTCCACCAGCTCCCTCAGGTGGATCCCCATCCAGCCCCATGGACTTGTGACAGTCTAGATCAAGTAGGTTTCCAACTGTTTCCACCTGAATCATGGGGAGATTGTTCTGCTCCCCACTCCAGACTTCCAGGGTAGAGTACTCCAAGGATAGCTGGACAATCTTGTACCAGCTCAAGTGTCTGCAGAGCATTTTTGCCTTCTGCAAAGCTTCACTGGACCAGTCAATGCTAACACTAAAATGAATTACATCAATCATGAGTACTGCTACTGTAGCCACACCTACCAGAGCACAATCCATTGCGTGCCTTAATTCAGCAGACCCCAGGCTGTCCTGCTGCTGTGAGAGGCTGTCTTCTTACCACCTGCCTATGACTGCACTCTCACATTCTCCTGGGCATCAAGCTCTCCTGCAGAGAGTTATCAGCTGGCTAAGAATCAATACAGCTTGCTGCCCAGCCACACGATGTCTCGTTTTCCTCCCTATCGGATTTACAGCTGGAAAATGAGAAATACTTCTTCATCCCTACTGAGATCTGGGCCTGACATTTTCTTTCTAAGCAGAAATTAAGGCTAGTATTAGTGGAAGCTTAATCTTATTAAGTACTGTATCACCTGTCAGCAGGTCTTTGTTTGCATCCATCCTTGTTCCTCCATGAAAATCACAGAAGTGTGGCTGAAATTGGCAGCTGCAACTTTAGTGGCTTAAAATTGAATAAAGCTGAGGAGAAGTAAAATCTCTGATATTACGTTAACGGTTCTGCTCTCCAGGAAGGGAGGATATTGGTTCTTCAGATTAATTGTCCTGTTTTACTTCCATAAAAGAACAGTGGTACCTTTTAGCCCACACAATGACACAGTCAAGTGACAAGGTCAGACCTTAACTTTCTCAATGACCACTGTATTACTGAATTACAAAAGCATTCATTTCAATAAGAGCTTCACTATGAATTTGGGGGCTTTAACACTTTCTGGAATCTGTTCAATACATCAGCCCTCTACAGATACGCACAGAAAAGCTATTTTTTCTCATTAACCCCAACATCACCCTGTAATAAACCCAAGTTTACAGCCCAACTCATTTGTCTTATTTTGCACAGATTTCCTGTGAACATCTCCCAGAGCTTTCCTTAGGCAGGCCTGCCAGTGCTGCAACATACACTGGAATGAGATGTACATTATACAGAATGGCCCTGGAGAAGCAACTCCTTGAGCTCCCCCATCCAAATTCAGGGTTGCAGTTACACAAGATTAAGAAACTCTGCCCTTTTCCCCCAGCCCAGTTCCCTGCTGTTCAATGGACAGGAAAAGCAAACAATGTAATTGGCAGGAAGCAAAATCCTGTTAACTGAAATTGCTACTGTATTTCTACTCGAGAGACAAGCTTTGCCACATCACAGCCACCTCTCAAGGCAAATCTCAACCTCAAGCAACATGCTTTACAATCGCTGTAAAAGATATTCACATCTTAGACTTTGCTCCAGGAAGTGAGTGAAGTAGGATTTAGTACTGATCTAGTACTTGATCTGGTGGTTAGCAGCCCTGCCTGTGGCACGGGGTTGGAACTCGATGATCCCTTGAGGTCCCTTCCAATCCAAGACATTCCAGTTTAGAAGACTCCTGGATCTGCTGGCAGCTATGTGACATAACTCTTCACTCATGTTCACTTGTTTCTGTCTGCAAGCATGCACAAAGCTACCCATGATCATAAAACTCTGAAAGACAGGCAGTTAAGAAATACGCAGAACCTCACACTGACACATGGGGAGCAAAGTAATACTACTACGTCTCTACTTTCCAGGTTAGCTGGAGACAAATTACCCAGTAGGACATACCTCAAATAATTGTAGACTCTGCTATCCTTTGTAAAACAGGGTAGAGGTCTGTCTCAAGTGAGAGAGCTGCCAAAGCCTTTTGTACAACCGCTATTTATCCATAAAACCAAGTGTAACCATTCCATGTGAGGGTTACTCATGCCCCACTTGTCAATCCAGATCTATTACTCCCAGCTTTGTTTCACACTGATGGCTGCAAGATTTACTGAATGCACGTTCTCCTCTAGCAAATGCTCATTCTTAAAATATTCCCTTGAAGTCCTCTACTACAGAGAGCAAGGACCGCAGCGCACATTTCACACCCCTCCAGCCTTCTTGTCTTACAAAGAAGTAATCCCTTTGCACATTGGCCTGGTTCTAATTTCCAGGCAGCTGCAGCATGCCAATCCTTGCATTGTAGCAAGGCCGCTTCTGCTACAGTGCTCAGCACCTAACAAACCGCTCACACAGTTCAGCTTACATGGGGAGTTCGACTTTGGGGAAAAGAGCACACAAGCAGGACAGGCAACCGCAACTAAACAGTTTGGGCTTCTACTTTTGGAAGCCAGAGCTCTTGAGCAATGATGTCTTAAGGTCTCACAGTTTAAGCATAGCATGAATAAGTCAAGAATGCTTCCAGTACTCCTCCCAGGGGCTTGTAGGATAAACCAAGGACATGTTTTTTCTGCCTTGTTTCCTCTTTCAGGTCCTTCCAGTGCTTTTTAGCACTGTAAAAAAAAAAAAATCAAACAAGTTAATAAAGTTTGATGAACTCCTGCCTAAAACACCAATGCATACAAACGCAAACCTATGATTGCCAGCCTCTTGTCCACCGCGGGTTGCTCCGCAAAGCTTTTTGCTAAGTATCCCTTTGAAAACAAAGAGTTCATCAATTACTACACTACTTCACCAGCAACACGTGCAGTGCCTGCCAGGGTATAAGGCCTGGCTTCAGGTTCACTCAGCGTGGACTGAAGCAGAACACCTTCACATACGCAGTGTGCATGAAAGTAAGGTTAAAACACAGCTGCCATCTTCTGGGCAGCACAGCAGAAAGAATCAATTCATGCTCCCTCCCCGCCTTTCTGATCCCATCTCAGGAACCATAGTTCCAGTTCAAGTACCATAAGCTTTTAGAACATGTTTTGAAAGCATTTATTCGGAAAATAAAGCTCATGAAAGCCCTTAAAACAAGACCTTTCTCAGATTTCTAGCTGCACAGAAACTGGCGATGGATTTCTCAGTTCTGCCAATAAATAACAGAGAAGCAATGTTATGCCACCTCACTTGGTATGTTTGTGTGGAACTGCAGCACTGGTTTACCACTGAACTTCACTAGGTTTCAAAACAAAGACCCAGCTTCTCCACATGCGAGGAAAGCATCCTTACTACACTCAGCCTGCCTCCTTCATCAGAAACAGTGTGTCTGTGCTTCACATTATTCCTGCAGTTTGTACTTCTGGACCCTAGGAACACCCTCTGGAGATGACCCAAAGCTGCAGAGACTATGCACACGGTAGTCCCCTTGCCTGGTATTTCACAGCTCAGCAGGCTTGAAGCAAGCAGGGAAAAGAAGCAAACAGAAATACTGAGGGATTTTACTGCACCTCACAACCCAGAATGTTTGGCCATAGCATGTAGAAATACTTGACATATCTCACTGTAAGGAATATACTTAAAGCATACAGCAACTCATGTTCACATGCAAGTCTCTATACACACACCTGTATCAGCATAAGCATACATATCCACCTGACAAAATAACCCCAAGTTTCCCTTGTTCCTTTGAAATCGAGCATTCATAGTGTTTTTCTGTTTGTTTTCCCCACCAAGAGACTGGCAGCATAGGTAACTTCCACTGTTCTCATTCTGACTCTAGACTAGACTGGATGTAGAGAGTATTGTTGGTTTATTTTTTGTTTGGTTGTTTTCTTTTTCTGGTTTGTACAGCAACACCTTCCCCAAGGCCAGTGCAACTCTACAGTGGTACTGGTATTTTAAATGGGAGCCATCAAGAGCAGAGCTTGAATGCTACGGGGCTTGGCAGTCACCAAGGCACCTGAAAAAACACAAACTGAAGCAAACTCTTCATGTCCTATTCAGACATGAACGTCTGTCTGAAACAGTCTCACACCAATTATCACATTTCTAGAGACATTTTCCAGTACAGGTCGAGTATTTAACACCCCCAGTCTGCACCATATAACATCAATAACCACAAGAAAAATTGAGACAGTAATGTTAAGATGTAGGTGGGCAACAGTCTCGTTAACAGTGACAATTGTTCTTCTGTGTTGTCTACAGATCCAAGCATTAGAGTCACTTTGATAAGCAAGATGATGGAAAAAAAAAATCTCTCTCTGGGAAAGCTCTACATGTAAAAATCGCTTTAAGCAGCCAGGTCACACACCAAGGTCCTCATCTCAGAACGATGGCTGAATGGTGCAAGGAATACAAAGGGATTTTCACTTCACATGCACCACGTGGGAGGCAAGGCCTTGTGATTAAATGCCTCCCCATTCTCTCCCAGCTCCGCAGACCCCCCAGAATAACCCAGTCTGGGTTGAGAGCTCTCACACCCCATTGTTTCTACATTTGCTGATCAAACCAAACGCCAAGACCATCTGTTTCAGTTTCCTTATCTACGTATTTTCCTTTTTTAAAAAAGGAAAGCTACTCTTTAGAAGCAGGCTTTCTAGTACAAATGTTGCTACTCTAACAGCACCATTTCCCACAGCGTGCTCTAAAAGGCAGCGGCAATCCCCTCTCTTTCTATTATTTAGAAGGAAGCTTGCTTCAAAGACAAAGGGCACCCCAGAGAACCTGAGATGGGGAATGAAGTTATAGCTTGCAGGCAGTACAACCTTGCCACAGGAACGCCAAGGTTGCTTTCTCAGGGGCTGCCCATGCCCACAGATGCTTGCTGTGCTGAGCGTGCCACGTAGGCGGGAGACAGGAGATACCCTTGCTGGATGATGCAGCATTCCTTGCATGCTAAGAGGGAAGGTGGGGGCAGAGCGGTGAGCTGCGAGGAATCCCAGCTCCCCTGGCAACAAAAAGCCTTTGCAGAACACATTTCAATACAGCATAATAAAAAAAACTGCTTTGGAATTTAGTTCAACTGCATCTCCACCTCTTTCCTCCCCTTCTGAGCATGGTTAGCATCCCCTGCTTTGGGAAATTACCTCTGCTGCAGGGAAACCCTGCTCTACGCATCAGAAACTGGAGGCAATTCTGCAGTCTCATCAACACACTGCTGCATGCTGAAGGGACTTTCCCCAGGTGCTTTGATGTCAGAGCCTGAACTCTGCCTTGCATTTAAGGGGATAGGCAACCACAGGAACATACAGAGGTAAGAGAACGGATCTGAATATTTTTGTCATCCATTACTCCAGTTCTTCGAGTGCACTAAGGCATGCAATCCCAGTAAATATATTAACACATTTTTACACTTCTGCTTCATCAATTTTCTGTTGGGAAATTATTTATCTCAGAGGTAATTACACTACTTGTAGTGCAAATGCAAAAGAAATAACAAAAAAGCATAGGATCCTGTAAAATCAGCATACAGAGGAGACAGCATTAGAAAACCAGTCAAGCAATATGAGACCGCACCAAATTACCCACCCAAAATGATGCAGGAAGCCTTCACACAATAGTTTGAATATATTTTTTGCCTCTCTCTATATATGCATCCGTAACGTGAGCTGAAAAACATTAACCCTTCAAGTTGCTCTGCATTTATCCATCCTGATGAAGACAGTCATTTGTCAGGGACTTTAGCTAACCAATAATTGTGCAAAGGCTTGTGGTGTGTAAGCTTAACAACAAACTGCATAAACAGCAAAGGGTAATTCCTAGCAACTTGAACATTGACACTTCCCCCAGAAGCCCATTTCTCCAGCAGGAGAACTGAGCAAACAGTGCATTTCCCACAGCTGCAGTTGCACCAGCCAGCTGAGTGCTGCAGCCCGCTGCCAAGACCTGGCCGCAGGAGCCACACACCAGTCAGGGCTCAGCTCTGAGGAGGACACAGTGCTGTGAGTCCTTGGGATTGCATTCCTATGCAGCTTGTTGCTCACTCGGTATTATGACTTTTATGTTGTATTTGAGATAAGCATCTGTTTCAACTAAAGATGCTAACCATGCAATTAGATAAGGGCTAATGTTTGCAAGATAACTTCAGGTTTTCCGCAAACAAACTGAGAAGCGAAGACTTCCCACCCCCTGCACACCACCCACCTTTGGAAGTTTTCTGAAGCACATGATGAATATTCATTAGTATCAGGAGTGTGGTTCCAATTCTCAAGTGGAAAGGAATTCCCCAGTACTCGACCTTGCTCACTTCATGACACAGGGCAGCAGTGTTTGCTGCAGACGTTCCCTGAGGCTGCAGAAGGGAGCCTGGGTGCTGGCACTGAAGCCAAACAGCCCTGCATCTCAGCGAGTTATGTGCATGAAGACAGCTGGGATGGGGAACTTGAGCCATTCAAAAGCAGGAAGCAGAGAACACAACTCATCACCCATATTCCTGCCCTGGCAGAGCACTACAGGAAGGGCAGGGGTGAAACCAGATCTTAAATGAGGCTGTAGCACCAGCCATTGGGACTGTGTGTTAGTTCAGTGAATGCAGCTGGAAAAATGAGTTTTCTGTCCTTGGTGCCCACAACACACACAGGAGCCTTGCAGCACCTCACCCAACCAAGTCCAGGTGGCTGCACTTCAGGTGAGAAACCCTGCCTTGTCAGGTTGGAAAAACCCTCCACTTTTATCACTTGCTGCCCTTAGGACAGAAGAGAATCAAGAAGAGATGAACATGAAGACCCATCCAGATTCTGTGCACAGTAAGTACAGTCCATGGAGTCACTCCACTCGCTGAAAAGCTACTACCTGCATAAACCTGTAGGAGCCTTCCAACTCCAGTACTCGCTGCCCCATCCCCAAGGTCTGCATCTCATTTAACTAATGCACACTTCTCAGACTACAAGTGCTGATACTGTAAAGCAAGCAGTTACCACCATTAAAGGTTACCTATTTCCCCTGTGCAAAATAAGGAAAAACACAGACAGTGAAACTCTGTTACGGCCCAATCACTTGCACAAGGCTTTTAGCCTGTCAAATACTAAACAGTCTCTCTTCACAACGATGCTCATGTCTGGGAGATAAAGAGAACAGATCTCAGAAGGAAAAGCTGCAGACAAAGTGTGCAAAGCGTATGATGTTTTACAATGCGCTTGTTAGTTGTTGCCAGCTTATTAGGTTCAAGCCTATTTTGCTTTATGTATTTACCCCATATCCTGTTACATACTTTGTTTTATGAAAACCATGGGAGAACAGAAGGTTGACATTCGTTTACCGTTGTCTTACATGTTATGGATACTACAGATGCAAAAAACACTTTGGGAGGGAGGGTTAAAAAAAAAGGTGAAATACTTCCAACCATTCTTCACCAGACAGTATATGTCCATTTAGTTTATGTTTCCATTAACACGAGTGAAAATGGACATCCACAGTAACACAGAAAACTGCATATGCTCCACAATGAGCTCATTTCTGTCTACAATAGTTTTAGAAATCAGTGGGAAAGTAAACATGCTCCTTTTCCCCTCACTCTCCCTCTGAAGCTCTCCTATATGATTTCCCCAAAGGCAGCAGCCTTCAGATCATTGCATAGCTGGGGGAGCACGCAAACAGCAAAACATTTCATCTATGCCAGAGTGATATTAATAGCATGAAAACGTGGGGAAAACCTCATATTTCAGCCTTATGGTTGCACACCAGGCAGCAAACGTCTCTGAGCAGTGCTATACATTAACTCTACCTAGCTCTGCTTCCACCAGCCTTCCACGCTCATGAGTGACCCTGCCAAGCATTAGAGATGGTACAACACTGAGTGCAGATAAGCCTGCCGCTCTCTTGTGTTCACCATTGCACTCCCATGTTGCTATCAGTGAGCCATGCTTTTCACTTATGGAGGTGGCAGAGCTTGTAAGCGCGTACAAAAATAAACTCACATTCACATAGCAACCAGCAATGTGGAAGTTTTATTGAGACTGCTCTCAAAACATCCAGCCCTGTGCAGCCTGTGAATGAAAACAGCCCTTCTCTTCATCGCTCAATTCATCTGAGACTCCCAAGCCTCAAATAAGACATTTCAGTTTGCAAATAAGTGAAAACAGGGACATACAAGCTACAGTTTATGTTTCTTGCTCAACTACAAACTCTAAGTGGGCAGAAAGACACCCCCCTTTGCTCCTGTCTCTTCTATTTTTACATCACATGACTTTCTAGCCTTGCTGCACCAGAACCCCCTTGCACTGTTTTATTATCTCATCATAGCATCTATGTTTCAGACAAGAAGCAGGCTCTAAATATATCCCACTCCCTGTTGCGAGGCTTAACTAACCTCAGGTCCTTAACGCCAGGCAGGAGATGCAGGGAAGCACTGCTTCTAATATTAATGCTATTTTTTTCTCAAATAAAAATGAAAGGTAGACAAGCTCCACTTAAAGCGTGATGTTTTCCTCTCCAAGTAGGCAGCTTCTTCAACAGCAAGAGATGCTAAGCAGAGTCCTAGCGCACTGCTCACAGAGCTGTTTCCATGATGTTCAAGACCCCAGACTACATACTGTTAGCTGCTGGGAAACACCCCAGGTTAGTCTCCAGCAAAGCCTGCTGTGTCTCCAGGCATGAGAGGAACAGAAACAGAAGCAATACTCTAAGTTATTTCACTAATCCAAGGCAGTTTTATCTTTTCCAGAAGGCATCTATAATGCCATATGAACACTGTCACAGGAAGGGGGCACAGGTAATTCAGGTATTTATTTGCACAACTCTGAGCAGATTCGTTTTCAGGGCTGCATTTACTGAAACAGTTATATTTAAATCCCACCTGGTCATCCCGTAGCTTTTACACACCTCTTCTGCTCTTGTGGAAAGCAGTTTCCAAACAGATACTCCCATGACAGGCCAGGAGCCTCAGAAGGCAAGACCACAGTGCCCAAAGGGAAACAAAGCATTGTCCCCACACAGCAGCAGGTCCATCACCTGTCCATGCAAGTCAGTCACATACACGCACAAAGAATGTTGCTGTCTTTCAAATAATAATTTGGCCAAAGGTCAGGTAGTCAAGGTAGACAGGAACAAGACAACTATGTGCTGTACCTGAGGATTACAAACATGGATATTCTGTAAGTGCTTAGGTAACAACTACCACTCCGAGTGCCACTTTTCTTTCCATCAAATCCAAGCCAGCTATAGCTCTGACGGGGAATATTCTTGGGCAGGCAGCTCACTTTAAAAAAAAAACACCAGAAGGAACACAAGCTTATCCCCTTTTTTTTTTTAATTATTATTTTTTCCTCCTCCCTTCACGTGTTATTTCTAGCATCTTTTTACTATGGCTTTAAATGGAATATCAAAGGGAGAAATATTTCAGCCAATGGCCATGAAAAAGAACGCAACATTCTGAGACACAGCTAAAATGAAAAAACAAAAGCATGGATTTCTCCGGAAACATTTACAAAAAAATCTGTCCAAATATATCTTCACTTGGGTAAGTATTCTAGGCAATTAAACCTTCTTGTCGACAAGACATAAGCTAAGTTATGAACAGACAATATTGCTGTAAGCTTGATTGAATAACAGCGTTCACATCCATCATTACAGACAGTGTCTTCTGCAGGATGCTTTTCAACTGGGCTTCCCAACTAACGCGTACATCAAACCAGATGCATTTCACATGAATTAATGCCAGCTACAGTGAGCTGTCTTACACAGGCATGGTAGGTGAAATAGCTGTCAACGCCTTACAAATCCCGTTACAACCTTTTCTGTAGAGGGCTACCAATGTCCAAGTTCAATGTTAGTAATATGCATTAAGAAAGTAACTCAACCTGGAGAACCCCGCAGCACTCCTCAAATGAGATTTGGCTTTCACCTAGATGCCCTAACAGATATACAGTTAGAAGATGATACGCTCAAGAGTAAAAAAAAATTAAATAAAATTCACGGCTGTCGTTTCTCAGCACAGCCCAATTTGAAGGATCAGCCCTAGGGCAAAATGACAGCACTCAGCAGCTTTCCTCTTGCACACATCCCCAGCCGTACATGTCATGCTGCATGATCCTTCTATGAAGGGACGCCACATTCCCCCCGTGTGCTCTGGATGACTTGCACACGCACCGGCAGCACTTTCCATTAGATCTGCTCGGAAAGCGTGTCAAGCATCTGCTGCGCGCAGGCTGTGCCAGCGTCACGCAGGCTGTGCCAGTACGCTTCCACCAGCACGCTGGCAGCTGCCCAGCTCCCCCAGAGCCCCTCACCCCACAAACCTCAGGGTGGGTGCACAGCACACCAAGGGCACGAGCAGCAGCCTCCGAGCTATTTAGGGAGAACAGGAAACAAGAATGTACTCTGTATGATCTTGGTGTGGGTGTCTAAACAGCTTTCAGCAGCATACTTGATGAACATTGTACGTTCACATTAAAACCATCTCTTCTCAATTCCCTCCATCTTGTGATACCCAAGTGACGACTTCCAATTCTCTTTTCTTGCATTTATGTAGGGCAACGTCACAACACAACGTGACCCCATTATGCTGGCTCCTGTGTAGTAAGCATCTTCAATTTTCCACAGCAATTTTTCTTACACAGCAATGTTAGCATTCAGGCTAAATGGTAAAACAAGTCTTCAGTCCCCGTGCTAACGCAAAGATCAAATTCAAGTGAGCCAGCACAAGAATGATTCTTACTTTGTCTACAAGTTTCTCAGTCCCACAGTTCCCGCAGGTAAGAGCCACACTGCAGCCACCAGCAGCCTGGCAGAGCCCCAGTGCCCTGCGGCAGCCATCTCTTCCCTCCCACCTAGAGAAAGCTATCGCTTTTATGAGGCTGTTAGAACAGGAGGAAAACTATTCAGTGCCAACTGACCTCTGCAAAGCTTGAGAAGATGGTCTCGACTTCAGCAGAGATGCACTTCAACCCTGGAAAACATCACACCTTCTCAAAGCCCATCAAAATATATGGAAAATAAGAACACATACTGTGCAGCTGTGCCCTAGAGACAAGGATTTTACACTGCTCCCATTGTGGGTTGGTACATTTGATTTCTTTGGCAATACCCATTCACACAGTTGAGTTTGCCAGCACGAATCTAGCCATACTTCCACTAGTTACATTCAAAATCTGAGCGAAAAATGGAAATTCATTTGGAGCAACATTACCATTAACAGCTGGAAAGCAAGATCTGATGCCAGGGTTGTTATGCTAAGCACCAAATAGAGCTGAAGTCACACTCTGCTCCAAAGAATTTCTTCCCTATTCAGGGCGATCAGCCGCACTCTTTCCCATTTCAAGAGCTGAAGGACTTGCTTGATGTTGGGAAAAAAAATAAAGTCAGTGATGTGTTTCTTTTTTGAGCTGACGAATTTGAAGAGTGCTTGATTGCATTATTAACATCTCCAATCACACACCATTTAGTGCCTTCAGTTTCCATCCAAGGTGACACAAACAGGTTAAAAAATTTCTCTTGCAAAGCTGAATTTCCATTCATTTGAATTTGATACTACCTACAGTACCCTCAAGAGCAACACAAGCAAGCAATTTGCATATGCTCTGCTATGTTGCAGATAGGAAAACAGCATCAGGCCAAGCAAAGGTTGTGGTTTCCTTTGCTGTACTCTACTCTTCTTCCTGCCACTGAAGGAATATGAGGATCCAAATCCTCCCATGCATGGCAGTGCTGCATGCAATATATACATAACCACAAACTGCAACGCACGTTGCGGACCTCAGTTTGCTTCTGGACAACATCTAGCTTCACACAAGCACCACCACCTTCTCCAGTTTGCTTTCTCAGATGGATCACTCTCATGGTCTCACATTACTAGGCAGTATCAGCAAAATAGCAGGTTTTTTCATTAAGGCTTAGAAAGACATCCAAGTTCTCTCCACATTATGTTATTTGGCTCCCTAGCGACTCTGACGAATGCTAAAAGCCAAGCTGAAATCTACTGAGTACCATTAGAAAAAAACTTCCAATCAGAAGGCAACCCCAATGTCCAGAATGACTCACTCAGCACTCTGCAGCACATTTCTAGCATGGAAAAGACACCCACAGTCTGAGGCAAACTCACATCAGGTTGAAGACAATAGAGGCCAAATTTGTACGCTAGGCAGCTGCCTGACCAATAGAGTGGCAATTTTTAATGTACTTGATCCTATATCTCATTAGTCACCTTCTCCCTCTGCAAGGATTCTAATGAAACAATTTACCTCAGCTAGCCACCTCCTCCTGTGTACAGATACTTCTCCAGACGAAGTTTTTTTTCTTGCTTGTTTTTAAAAAGACAACAAAACAATTCCAAATGATAAATGCCAATAGCGAATAACACTCTGGAGAGCAGCAGCATGTTGCAATACACAGAGAAGGCAACTAGCCTATCAGCTTTGTCTTAGACCTAAGCAGCTTATAAAGGAGCAAGTCTTTGCGTCTCCTCCCATAGCAACTGGGACAAGCTTCCAGATCTACCACATATCATATTCTGGGCTGCATGGAATGAAAAGCCCTGTCCCAAAGAGCCTACAGTTCCAGTACAGCTTTGTGAATAGATAATGTTTGTTTATTCTAAATACACCTGATGAAACTCCAGGTAAGCTCTTGTCATCCCCATGAGTTAAGACATGCACAAATCAGGTGACAAGCAGCATTAGTGCTGTCCTCATCCCGTGTGTTTGCTGGAGGAGAGTTACGTTGCACTTGAATCATTTTCACTGCAGCCAAAGTAGCAGAAAATTATCGTTTTAAAAGATAGAAATATTTCCTTACATATTTGTGAACTCCGGGGTTTAGAGGAATAGACTGAAAGTAACAGGACTTAAAACATTTGGAAACAGTACAAGGATTTCACTTTGCATTTGGAATTCTGAAAGGTTACTCTTACTGTGAAGTTGTTGTTGCTGTAAGACAGAAATAGAAAACAGGGCTGGATTACGCATTTTCTTTAATAAATAATGCAAAACACCTGTGCAGCTTTGTGAAGGAAGATTCAAGCCCAGGTCGCTTAGGCAAGCGTCCCATCTACTACAGATACATCACAGAAACAGCTCTTCCAATCACACCAGCTGTACTTGCTTCACAGAATTGAGCCCCAGTAAATCTTAACTTTGCCTTACTTTCATTACTATTGGCTTTTACAAGTAATGACATGCAAGAAGAACTTACAAAACACCTTACTGTGCAAGTCATTATGGAAAAAAATGATAGCACACATTTCAGAAAGCAGAGCACATCAATTTCACCCTTAGCTGATTGCATCTTGGTTTTTACTACGCCCAGCTTAATGTACCTACAGCTGAAAAAATCTTTGCCCAGTAATAAAGCTGCAGAGCATTAAAATTTTTTGGCTGTAGGAAAAGAAAGTGAAAGATTTATTTCAAGGAAGATGAAATGGCATGCCTCTGAAGGATCTGTGAGCCCCTCACATGAAGTTACAGCTGCTGCTGTTTCGTACTTGCTCCTGCATATCCTCAGGGAGAGAAACAAGATTACTGCAGGATATTTTCATGAGCTAAATATTAGTCAGCATGAGTATTTAACAGCTCTCAAATATGAAATCAATAGCTCCATCTTTGTTCGCAGCTGCATTAGCCTTGCATGTAGTCACGTGCACAGGCAGAAACCCCAGCGAGCGCTTGATACTCTCTGCCAAATAGCCAGAAAGGCCTCCTGCCACTGGGGCACCGATGGGCAGCATGAGCCAACTGCAAAACCAGAAGAGTCCAGCACTGTTTTTTTATTGTCATCCTCCTCTGTATTAGCTACATTTTAAGCACTGAGCATTTCCTTATTCCTCCACCTAGGAGAACCAGCCAAAACAGATTAGGAACACTTCCAGCAGTGCAACTTCAGTAACCAAAAACCTCTTTCTCGGTGCCCTGAAGGCACCCACAGCCAAAAACATATGCACAAAGACGGTCCTAGCAGTGCTTACGGCACACCAAATGCTCCTTCCATGATCCCTCATGCAACTGCTTTAGAGAAGTGCTACAGGATGAGAGATTTTTGCCAGGTTACTGGCAACGTGATGGATGTGCAAAATCATTTTCTATATTAGCAATCTGATGTCATTAAGTTGACAATTACGATACTTGTTTTTTTTTTAATAGGACCTGAACTATTTTAACTAGTGTTCAGTTTTCTTATTTTCTCACAGTCTCAAGGTAGAACTCAAGTCCTCACTTTTTAAAAACTATTTTTTTATAACTTCATCTGTTCCAAGTCATAGCACACAACCCAAAAGAAAACATATGCCCTACTCCTCTTAGATTTCAGTGGTTTTACATCTCTTTCAGATGGTCTCAGTACCTGAGTAACTTGCATTTTCAAGTGCAAAACTTATATTCCAGAATCATAGAATCGTTTGGGTTGGAATGGACCCTTAAAGCCCATCTGGCCCAGCTCCCCTGCAACAAACAGGGACACCTCCAGATCCACCAGGAGCTCAGAACCACATCCAGCCAGACCTTGGTTGTCTGCAGGTACACAACACCCGCCACCTCTCTGGGCAGCCCGTGCCAGTGCCTCACCATGCTTACTGTATACCTGATGGTATGAATGATGATTGCAACCAGACATTGCATCAACTATTAGACTCAGGTGCACTCTTCATACAGCACACAACAGCTCAGCAGCCTAAGACAACCAAAGCCATACCTCAGAGACGAATGTTTATGATTACTCCTGGGTAATTCAAACAGCTGCTAATCTGCATCTGAAGTCTTGGATGCAACGTCTGAAGTTGGAATGTATTTATAACTTTTTCACTCCAATTCCTAACAACGGATTCCAAAAGCAGGAGACAAAACTGACACACTGAAGGCATTTCTGCAATCTGTCCTTTTTCTCATAGCATGCAGCCCTGCAAGAGAACTGAACACAGTGCAGGCTCAATTTGCTGTGCAGCTACATGTCATAACAGCCCTTTAATAGAACTCACAATACACTAACATTTGTTCTCCAGCAATCATCATCACAACTCAAGGTTTTCAGGGTACAATTTGTTACTTTAGCTATTCACTGTAATCAAGGCCTCTTGGTACACTGTAAACCCATATCACCATTTGTTTATATGAACAGGGTATGTGCTTGCACAATCTGTTGACCAAAGCAAAATATTTCTGTTCCTACAGTATTTCCCTGCATTTAATGATAGATTCCCCCCCACCAATAGCTAGAGACATGTTTCCAAAGATTAGAATGCTATCTTTGATTTTAGAAAGCAGACTAAATCGCCCTCTGCACATTCAGCAGTGCCACAATACCTTCACTTTTGCTCACGCCTGCTGATGCAGCAGCAAGCACAGGGCGCTGCCCAGGCAGTTCTACCATGCCTTATACCACCCATGCTGCACCCAGAGCTATGATCAGCCTCCGAGACTGCTGCCAGCATGGTGCATTATTCATCAGAAGACAGATCTTTTTATAGTCACATTCCTTGAACAACCAAAATTCCTTGCACTCAACTCTTTCTCCTGGATTTTTTGCTAGATTATTTTAAGCCAAGACTTACAAAATTATGAAATTTGACTAAGAATAATTCTGACAAGAACTGTGGTATTGCAGAAAAACTTAAAAGCCAGGAGAAAGTACAGCATTTACAGAATCAACAGTATCAAGAAAACAGTTTAATTACAAAACAAGCACGGGCTAGATATGCACCAAGGGAAACATGGGTGAAGAAAAAGTTGTCTGTTATTCTAGTAATGTCTGCACTGTCATTTTTAAAGCATCTGGAAACCTACTGATGCAATTGCTCTGCAGAACCTGACTTTCCCCTGATAACCCAGTTACAAAGACTATGTTGGTATAGCTTCTCATCCCCACCCTTTCCCTGCAGCAGAAAGCCAAGTCTTTTAAGGAGAGTAGTGTCCCCCTGCCAGCCAGAAGCAAAGTTGACAACCAAAAGAATCAGCTATCGTCTGTGAAGTAGGGCTCCTCTTACACCATCTGAACAAACAAGATAGCAGGGCTAGGAGAAGCTCAAGGAAAGGAAAAAGCCCTTCCCACCCTTTTTATCCACACATGGAAGGCTAAACTGGCTTCAGAATCCTGACAGACTATCAAACTGCCAAAGAAAGACTCTAAATATGTGTTATATACATTCAGTTAAGAAAAAGCTATGTTATCAGTTGCACAAAATTCCTCTCTCCCCCTCCAGAAGAGAATATATATCTTATTTTTTACTTCTATTCACAAAACAAGAATAACTATGATCTCCACTTTTAGGGAGCTCCTACCCTACTCATTACTCACTTAGATCATCTTGAAGCATGAAATAATGAAGTACTGTTTCAGTAGTACTTTTCAATAGTACTTCAATAGTATCACATGCAGAGAGAAATCAGCAACAAATGCAAACAATGGTACCACTCAAAAAAGCTGCCATCTCTCAGAAGACGATGATTATAACAATTACACAGAGAAGAGGTTTTTTTTTATCAAAAAAGCTTCTCCAAACAACGCATTCTTGCTCTCTAACCCATCAACTAATCACACAAGAAAACAGAAGAATGGAAACAACAGTTGCCATCTGAACAAGAACTTGCAGTCTAGCACTATAGGTTTAATATTCATAGATCAAACTTTCAGGCGTGAAACATTCTCTGGATTAAGGTGTTTGCCAAACAGCAACACAACAATCTTGAGAGACCGTAGACTTACATCTGAGAAAGAAGGTAGGCTGGGCTGTGCCTGGCCCATGTGGCAATGAACCAAACCTGTACCCACACCACGATGCTGTGCTCAAGCAGCAGCGCTTCCAACAAAACAGTGGAGCGCTCTGAAGGCTGCACCGCACGCGTCCCAGGTTGGCATGCTGTGGGCACGCCTCTGACCCAACACACACCTTAATGAGCCCTTCCAGGTTCAAGTTTGTCATAGAAAAATAAAGAGACATAGTTGACTTACTCTACACATTCATAGAAATGTCCTGACCTGGAGCACTGTGCTGGGTCTAACAAAGCAGCCAGTGGAAGACACCTACATGCAATTCTGGGGAGCTCCGAGTCTCAGTCTGTTAGTCCTCCTCTAAAGGTCAAGTTGCCAAGTCTTCCCTCAGGCAACACTCAATGATCCTTTTTCACAAATTAGAGTAGTGCTACGTGATATTAAGATGCTGTTATTTGTGAGCGCTCCTGTAGAGTTCTGCTGGAAATACTGATCTTGTTCTGTCCTTATAAAAAAATTCCTCAGCAGAACCATGTCTTCAATTTCCAAGCTGGCATAGAACTAGAAGCTTCTCCTAGTCCCATGTGTTAACAGAAGGTCTGTTTGCCTAAACAAACCCATCACACACAAGGTTTGTTACCTGATTTAACAGACTATTAAATGACCTGGCAGTCAGTCTGCACTGGTATTTCCATCCTGTTTAAGAAGGGTAGAAGCAGAGCAACGTTAATGTTTTTTCCAATGATATTAGACCAGTTCTCAGTGCCAACAAAAGCTACATGGCTTCCCTGTGATGACCTGGAAGAGGCAGAGACAACACTATTACTTCCATGTGATCAGCCAAATCGCATCCACAGCAGAGGCCATAGGAATACAAGTCAAGGAAAACAAATGGAAAAAATCATCCCTGAGAACAAAGACATTGATGACTGGAAGAAGAGAACAGGTCTCCCACATCAGCCTCTTCTCAACACTGTGACCATTCTCCAGAAATGCAGTGCTCCAGGGATGGGCAGTTCCTCAGAGCAGCTCACCCCAGCATTTGGCCGGCAGCTTTCTTAACTTCACTCCATACCTGCACCAGCTGCAAGTCCATTCCTTGCTAAGTGTTTGAGGCTGAAGAGATGAAGCCTGACTTGAAAGCTTTGAGTTACTATGTGGCACAGCTACAGAGAAGACTAGTAGGAAAATCAGAGCACCCCAGTACAGCTCAAGCAGTTGAGAAGTTTCTGCTTCTGCTGCTATGGTGAAGTAAGCAGATTAAGAGGTTTGAGAGTTTATTGTCTTCAATACGTACTTTTCTGTAACTACACATTTTGCTGCATTGAGTCGCTAACATCAATAGTTTCCACTTACCAAAGTACTCCTATGTAAATAGGAGTAGTACAACTACAGGAATTTCCAAATAACTATTGCTATGAGATGTAACTGACTTTGACTCCTCTCCTCCTACCGAAGCACAGATATATCAATAACTTTTACAGTAATCCATATGGAACAAAACACATCAAAGGACTTGAAGAGCAGCCCAGAAGAATCTCCTTATGAAGAAAAAGGAGAAATTACTAACATATGACCCAAAACAAACAGAAATGAAAAGCAAAAAGAGAGAAGAGCGGCATTACATCACAGCAACGCATTAGTTGTTTATTGCCGTGCAAGCACCATGCTGCCTCCACTGCTCTCTATGGCTGCAATCACAAGCAACGCTCCAGGCTAGAAAGGGACAGATTCAAGTGGGCTGCTCCGCCAAAGGCCTAAACAGCTTCAGAAATCTCTGCTGAAGTTGTTATACTTTTTCCAGTAAGAGTGACTGAAGGGATAGGTAGTGCTGAAAGTCACCTGAGACTAGGCATTCAACTGCCTCAAGCATAGGCCTCATTAGCTCCCCACCTGCATCTCTAACATGCAAAGAGATCAAGAGCTCAAAGACAGGGAGATGCACCTGGTATAGAAGCCAAAGGGGGATGCTTCACAGGGCGTGGCCACCATTCCCTAGCTATTCTGCACTATTACCCAAACTATGCATGCCATTTCAGGCTATTCCTAACACCCGATAAGAGCCTATCCACTGAAAGAAAAATTAAATTTCGATGTCCTTTGATTCAGAGCTCATCAATTAAGTCGACAGTGCAGTACCTCTGTAAAAACCTCTAAAAAGACGCAAATGGGCAGGAAGTCAGGATTTAGCTCCACAACCCCAAGGCAAGTATATTCCAGCTGTTAAACCCCAAAGCAAGCAAGATTAGGATATCAGGCTAAAAAAAATGACTGAGGGTTTTCTACGTGGGCCCACAAGCTAGAAAGCTAAACCAAATTAAGGTCATTTTGGTATAGAGCATCTTAACTGAAGAATTACATGAGGCTTAGTATCAATGGAAATTCCAGAGGCTTAAATGCTTGTGCTGACAACGCAGTTTAATCCTCCCTCAAAATTAATTCTAAATTACTTCTCACCAAGCAGCTAATTAGAGACAAGTATTTAGATGACCAGTTGCCATAAGACATGAAGAACTCCTTGACACACCAAGTAGGAATTAGACGCTGCAGAATTGAATTGAATCTCACCTACAAGAAGGTTTTCCTCCAGGTAACAGAGTCAAGTTTCAATATCATGATTTGGACAGCAGTGCCGATAAGAAGATATAAAGAAAACCACATATACAATCCCAAATGAGAAAGGCCAAGCTACACGGGTTTTCCGGGAGAAAAAAAGGTTTCTGTTCAGCAAATAAGACTTTAAAACCCTTTAGTATAGCCAAATAGTTGTGTATCTCACTTCCCAATTACCCAATGCAGCATGCTTAAAGGTGCTCAAACTACCAACGCCCACCGTTCCTCTAGATCTCTTCCTGCAGTGTATTTATTTCACAGCTTCACCCATTTACACCAACCATCTCATATTTACAGTGCAAGGATGTGTTTTTCTGAGCACAGGGAATTTTAAGGGACCTTCACCACAGCCTCATGCTCCTGTTGTAAGGCCAATTGTGATGGGGTGGGGTGAGGGCTTGCGGCTGGCAATGCTGCGCAGATCTTTCACTAGAGGAGGCAGAGTTTACATGGACTTAAAACCAATGGGCCATTGCAATCAGTAATCTCCTGCAACACAAGCCTCCCTTCAATAATGGCTGGCTTTGCCAGGAATACAAATGCACTCTTTAAATGAGCAAACACTTTGATTCCCATTTCAGATACAGCTGTCAAGTGCACACTGGAGCAAAGATAATACTGGCAACAAGTTACAAACATTTCTATCCCATAGCCAAAGCTAACTCTTTCTGCAAGTTTGAACTTGACATAACACTTGTCAGGCAGGGCAGAAAGAACACAAGATTATATATATATATAATATATAATATTATATATATTATTATATATATATATAATATAATATATATAAGTTATACATATATAATACTTAATTATTCTTGCTTTATTGCTTTATTCTTAAAGTTATCTTCCAGAAGAAAAGGCTCCATGCTGTATGACCATCAGCACTGTTTCCAGAGATGCATGTGGGACACCATTCCACATTTGCTACATGCATAGAAAAAGGTTGTTCTCACACCAAAAGGAGTCTAATCCAGGAACAGGATAAGCACAGCAGTAATTTGGGGTACAAGAGGACTCATTTCCTTTATGGGAAGGCTGGGCCAGTGAGCTCCAGAATTGCACTGCAACTGAGCTAGAAAATTCTCAACTCACATTGTGCACAATGCAGGGGAACTCATCACTGGCCTCAACTTCACCCTTTTGACAGTTCAAGAACTCCCAAACAGGACATTCAAGTAGGGCTGAGCAAACAATCACAGGAAATTAATTTTGTATTCTGCTAGAGGGAATGAAGCAGTCTCTTTCCAGCTGAGAGCATATAATTGTTTGGCACCAACTGGCTACATCCTAGAAGCTACAACAGAAGCTGAACAATTTGTTTTGGTTCGGTATATCTATTTTTCTCTTTGTCTCAAACTCCATTGGTTTTCCAATCCTATCAATTGCCTGCAAAAATTGAGTTGTAGGAGGCTTTGGGGCCATGATGACCACAGTGACAATCCCTTACAATATCGTTTGTATGCAATGTGCTGTCTACAGTCATGCCAGGCAGGTCACCAAGGACAAATCAGGGCAAGAGCTACAGGAAGAGCCCAGGAAGGAAGAGACCTCTGAGACCCTGAGGTTATTCTCTCTTACATGTATTTTACTCCAGAGCTAACACGAAGCTAACAGCAGCGAAGACAGCTAACAATGAAGCTGAGAGCTAACAACAGCCCCAAATACATCCACCAGACAAAAGAAGAATGTTTGCCCTTATCTGAGGAGATAAGGAAAGTGCAGGATGCCCACAGCTTTTATCTCCCCAAAACAGTAGGGAGAAGTGAAAACACAGTGCCCACATCCCCACCACATAGCAAAGATCAAAAAAATCAACCAAACTGATACTCAATTGCTGTTACAAGAATATTGTTGCATCCTAGCGGGAAAGACTTCCATGTGTTTGAATAAGTACAAAGAGGAGTTTAGAAGAGATTCCTTAACAAGGAGCATCCAAACTACTCAGTTGGCTCATCTGTTAGAGTTGACATGGCCAATAACAGCAATGCTGTTAGTATTCCGGTGGAAGGAAAAACTGGTTAACTAGTCATTGGAACACACAGTTGTTACTATAATTAACATGAACTGTTCCAACAATATCTCTGTATGTAGCATTTTTGATTCAGGGCAACACTTATTCAGGGACAAATTTCAAACAAAGTCTGACTCTGAAAACAGATCTTTTCAAGATGAGGGCTTCTCAAATGAAGTTTCCCATCCAATATATTTAGAAATGTAATTGTTTTTCCAAACTGTCGCTGAAGAGTAACTTGAAGGGGAGGCTGTTTTTGTTTTGTTTTTAAAATCGGAACTAGTTACAGCCGCCCTGTGAAGGGGAAAGAGGAATGCAGAGCAAGTAGCTCCAGCTGATGCCAGTATTTCAAAAATAACCAAATAACTTGCATAATCTCAAAAACATTTTTATAGAAGCTCTCCATCAGAAAGAGGCCTTTAATGATGTCTGTGATTTTGACAGCAAGTGTCTTATATAGACTCAAAGCACACAAAGCAGTTCATAGAGAGTGGTCATTGTTATGCCTATTGCTAAGAACTTACTGAATGAATGGACAGTTGGACTGAAAGATCTGGGAAAGCCTCAGGATAGCTTGCTTCCAAGCTTCATACCAGAGACTTTGGCAGGGTTTTGTTTTCAGACAGGCAGTTTTCATAAGAGCACCACTTTGATCTAAGTGAGCTCCCAGCCAGAGATGCCCTTGGCACCCAGTGATTAGGGCAGCAGCTACATGTACCAGAGATGGTGCTCAGAGGGTCTGAGCTGTTTTTCAGAAGCAAGGCACAGGCCTCCAGATACACAGGCTACAGCACACATTTCCTGAGTATTTATAATGGGAGCAAGATAAAAGTGCCATTTTTATGAAGTGACATCAGTGTGAACACAGCACTACATCAACAGGAACACTTACCACAAAGCAAAAATACGCATGGTTCCTTGGCAATTTGAAAGGGAGCTTGAACTCTTCTCCTGTTAATGCTGCTCAGCACATAATCCTAATCCCTCACACCTAATCTTTCCTTTTCCCCCAAGCCTCTTACCTGTGATGGGGCAAGACTGATATTCCCAGTTCCTAGATCTGGCTAAGAAGCCAACCACATACATTATACAGCCTTAAGGCAAACGATGCTTCCAGCAACAGACTCTAGACAGCATCCACAGCATTTTAATTTCTCCTCAGGTTTATGAGGAGAAAAAACTGAAGATTTGTTGCAGATATCACACACCAGCTCTGCCTCCCAAACCTCTAAGGAGGAAGCTGGCTGGGGAATAGATGCATACAGGCACTACAAAAATACCCCATGTGCCTGTACAGTTATGTACAATAGTCACTGTGATGCAGTTGAGCATTCATGATAGGCAATAAAACAGTATGCCCCTCGTTTCAAAACACTCAGAGCTCCCACTTCAGATACAGTGTAACCCAACTATCCAGTCAAGAGTTCCTGTAAGGAACATTTTAAGGAAAAACAAAACTTCGATCTATATACTTGGCAAGCTCTTAACACAAGATGGTAGGAATACATTAGAGCAATTACTCATACGTAGTCAGTGCATTGCTTCTGTAATACAACAGCAGATCAGTTTTCACTTTGCCCTGGATCAGAGGACCACTCCACAATTTCCCACTGAAGCAGGAGCACTCCAGTAGCTATAGCTTGGGGCCAATCAAAAGCACCTGATTTTAACTCAAGTGAAATTTTATCAAGCACTTGAGCCAGTATAAACCACTTAATTTATAATGCCAGCCTGGAGGTATTGTTAAGAATCAAGATGATCCACACATCTCACCCATTCCTTTCCTCACCCATCAGTTTGAAGGAAGGCTGAGAAAACACGGCCTTCAAGCCAACAAGACCAACAAACTCACCGCAAGAAGAAAACGCCTGCAGACACACAGTCTCTCAAAAATACATTTAAGAGTAACATTTCCTCTTTGCTTTCCCCAAACTCAAGACCACACCAGTCTATGAGCTTTTAGAAATAGCAGAGTAATAAGAAGGTTCCAGCTGCAGTTAACGATGAAGAGAGAACATTTAATCCACAAGGTTAAAGTCAACTGGATCTTCAAGGCACCTGTGGCATTCTGTGATGTGCCAGGCTTCTTAATTACAGCTGCTGCAGGAAGCCTGGACAGCAATACTGACATTTCCACTTGAGAAACCCAGATGTTAAACTGGATAGCAGCTGTTCTATAGCAAAAAGCCAACATTTGTCAGGAGTTCATTTCCGTTAAGGATCAGGGGAAAAAACAGGGAGCGTAAGTAACTGCAGTTCATGTACTATAAAGTACTACCATTGTCCATGCAACTTCTCTTCAATCTTTTAGATGACTTCATTACTCAGAAGAGAAATTCAGATCCATCTGTTCCTATCAGAGCATAAAATGGCCCTTTATTGCAATGCACAGCTGTTTTTCCTCTATTCAGTCTTCCCACAGACTCAGCACAGTAACAACCCTTGCAATAACATATAACTTTGAAACAAGAAAAACACTTTCCAGCTGGTAACTGTATCATCACATTTAGTCCACATGAAGATCTAAGGAAAGCCCATAGAACTCAAGCATTTGAAATAGGAAAGCTATTTCTAAGGTGCTGCAGAAATCCCTGTTGCATCCAATTCCTGTGGCTAGGGAGAATGAGACTAGCTGATACAAGGAAGAAATGAAAGACATCACAGCATGGAGTTACCTCTTGTTTTCCTTCTCAGTCTTTCATCAGCTGATGGCAGCAGCACCAATACTGAGTAACTTGATTTGATTTACACAGACTACTATGAAAGCAAAACAAAAAAATCTAACCACTCTCAAAAACAAAGATCTGAAGGAAAGATCTCATCAGTACAAAGGACAGCACACGTGCAGGTAACACATCCTGAAGCATCAGCTTAGCTGGTCACAATCTGATATAGGCTGGCCATACACAGTACTCTCCCAGAGATTCTGAGACTTTTGGTAAGCTCTAAATAAATCATAAAGCTGCAGAATTCATGTTTGCATACAACTCCGCATCCAACATCATCTGGCTTTGCATCTGTGAGACAGACTTGTTTGAACAAAGCCAGAATCTCTATGCTTCAATTGGCAACCTAAGCTTTGCACCTGACTGAGGTCAGACTACAAATAGAATTTAGCAAAAATTATATTAATGGCAAAGGAGAAAATGAATAACAGCACTGAAAAACAAAAATCATGGTCAAGTATTACTAAAATTTCACCAAAGCTCCTATCCATCACATGAAGAAAGTGCTTTTCCAACGCTCTTTCACATCTCAGGAGACCCTCTAATGCAGCTCTGACAGGCTGCTAGCACTGCCTACAGAAGCCAGAGACAAGAGCCGAGGGGAACACTCCTGTATTAATTCAAATAGCCAGTACCTTCCATCTTGGTCTCTGCCCACAAGGGGAAGCACCTAGAGCAAACACTGGCCTGGAAAAACACATGCATACCATTATCTCCCCCCCCCCCCCGCCCCCCAAGTTGTTTGCCATCAACTTCGTCTATGTGTTTATCCGAAGGTGAGCTTGGCATTGAAAGAAAGGTATGGAGTGAGGTTAGCTCAATTAACTGTACAACAGTTAATTGTATTGAAAGTTTGTTTTCCAGACCACAGCTTCCAAGCTGATTGCAGGCATTAATATCTCACAGCAGCATCAAAACAGTCCTTTGCACATGCAGCCACAGATCAGGTTTGCACAAGTTTATCCTAGAAGGAAACTCTGGGAGATCCTCAAGAAAACAGTGAACTAATTCCAGAGCTATCCTATCTGCTTCCTATTAAAACATTTTCTCTCTTAAGCCATTAGAAGTGAACCATATTTATCAATTAAAAAACGTGACAAGTTTCACTTCAGCTTTGAAGTGGTATAGCTGGAAGAGAGGAGAGCACTCAACGCAGACTGTGCAACTCAGCATTGTGCTGTTTGATTTAAGTCAAAACAATTGCAGATGAAAAAGCAGACATTTCTTTCTCACACTTCTCCCACCATCCCCCATCCCATCGCTGAAACATTTTGGTGAGGAACAGGAAAAGCATAGACATTCAAACTACATCTTTTCTCCTTTTAAGACACATTATGTGTTACCCATTTAAAACACGAGTGCTACTGTATGTGCTGAGAAGTCTGCCTAAAAAGGAAATCATCATGTGTATTCTAACATCAAAACAAGTTAGGGCTTGACATTAGGGCTGCACCTTGCAAATACAAAAGCAGGAGTTAGATGAAATAAAGGCTCTTGATGATGACAAACTGCATCTACTACAAAAAGCTACCTGAAAAGCAAGGTAGAGAACAGACCTGATACCCCACAGTATGTTTACTTTCAGCAAAAAATCATTTGCAACAAGCTCACTGAACAGAATTTGCCCAAGATGTTTGACCTGCTACAGAATATCAGCTAAATCAGTCATTAATTATGGCATCTGCTAACCTTCACAAAATAAATCTACTGTATGCAAGTCAAGAGCGTGAAGTCCATCAGACAAATATTCAAGAATATTTCTTGCACTCTAAGACAGGAACAGGCAGAAGCCATAAAGGTGAGACAGACAAATGTAAAATGATTTTCATCATGAACAAGTTTATCTCCATAATTTGAACCAGTTAGAGAGAAAAGTTGTAGGTTCACAGGAAACATTTTGTACGTCTGCTCAGATGCATAGAACATAACAAGAGAATTATCACGATCCAAAATATACAGCTGAGATCTAAATACAGTCCCAACTTAGTTTCAAGCCATCAACAGCTCCTCAAAACGCTAGCTCACCCGCTGTCACTTTAACCATTAGCAATAAGTAATTGATGCTGCAACAGCAAAGGCTACTGCAAGGCAGTACTAGAGGACATAGACAGGACACACTGAATTCATCCTTTCAGTACTCAAAGGTTCTACAGTGCTGCTAGATGAACACATATCAAAGTGTCAAGAACGTAAATTCGTCCTCTAGCACCAGTCCTCCTGCTCTTGCTGTTTATAGACTCCAGCACAAGAGAAGCAGTTATAAAAGAACTCCCTCCTTACCACCTGCTCAGCCTTCAGTATACTGCATATCCTAAAAGGAGGAAAAGAACAAGAAAACACATAATGCAGAACGTACAAGCATGCCGTTACTTTATCAAAACAGCCTTATCACATAGCATGTAGCCATACTAAAGCCACATAAAGGAGAGCAAGAGTCAAGTACAGTTATACAAAGCAGAAAAGCCATTTTCATCTGCCATGCCATTATTTTTTCATTAAAAATGTGAACTGTTGATTTGCTTTAAATCATGTATTGGGTCAAATATTAGGAAGCTCAACAATGTGATTGTCAGGATGCACCATGCTGTACGCTGAGACATTTGTCAGCCCAGCAGGCACCCCTAGTTCATCAAGAACCCCAGTAATTTCCCTCAATTTGGTTGCCTGCACTGAAGAAAATCTTGGTTTCTATAGTCCTCAAGAGCATTAGACTAGAGCTTCTGCATGCTGACAACCATCTAAGGTGGTATTACAACCTAGAGAAAGGACATAACTTCACAAAGTCCATTTAAATACCTGCAAGAATAAGAAAACCACTAAGGAGAAAAACTTTAAATAAAAGCTTGCACTCAGCCTAACAAAATATGCAGTTGGTTCCTCAGACAGGAAGGCAAGCACTCAAGATACACAAATAATTTCTAAATGGAGGCCATCATTCAGCTGCAGGCTGGTGTCTGCAATGACAGTAAGGCACTACAGTAACTGCTAGCTAGCACTGCTCTGACCACCACACTCAACAGCTCCTGAGTCACAAGCATCCACCATCTTGTCTTCATGTTTTAGCTGCCAGGACATTCTACACACTGCTACATTCATAGGGAAACAGGACAGAGAAGTGCAGTTACTGAATGAATAAGAATGTTGGATTAGTATCTGTATTAATCATCTGGCTGTTTTTTTCAACAGGTCTTGGAACACTGCATGACATCGAATAGAGACTCATTCTGTACCTTCCACTGACTTACCTTAACAATTCACAATTCCTATTCTAAATTACCAGTAAAGCTACTTGTCAGTAACTGTTAGCCTTAAATAAAAACAGATTAATGGTACTTTTTGAACAGACCTAGGCTAGTGCCTCCCAGATTACATTACAGCCTTGCTAATAAACAGCAGGATGTACTCAACAGTCCAAAAATCTTCTGGACCTCCAAATACACGGCACAGCTTTTCAGGTTACTCTCAAAGCATTCTAACAGCTCACACCTTTGTGGAAACCTTTACTACTACAGACTTTCAGGTTTTTACTTTTATGCTGGTAGACAAAAGCTCAAAGATTAAAAAGGTAAAGTACTGAAACGATGAACAAAATGATACCAATAAAGAACAAAGAACACGGTGGGGGTGGCAGGGAACCAGTAAAGAACCTCATTAGTCAGGGAAGAGTTTAATTAAAGTCTGGAAAGAACGGTACCACTAACTTCAGACACTAAACTTCTCTAAACAGATTTTTGAGCTAGAAGTGTATTAGCCCAAGATTTCAGGCAGTTGAAGGCAACTGAAGTGGCACTGAAGCAAGATATATGAAAGCAAAAGCAGAGCTCTAAATTGGGAAGCGTGGGGTTGTTTTCAGTTGCATACCCACATATAATTCAGGTCATGCTTGGGCAACACCAGTACCTTCCTCACCCACCAGGCTGAAGCTAGATCTTGCTTGCAGCAGGTTTTGAGACTACATCAAATGCGAGGGAGCAGCCAGTGCACTGATGAGGAAGGCTATCACTTCACAGAGCAGAACTGGACAGGTCCTTAAGCCATCCGATATAGCATTAACTCAGAGCATGGTTAGATTCAAAGTTGCCAGCTTCCAGAGGTCCTCTCCAACCTACACTTCCCAATCATTTTCAACATCCATTTCGGCTTGCCACTAAATAACAGATCAGGAAAACCTGCAAAATTCAACCTTCTACCAACGTTGACAAAATTATAAATATAACAAAAATCTCTTCTGCAAGATCTCCATTCTCAGCTCCTAACATAACAACCCCATGGAATTTGTTCCCAGACTCTTATACGCTGCAAGCAAAATCAGCAGCCTATAAACACTACTTATACAACAGGTGTGATTAGTTAATGTTCTTGCTTCTCAAAAGATTCCTCATCACTTCTCATGCGGGTTAAGTGTATATGCAAGCTCATTTGCTCATTCTTTCTATAGGAAAATAGTTATGTTGAGTTTAAGGCAAGCTCATGGAGGAACTGTACTGTAGGTTTCTGTTAGCACTTATTTTTGTAGAAGCAGCATTCCTCTGTGCTCCTGTATATGCCAGATCGTATGTACTTTAAGTCCCACATAGACTGGGATGATCTTGTTCCCTAAAGGGACGAAAAAGAAAACAAAAAAACAAGACATAGAACTTGAGGCTATTTAGTTGACTTGGATTTTGTCATGAGAAAAACCAACTTAAGTTCTGAATTAAGATTTAATGAAAACATCTGCCAGCAGCATTTGTTTAGACTTCCATCTCCAGAAAAACCCAGACAATCACACCCTACACTATTTTGTGGGATGATGTGACTTGCAGATTTTTTTATATTGACTTATTTATTACGTTAAAAAGCAAAAAGAAAACTTTGTTTACAAGAGAAAGGAATTTATAAATTTAGATCAGATACTGTGGGTTTTGGAACAAGAACGCTAAACAACATGACTGTACCTGTTTATCAACAGCACCTTATTTTTGGAAGAACTACAGGTGTTATTTTCCATCACACATTCATGAAACATCAGCAAGAAGAAACAACAGAAAGGCAAACTACTTCTCCTGCAAACTTCTCACAGGCACAGGCTCACTGGAAAAAGATTCTTTATTCAAAGCTACTACATATATGCTAGAAAATGCCATTACATGCAACAAACAGAAACCAGGTGTTCACTTTGTTGGTAACCAATAACTGAAAAAGCAACCATCGTATCTGTAAGTTACAGACTACCTTTCTCAGAACAGAGCTGACGTGCTTCAGGGCAGAGCAGCAAGCCAGGAAAAGGGAAAAAAACCAACACAACTTCATTAGCCATGTATGTGTAATATGTACATAATAACATACACTCCTTTTCCCAAGACAAATTACCAGAGAAGACCCAGGTTTTACTCAGAACTTCACCTAGAACCAGCTACTCCACGGAGACTCTGTAAGAACCTTAGTCAGCTTTCCTTCATTAAAAACTGGATACGGAGTTAGGGTGCACGCTCAAGTTTTGGTTGTTTTTTTTTTTTAAATAACTTACATAAACACACACCATACCCACCCATCACACAACCCAACTAGCAGATAAAAGTTTATACTGTCTTATCTTTATTTACTTTATCCAGCCACTTGCATGCTTGAAAAAGGTAATCTTTGTCCTGTGCTCTGCCAATATAAAAGGCTTATTCTCATCTAAGTACACACACAACCAATAACACATCAAGTATTGTCTGTAAAGTTTTCAAATGTTTCCTCCTGAACGAGAGATCTCCCATGAAGATACCACTGTAACACAAACAAGTACGAAAGGCACTGGAGGTATCTGCGCCATAGTTTCCAAGGTTGCTATAAACTCCCTTTGAAGCTTGGGGAAAGGTCGAATGGGAAAATAAGGCATATATATTTGATTATTATTAGTTGTTTCCCCAGAGGGGACTGTCCTGGTGATAAACAGTCCATTCTTGATCTGCAAATAATTTGTTCCCTCCCCAGCCACGGGGCATTCATAACACCAAGAAATGTTAGAGGATTTAAGAAGCCAGATAATTACAACACAACATATTAAATAATACAGAAGGCTAATTCAAGCAGGAGCCCAGAACTCCCAGGGCAGAAATAACATGTATTACTCACCGTACACTCCAGATCGAGGAAGGCCAAAGCTGATGCACAGCTGAGCAAGGTGCCACTCAGTCCATGCTTTTGTCCCAGGGGCTGCCACAGCCCCCTCCCAATCTGCTTCTTATTCTGCTGTTGCAAACACAGCTGCTCCTCATACACGTTGCAGGCAGCAAGTCCCTTCAAGCACCAAAGAGGGAGCTGGGCCAGGCACGACTCATCCCTCCAAATCAGCTGTTCTCCACCCATTTGGTTTAACTCTGAGCACTAAGCAAAGCTGCTCGAGGGACTGAACAACCCCCATTAGGGGAGAGAGACAGACAAGGCACAACAGAAGGGACTGCACTGAACTCCTCGTCATTTGTGTGGTTTTTGGTTTTAAACCAGATTTCCTTAATACTACCTAAGTTTTTAACTGGTTTGATTTCTATCCTAAGTTTGTCAACTTCTGCCATAGAATCATAGAATGAGCTAGGTTGGAAAAGAACTACAAGATCATCCACCTACCACCAATAACCCCACTAAACCATGTCTCTCGACGCTATATCTAAATGTTTCTTGAACACCTCCAGGGATGGTGACTCAACCACCTCCCTGGGCAGCCCATTCCAGCGCCTGACCACTCTTTCAGAAAAGTAGTGTTTCCTGATGTCCAGCCTAAATCTCCCCTGGTGCAACTTGAGGCCATGCCCCCTCGTCCTGTCACTAGTTATAAGAGAGAAGAGGCCGACCCCCAGCTCACTACAACCTCCCTTCAGGTAGTTATAGAGAGTGATAAGGTCTCCCCTGAGCCTCCTCTTCTCCAGACTGAACGATCCCAGCTCCCTCAGCCGCTCCTCATAAGGCCTGTGCTCCAAACCCCTCACCAGCTTCATCGCCCTCCTCTGAACACGCTCCAGGGCCTCAATGTCTTTCTTGCAGTGAGGGGCCCAAAACTGGACACAGTACTTGAGGTGGGGCCTCACCAGGGCTGAGTACAGAGGGAAATAAAACACTAACACTAAACTTAAGGCAAGGTTTACTAGATATCACACGGAGAAAACACCCAGTTAATATGATGGTAGAAGAGATGTACAATTTGGGAAGCAATATTAACTCAGTTCCTTCTGAATGCTGGCAAAGAGGGCCAGCTTCCCCAGCTATGAAGCACTTATGCCCTCAAGCTTCCGGCACTCATCTGAAGCAGCAACCACCCTGCTGTATTTACCCTGCATACAAATCAAGATTTAACTCCAGTGCTATTACAGTCACGTGTATGTACCTGACACAATCATATTTCCTAAAGCATAATGATTTACTCAAATATGACTTTTTTAATGGCCATATTGCAGAGGCAGACATGTCATCAATGCAAAGAAAAGTAACTTCTGATAATCTCTAAATAATATAGTATATACCGTACAACTGTATATCTCTAATAAGTATAATGCTAATTAGATTTATTCCATTATACGGCATTAAATAACAATCCATTTGTGCTTATCCCTGGCAAACCACAAGAGCTGCATACCAAGAAACCCCCCTCCCAAAGCATCCTGGAGTAGATGTATATGCACAGTCCAGCAGGGGCAGAGAGCGGAGCAGGCAGCCTGATTCTGGTTGCAGTCTTATTTACAATAAACTTCCCCCTTTCCAGTTCAGACTTCAGCAACATGAACTACTCAATCCCAAAGGCAGCTTTAACAACAGAAAAAGTTGCCAGTTTAACATCACAAATCAAATATCCTTTATGAGCTCCAAGAAATATTTCATTTCTCCAGGAATGACTCAAAGGATGCCATTCAAAGGGCAGAGATTCCTAGAAACTAAACATTTACTTACAGCATACCTAGGGAAATCCACACAGGGGTGGTAGTGTGCTCTGAAAAGCTCTTTTGCATCCAGACAAGGAAGGATTCATGAAGGTCAATCACTTGCCTGCGCAGGAACTGCAGAAGTTACTTCCTCTGTGGCCTCTTTCCCAGCACAGAGCTACAGAGTGGGCACAAAGCAAGTTGCAGCAAATTCCTGAAGTAAGGGTTACCCTGCACCTCCTGCATATTAACCCACGCTTACAAGTCCTGAAAACCTGGAAAATATCCAGTTTGCGCACTTTTACTGATACTGGAATATGCCAACACAGTTCTTCCTACCAGCTTGTTCTCTTCACGCACATTTCACAGCTCAGGCATACTGGCAAACCAGTTTCTGAGCAGGGAAGCTGTCCACTGGCTCTGCTTTCTGTTGATGAAGATACAAACACCTTTAGGCCTTGAATTCAAATAGGCTCAGAGCAGTCCTCTAACCCAAACATTACCTTTTCCACAGGAAACAGTGAAATGCCAGGGCGTGCTGTAACTAACCACAAAATCGGTGAGGCTCTTCACAGCCCAGCGCTTCCAACTTCACGACCAAAAACTGCTCCAAAAGTTTTAGGATCCCTACGAAGTGCTTTAAGAATTACAGCATACATTTCTTGCTTCAAAGTTATCACCAGTGAAAGGTCTCAACAAGATGAGTCAATCAACAGTGTTTTAAAACAGCCTGGTTCGCTAGGGTACTGCTTTAAACAGCTTTTCAACAATTGTTAATCAAAAATTAATTTGCAGAAACATTGAGACTGGGAGCGATCCATAACAATCTGTGCGCTAGTTGAGCAGACATTTCATACTGCTGCGTGCTTTCAGAAACTATAGTTGTTAGGAGATAGAAGAAAAGAGAGAGGACAGAGAAAGGTGCAAGCAAGACATTTATCACTGGAGGCTCCGGAGTTTCAAGTCAGCACATTACATGCATTTAATCTTGCCAGCTACTGGTACTTAGCTTTTTCAGCAAATAAGGTATTAGTCGCACTTAGTAGTTCTACAGATAGCCATAGCATCTCGGAAACACAAGAACAAGCGCTACAAAGAAAGGACTGATGAACTAGGGGAGATGTTCCTCATTCAGGTATGTACCTGTATGAAGACAGAATAGCAGCCACATCAGCAATGACAGCAGCAAGGGTACCTCCAGTATCACAAGAGCTGGAAGTAGCTCTTGGCAATCTAAAGAAACGGCACTCAGTCAACCACATAGGCCACAAGGAGCATTCAGGGGCCTGTTTTGGAGATTGAAAGGCAATTACTATCTAAGTAGCAGCTTAAGATAAAAGAAAAAGCCTATATGCAAGAGACATATTTTGTTCCACAGACTCCAGGAAGACTGTCGCACTAGAGATGAAGCAAGGACTGCTGCTCCAAAGGAAGGAGGTCCTGCACTCCAAAGGAAGCACTGAGCACTAGATTAAACCGACAAATCAAATGCTAACATTCACAAGGCCCACGCTGCAACGTGAAAGCATGTACAGCGGATGAACTCAGGATGTTTCTAATGCAACAAACAAGGAGAGGAACAGGCAGCTTTTGGTAGCAAAGCATGGCATTGCTTTGTCATGTGTTTTTATTCACCTAAATTCAAAGCTGTTCTAAACAGAAGTATTTTTATTCCTACCAGCTGGAATTAACAAGAAGTGGATTGATTACACTGCCACTATCACCGCGACAGCCAGCATGAAGGCACACCTCTGTCTCCTCTCTTCAGGACATAGTGGTTAGCATACTACAACCAACCTTTGAGCTTCATAGCTCTATCTAGTTACTGTGTACAGGAAGAGCTGACTAATGCTTATCAGATCTGTGGGTGGAAAAGTAGCAAGTGTCAAGTCAGAGTCTGGTTATTTTTCTCCTATCAAATCAGTTATCAGTGAAAGCCACATCACAAGCCTGCAACCACCAGTCATAGCTGCTGAAAGCTGAGACATTTTGTGGTATGTGCAAGGTTGTGCTCCTCCAGGATTTTTCATTACTTATTTTTTATATTTTCTAAGAACAACTAATAGCCCTACAACAACTCGGTACTCTTACCGGAAGGAAGTGAAAATCTTCTATCACTAGACAACAGCCCTACTGAAGAAAAAATTGTTCTCCTTTTAAGTATGCTATTAAGTACGGGAACAAAAAAAACTACACTGCAGCAACAGCACCAAAAAGATCACATCACGGGTAACAACAGTATCTTCTCACAGGAGTTACTGAAATGTAAGTCAAGAATCTAAAAGAAATCACTCATGTGCTTTGAAGTGTCATCAAAACCTTGCAGTACTATAGCAAGAGATCACCACATGAAACATCAACAGGTGGCAGTAGTTCAGCTGCACTCCATTCTTCATCTGCTCTTAGTATTCTCTTCTCTCCAGAGCTATCCTTATCCTTCCCTGCAGACTGGCTAACTAGCCTCCCTGGGAATCAGAGAGACTGATTTATACAGATTAGCATGTTATCAAGTTCACTGTCAATACTGCTCACCTTGAACTTCATTATCTGCTTTAAAGAAGATAAAAGTATTATACTTACAGTGTCTTCTCAGCATAATATCCTTCAGTTCTGCCATGAATTATGTAGGTATTTTTCCACAGCAAGAGTTGGAAAGATTTTATATTCAGGTAACATATAATAAATCAGAATTTCCCTCCCAAGGAGCCACACAGATTTCCAGTGCTTGTCTCACATTTATGCACCAGCATTTCATGCATCTCACACAGCCCACTATAGAAATTGAAGGACTCAGCAAAATGTCTTTGCAATAAGAGAGCAGATGCTGTTGACCACTTCTATTTCTTCCGTTAACAGACAAGCTAGAGGCAGATCTGTTCATTCTGACAAGCTTCAGGCTGGGAAGCTTGAAGAGATTGCTAACGAGGATAAGAAAACATCATGCGAGTCTCAGTGATTAGCATGACTGACAATGAATACCAAGGTGCAAGCTTCATCTCAGCACAGAGATAAATTAAAGCTGGAGAGCTGCAGTTATAAATACAGATCACAAAACACAAGCTCTAATCACTTTCTATTAAGTAAGTTTCTCATGCAAACTGAGCCAGTCACTAGCAAGTAAATATAACCATGCTCAAATGAAACATTCCAGAGATGCTCTTTTCAAGGCAAATTATGGCCAAAATAACACATTTAGATGTGTTTTAAACCACTTCATGTTTACAAACAGGAAAAAAGGTAGATACTTTTGAGAACTTAAGCACCATAAACTAAAGAGAGAAGAATCATGAGATATTTATGAATACTATGAAAATTGAAAGTGTCTTAAACTTGGAAAACGCGACAGAGAGTTGAAAAGCTTTATCATTCACACCATTTTCTTAAGGAAAGCTTGAAGGGTGATGCAGGCTAACAGATCTCAGGGTGTTGTATCAGGCATGTTACAGGGCACTCGGGTACGTGACGGGGAAGGCCCTTCCTCATATGCTTGCTATTGGTTCACCCACTTTACTTGAACCCGCGACATAAGAAGGAGAGGCTGTCCTTCTTTGTTTTCATAACAAGGTGTATAGCAACTCCGTGTATGGCCTTTCGGAAGTGAGTGGCCAGAGCAGGATATTCAATATGATTGGCCAGGGGCCTGCGTGAGCTTCTGGAACAGTCTAGTAAAAGATAAGATATACTATATAGTTTTGTAGCTTTTAACAATAAACGCCATTTTGCCGCTCATCATATTGATGTGTAAATGCGACGAGGTGGCCGGGGACAGAAAGTAGTCCTTGCGGGCAGGGTGACAAGTTACGAACGGAATATCAGATGTGGTGGTCTTCTCTACATCAGAGGGGACATTCAGAAAAGTTATCAAAAAGCAATTACGTGTTGCTTGTTGGTTGGGGGGGGGGGGGGGGGTGTGGCGAGTGTGTGTTCAGGAGAAATGAGACGAGGGCTTACTTCTGTTTTTAGCAAAGACTGTATGATAGACCCGAGTACTGATAAGCACCTCGAACAAAGTGAAGTTTCCAGTCAGCTTAGTCAATCATCCACACAGTACAGCCTACGTACGCTTCATGGCATCTCAGAGCACAATTACAGCAATTCAGTTTTCTTCATGCACTTCCACAACTTCCACATACCCACAATTATAAAAAAGCTTGCACATATTCTTGAGTCAGAACCCAATGTGAAGCATCACTGGCACCAACCTGTAGCTATATAAATCACATCCGCTGCCATCAAACCCATATGCTAACATGGCAAACATGGAAATACAACTATCAACTGACTGTTGTACAGCAATGCAGGCTATCTAGTGTAGAAATCCATACAAATTATCTAAATACTGCCTTGAGAAGTACCACTGTGCTTCAACACTAATTCCAAGAGCAGCCCCCTATGCTGCACTCCATTACATAAATGTCAGTCTAATCACAGCAACTCTGCTCACAAACATTGCCAAACCTCCTGAAGTATAAACGTGGAGAAAAGTGTTCAGGATGAGTCAGCTGCACACCCCCCTTCCTTTGGAGTACAAACTACATTAATTACAACAGACTGACCACAACAACAAACAATCCTTTAGGAGATTAAATTATGCGTTTTATTTCCTGAAAGCAAAACTGACCTACGCTCAGGCAATTCCTCCTCTTCACTGATACTGGAATAATTTGGGGATGCAGCACTCCTAACCTCAAGGTCAGCCCAAGACCAAAAAAAAAAAAAAAAAGCCAAATCTCTTGTCTGTGCCACCAACAGCCATTTCCATTTCCACATTTTCCCAAGAAGTAGGTCATGAAAACAGCAGCTCCACTGAATTCATTGCCTTACACCCAAAGCCTCAGTCCTTTCCTCTAACATTCCTGCCAACTCAAAAGACCATATCTGCATTGTCTCAGATCCTGCCCTACTCAATTTAGCTAAATTATGAAGAGGAGTACTTGTGGAACTGTTTAAGATTACTCTCTCGAGCATTAAATGCCAAGAGGAAATATGGAAACGGTCATTCCTACGCACCAGAGTGACTAGCTGATTCACAATTGTGATATATTTTTAATGAGTACATGTGCAAATTTGAGTCATGTTATTTATCTTTGGATAAAATTATTTTTGAGATGAAACTAATCCTGGACACTATCAATATATTAAGCTTTGTGGTCAGAGAAGTTGGTGGTTTTCTGGCTTCCAAGTAAAGCTCTGCTTTGGACCAACAGCTTCTCATTCCTTGGCAATTAGAATCTCATCATTCCATCAAGCAGTTAGGTAGGAACATTTCTGTATTTGTGATGGTTGCTCCTTTCAACTCCAATTTTCCAGGTGCCTAGAAAACAGGTCTGCAGGAAGACTGGCTTTCAGAGTCTCACCTCATCTGTTATGCCAGTAAATTCTGCAGATAGTACGGCATTGTGATACAGTTTTGAAGAGTGCAAGAAGTTCTAGTAACAATCTTTTTAAACAATCAGAAAAGCTCCATTAATGAGAAAGTTTTGAAGAAAAGAATGTGCTGTCTGTACGCTGCTAAGCTGCCTGTGATTAAACAGCTCATCACTCTGCAGCGAGCGGGCTGCAGGTAAGCCTGTGCAGTCAGCTGCACGTGATGCTGCAGCCAAAACAAAGTCTGGATCTTCACATTATGTTTGCTCCCATTGCCTTCACTTGCACGGAAACCATCTCAAACTACGCACCCTCTGCCGCCTCATCTCAGCCCTTGCACATGGTGCTGGCCACAGTCTGAATGACAGCCAAAGAGCACTTCTTTGTATTTTTTCCAGGCAGTTCATAAAGCACAAGAACAGCTTATCTGTAACTTGTAACAGGAAGGGAAAAATCTTCAACATATTCCTTTAATTCAGAGGGGAGCACTAAGAGCTGGTTTCATTACTAGCAATACACATGGCTTGGAATACAACTCGTCTTTCTTAAGACAGAGACTGGAGTTGGTTTTCTTGAATCACACGTGAGTCCAAACAAAGAATCCTGTTCTCTTAATATAATATCCCCAAACTCAGAGGAAATAATACAACACTGTATTAGGGTAATTATAAATTCTATCCAATATTTGGACAATGGAATTTCTGTTATCACTGCTTTGAAACAAGTCCCTTGATAAGGGGAATAGCCCAGCAGTGAGCAGCAGTCTCCCTTGGGTGCTTTTGACACAGCAGACGCTGTTATGCATCACAAACACACCATGCTCCATCATCTGATGGAACATCAGGCAATTCCCCCTTCCCCCTGCAGGAAGCCAAGAGGATTTCCCAAGTAACATGACAAACTAAAGCATTTCCACTACAAAAAAGGAATCATTTTTTTCCGCTGCAAAATCTCTTCCCTTTTTCCAGTTCACTGTTATCTGAGTGAGAGATTACTTTCTCTGCCAGCCTCCTCTCTCAGTTCTCCCCCACAGAATAATCTCTACAGTGTTTCAGATAGGTTCACAATTAATTTAAATTACTTTTAAGCAGCTCCTCAGCATCATTAGAAGGTATTTTTGGTCCAAGAAAAACAGGGTTTAAGAGCAACATCTACCATTATTTTCTGTGTTTTCAAACTTCCGCAGTTCCAAGAAGCAAAGAAATTGGAAGAACATCCTAGAGCAATGAGCCTCGGAGAGCAAACCTGCATAGCATGACTACAAACGGCGCTTCAAGAGGTTATTGGATCTGCTGGAAGACAAGCTTTAATCACAAAGATAAGATTAAAAGCTAGACACTGTAACCACATCGTGGGTTGCATGTAAGCTTGGGTTTTTAAGCTAAAAGAACTCTGGGAAAGACTGTTACAGAAATCCAAGCTCTACTTCAAGTTAGAACTACTGTTTTATTGGGTTTATCATGTACTTCCTAGCGCACTCCACCACGGAGAGTGCTTGAAGTTTACCCCTTACCTTACCTAGGGGTATGGAGTACCCAAGTCAAGTGACAGGTAGATGAACAGAGGAAGGAACCCATACAAAGAAAAGCAGCTGACAAGGAGCAAACAGTCACGGCTCAGCAGCTACCACCAAGTCACATTTTAGCTGACAGCGAGCAAGCCCATATGTCAAAGAAGTACCTCCTGCTCATCGGAAGCTATATCTTTCACAAATTGTTGGCAAAGCTACGGGATTACAAGGAACATATGTCAGATCCTAACTGAATGGTTCTTAAAGTTGCTGTTTTAGGCTTTCTAAAACATACATGTCCCAAAGGTAGAAACAAAACACTTACATCACTGTATTTAGGGAACGCATTCTTCCTTAGCAGCTCCAAGGTAGAGCCATAACTGACACGAGACCATGCAAATAAACTCAGTATGCAGCTTAAGGAAATACAACACAACAAAATAAAACAAAGAAAGATTTGCCTAGCTCAGTGCTTTTCAAGGTAACATGGTTACGCAGAACAGACTCTGCTAGACTCTTTTCCAGCAGCAGACCTAGAAAATTGGAAGACAGGCTGGAAACTCCATTCCATCTGAAAGAAAAGGATGCTGTTTGCCAACTGCTGCCTGCGGTCACTTCACTCAAGGACCGACCGGTGAGTTTCCCCATCCAAAATTGCATGTAAATTAATATAATAAATCCAGTTATTTGGTTTCCTACTTTCAACCCATTTATATCAAATGATGGAAGTGAAATGCTGTAGTAAAGGCATCCTCACATAACCCCATATTCAGGCACTGTGCAGCAAGAAGCTTCATGCAGCACCTGTCTGAGAGGGCTCAGGTGCCCCCAGCACCCACACACACAAAAATAAATCCTGCTTTTATGTACATTTAGAAAGCATTGGCTTTGTACTTTTATCTGGAAACCACTGGACTACTTCACACTTCTCTGAGTCCGGGTAAGCTTTGCTTAACAGAAGGAACAGATAGCTACATACACAGCTAAAGATCCGCATGATGTAAGCAGTAGAAATGGTTATCATAGCACTATTCCACAGCAAAATCCTCTCAAAACAGCAATACATTTCACAAATAATTTTCTTCAACCCCATAAAGCTTGAGGCTAAAACCATGGAGCATGCTGTTTTGTTCCTGGAAGGCTGCAAGACAGAACGCAAAACTCAGTCATTCAAAGTTTCTGTTATGGCGGCAGGTAAGATGCTCTCCTATCCCAGCAGGTGAGCTGACAGTGCTTGGCACAGCCTGGTGCGGGCCCAACAGAAGCCCAGCAGGCACACCAGCCTGCCAAGGCACAGCAACCACACTCTGTAGGTTGGCAGGAATGCTGTGCTCCCCATGGAAACCCACCATTCTGAAAGCATTAAGGACCAGACAACCCTTAAGCGCTCTTCAGGGAGAATGTCTGTTCATGGACCAGGACGCCTTCCCCTCACTCTCTGTGGATGGTTACAACCTCATACCAAGTGCTTTGAAAGCAGCCCACTGGGCTTCAGTCACCCTGAAGTAGCCACACTTTAATAACTTGCTTTTTAGGGAGCCATGGCCGTCCTCCAGCAGATCCTTCCTAAGTTATCTATTCAAACAAAATTCCAGTTTCAATTATTCCAATAAACAGCTTCAGCGATTTGACAGTGACCTCATCGCATGGCAATCCCTTCCTCCTGGGGAAGCCAATAAAAGCGATTCACTGAAACAAGGCTGCCTTCCACATTTTTTCCTCTCCTACTTATGCAAGTTGTTCTATGTTTCTTAATTCCTTAAGAGCTGCCAAGAATGCAGAAAGCAATAGCGGCCATACTTCATATTTCGCATAAGACATAAGCAATGTCCCATAGGCTTGCCCTACTGGAAAATAATTCCACGTCACATTCAAGTACTGCATATTTTCATCTTCATTCAGATGACATATCATTTTGAGGCCTTAATACTAGGAAGAAAACTCTGCCAAAACTTTAACAGAAAAAAGACAAATCATTTTCTATTCATCATTACACACTCAAGGACAGAACACTCCTTAACGCCAACTCGCTCTAGTTTGCCCTCAAAAAGCAAGTACCAAAACACAATCAACAATGAAGCAGTGATATCAAAGATGATCTCTTATCTAGAGAGCACTTTATAGATTGCAATTGTTCCTCCTCAACAGAGAGGCTTGCCCTGGACTATCTATGACAGCATAAAGCAGCAGTTGAGCTCTCAGGAAAACTGACTGCCAGCTGACAGTACAAATACCTGCTCAACAAGCAACTAACACCCCAAAACTCAAAACACTTCTGCATCTCCACAGACAGGAAGCACTTGCAAACAGGAATGTAACTTAAATGACCAATTTGTGATCTGTATGCCATTCTATAGAACGGCAAGCAAGTGACTTATAGCACCAATGTGACATGAAGTTATAAAACTTAAGTTTCACCCTCAAGACTGCATGCAACCTAATCTCATAGAAAGATCTTATCTTTAAGGCTAAAAAAACAGCTTCAGAAAATGAGCAAAAAGTGTTTTTTTCCCTTCCTTTTTCAGGCTTGACTTTCATAAGCAGAGCTGTACCTCTTCTATCTGAGGATAGCTGAGAAACATTCCCCATATGGAAGGAAATCTGCCCTGGCATTTCTGTATTAATGGCTGGATCAACCTTAACATGACCGTAACTTCCTTTCCCACCACAGGCCCTACATACAAACTCTTGATTATTCCCAAAGACTGGCATATATAAAAAAAAGTATTTACAAGTAATTGTCACACATTGCTACCATTTACCCCTCTCTGAGTATCACACCTTTCACACATACAGCCCTGCAAGGGTATTTTCTGGACACTACAAAGCTTTCTACTATTCCCTGAACAAAAAAGATGCTACAGGCACATCAAAAGCTCTGAAATGCTTTTTTTCAGTTCAACAGCCCTTCAAAACCTGTTTTGCTCTATAAGAACAAATCAATGTTTAGCCACTTCTATACACCTAACAGGTCGTCTTGATCATTTTTGGTTGTGCAAGCAATCTCAGTACAATCTAACAACAACAGGAAAAAAAAAAGGCTAAGCAGTACAAGATTCCCAGCTTAGTTCCATTGCTCTGTCATTAGCTGAGGACATATTCTCTTTCCTTATTTGTGGTTAAAATGCTGACAAAGTTTCCCTTCCTTTTGAACCCTTCAAAGGAGCATTCAGCTGTAACTTCTGTTGTAACAGTAAATCTAGTAGGAGGTGGCAGATCTCATTTGGCCCTGCATTTAATCAATTTAGGCAGCACTGAAGTGGGCAGGTGGTAACTACAGCTACCAGAAATTGTTACCCTTTAGCCACCTTCTGCCAGGGCGAGGTGGGCAAGGAGTCAGCAGGGCAGCAAGTACATCCTTGGGGGAAGGGGGTGAGGAAAGAAGCAGGAGGAAAGGGAGTTTTGGTGGAGAGACACATCTTAGCAGCAAAGTGAACAATTGCTAGGGCTCTTTACATTGTAGAAGTTCTGCTATGTTGGGATTTATTCATATTTCAGTTCAAGCCACATCCTATCTTGACTTTCCAAGTGACACCAACTGCATCTTCTCTTGTTCTACAGCCCACACGCCATTGATCCCATGAAAATGAATGTACCACTCATTCAACGCTATGGAAAAAAAAAAAAATCAGAGCTCAAGAGAGAATCAACACAAAACTGCTGTAAAATCTCCACATGGGCTTCCACAGCAAAGTCCTGGGGGAGGGAAGGGCTTAATTTAGTATTCCTCATCCCAGCATGGGAAACGTTTAAGGTCAGGGTAGGCAAAGGTCTAGTGAGCGTGACTGTTTTATGCCCCTTCAATCCATTGCACAGGCAGCAGCTCTTCAGCTTGTTAATCATTCATTTTAAAATTATGATCGGCAGTAGGCAAGATCAGGAAAACAGAAGTGCAGTTAATTAAAGAAGCCTGCAAGTTTCCATCCTCAGCAAAAATCCAGACACCACACCAAGATGTTCTTCCAGCAATTGCAGTATTGGCAGTCTGTCAGCACCACTCCGTGAATTCCGTGACCCTCAAGCAATACCTATCAAATACATTTGTTTCAAGAGATAGGCAACAGAATGGCAATAAACTATGGCCAGTTAGAGGTAGCTACTGGGCCCACATTACCCCGACACTACCGAGCAACAGCTTCTTTAAAAGCTGCTGCTGCAACAGTTTCAGCCACAGCATGGAAGACCAGCTGAAGTCTGCTATATGCATTAACACCCACGCGGAGACAGCCTGGGCACAGTGCTCATCCCAAATTCCTCCTGGGACTCCTCGGCTTGCAGGACACATCTCTCCTCTCTGTGGAATACAACACAAGACTGCCCTCACCAAAAACCTGATCCATTCAGCACACCCATCAGCATGGGTAACTCTGGTTCTCATCTAGGGCAGCTCTTAAACCCTGCCTGCTATTGCTTGCTATCTTTGGGCAGTTTGGTCTCTATAGTCCCTTTTTTAGGCCTAAAAGGAGTCTGCCATCTACCCAGAATCACCAGGATTTAGTACCATAGAGCACCACATACAGCTGAGCCCTTGAATTCCTGCAGGTATTCTTCTCCAGAACTGAAACATCTGATTACATCTTAACCCAACATAACTGAACCAGCTGGGTACATACACTAAGAAATACAATAACAAGAGACTCATCTTCATAGGTGAAAGCCATGAAGATTAAGCATTTGACATGCATTTAAGTCTTTTGTCTACCTATCATCATGCATGGGAAAAAAAAAATCTAGGTTCATAAAGAAGTAAGCTTTTTCACAAAAGGCTGCTTCCCACCCGCACCGCATCTCAGCGGCAGAGCTTTTACCTCTGGCAGCTTACCCTTAACACCCACACCTCTCAGAACGAGCAGGGAGCCAACCAGGACGTTCTCTCGCTTCCTAAGAAAGTTTCCTCTCAGGAACATCTACTTCATTTTCTCTCCACACTTCTGAGGACAAGCTATCTGACGGCAAAGCAGCAGTGAGTTTTAAGCAGCAGGAAGCACTGGAGGACAAAGGCCTTGCCAATAGGTAGTCTCAACATCTAGGGCTGCTATGAGTGCTGCTACATGTTAGCAGAGCCAATACCCCGACAGCCCACCAAGCATTTAGCTCCGCTGGCACGGCTCACAAAGTCAGCACAAGGGATTATGTGCTTGCACTGCCGCAGCATGCCTAGCATCAGCCCAAATCTCTTCTGCCAAGCACTAGCCAGGCTTCTCCCCATCACACCCGCTTCCATCCTTCACCGCTTTTTTCACATAACTGTTGCATAGGAAAAGGAACCAGATTCCTACCTCATCTTACTTCCCTGCCTCTCCCACCGCCCATGTCCATGGCTGATGTTCTAACAACACTCAGACCTCCACAGCTCCCTCCACACCAGCAGCTCTGATGTTTTGCTCTATGAATGAATGGCTCACCCATTCTCCTCTACAAAACTGCAGCCATCCACCCACCCCAGGCAGAAGGGGACCGGAGAAGTTTTCATGCCAGTTAACAGCAGTGCAGTCACTGCTTTCACTGCCAGAAAGCAGTAAATGCTTTATTTCAGGTCTACATCTCCCAATATTACTGCAATGCTATCAGAATCCTCCTAAGCCAAGTATTTACCCGAGAGTTCAGACCTTCATACTCTCTCCGTTCGATGTTATCTAAACACCATTCTTTATACTTCACCCGTTATTCACTCACAGAAGTAAAGTCATTTGATGCTGGCTCTTCCAATATATTCCTGTTGAAAAGTCTCACCCATTAGAGCATTTGCTATTTCCACTCTCTTTCAAAGAAGTCCATTTATGATCACTTTGAGGCATTGAGCGATAGAGACTCCCTGCATGCGAGTTACACCTACCTCACCTCCTTAGCAGATTGGAACTATAGTAGCACCGAAGTTAGAAAAGCCCTCTCAGCTCACCCAGCCCGACCCCACCTGCCCACGTCCCTCAGTGCCACATTTCCACGGCTCTGGAGCACCTCCAGGGACGGTGACTCCCCCACGCCCCGTGCAGCCTGTGCCCGTGCATCACTCACCGCTCCTTCAGAGCGGCCAGCTCTCGCAGCCCCCTGCAGCCGAAGCCCCGCCGCACACACGCGGCCGTCCGGTGTGAGGCGCGAGGCACGGCGCGTGCCGGCCGCGACCCCGCGGGTTACCCGCGCGCCACCTGGCGGCCGCCACCGCGCCGGTAGCTCAACGCGGCCGGAGAGCGCCCGCCCGGCCCGTCCCGGCCCCGCTCCGCTCCGCCGCCGCTCCTCCCCGCCCCCCCGGGCCCGAGGGAAGTTCGCGGGGCCGGGATCCGCCCGGGGCGGGCCGCCGCCCCGCTCAAGTTTCGCGGCGCTAAGAATAACGCGCAGCTGCCGCCGGCGCCGCAGCGCCCCCCGGGCCCGGCTGAGGGCGGGCGGACGGAAAGCTCCCGCCGCCCCCTCGCCCCGCGCCCGCCCCGGCCGCCGCCTGAAGGGCACGGCCCCGCGGCGGGCGCTCCCGCCTCACTCACCGTCCGGTGTCGCTGCTGCTGCCGGCGCCGCCCCAGCGCCGGGAAGCAGCCGGCGGCGGAGAGCGCGGCGGCAGCGCCGCGGCGGCGGCAGAGGAGCAGCGGCAGGGACCTGCCCGCCGAGGCCGCCATCGCGCGCTGGAGCCGCCCCGCGCGCACGGCCAGACTCGCGCTGCGGCGGCGGCGGTCGCTGCTGCTACCGCCCGGCGGGTGGGGGAGAGGGGGAACGGCGGGGCGGGGCCGAAGGGCGGCGACGGCCAATCGGCGCCCTCCTCTCGCCGGCCCGGGTCTCGTCAAGCCAGGCCGGGCGGCCAATCGGCGCCGCGCAGCCGCCGTTCCGAGAGAGCTGATTGGTCATCGCCTTGCTCACCCTCCTTCGACTCCCTGCGGGCGGCGGGCGGAACCGCGAGCGGGCTGGAGGGCAGGAAACTCCTCAGGGGCGGGGCCGAGGGGCGGGGCTCCGGTCCTAGAGCAGCGGTGGGAGCCGCGCGTGGGAACGCGCCCGTGAGGTGGCACGTGGCTGCTCCCCTTCTGCAAGGAAAACGCTGATTACAGTGGTCTGCAGCGCTGCCACGCTCATTGCACAGGACTGGGGAGAAAGCGCAGGCAGGGCAGTCAGTCTGCCTGTGGAGAAATAAAATGCATTCTGTAAGCTGAGCACCACAGGGAACAATTGCTTGGGGAACAATTAATCAGCATAGGGAAATTTCCCTAATGCTGAAAGCACACACTAAAAATTGCCCCCAAAGTTCCACATGGATGCCATCTCTGCCTCAGAGTTGCCATCGCATCCTTCTCTTTCCATCTTTCAGGGTCCAGCATCTACATCAGAGATAGCCGAGCAATCCAGAGGCTCGTGCCCAGCTACGCTTAGGCTCTGCACAGCAGCAACCACTTGAAGTTTGCTGGCATCGCCAAGAGCTTTCCTTCAGGTGCTCTGTGAAGTGCCACTATATATAACTCGAGGGCCCATCTGTGGTGCCACAGCATTTCTGCAGCAGCACGTCACAAAGGGACTGCAGTTAGATTCTGCAATTAGAGCAAAACTTGTCCTCTAATGCTGACAGGTTCTCAGCCCATCTCCACAAAGAGTCTGTGTTGCAAATGCAGCCCCAGCACCTGCAGGGCAACAAACTAAATGCCTTTCTTCTTCCCAAGGAAAGACAAGGAAGACTACAGAGAATGCATCAATAATAAAAATATTAATATAAATCAAACAAATTAGATGTTTGAAAACTAAATCAGCTTACCTGAGTGCTTTAATTCGAGGCTCCACCTGCTGCAGGTGTGGCAGCTCCAGCGATGTGCTTCCGTGTGGATGCAAGAGGCTTTGGGGGGAGGGTTGTTTGCTTGAGTTTCTAGCTCCCAAACCATTTTTCAGTTCTGAGGTGAACCATACCCCCCATGTGGACACATATCACTCTGGGCAGGGATTTCTACTCCAAGACAGCAGATGCTCAGTCAAATTTCTTTTCCAGAAGACTGTTTCTAGCAAAACAAACAAACAAACCAACCCAAAATCACCTCATTCTATCCTCTAATCACTACATCCAAAGAGTGATACACAAACCCCTTGGACATTATATATAGGTCCTTGCTGGACCTATATACAAACACATATGTATACACCTATCTCTTAGACTCTTTCAGGACCTTTATCTACATATCCCTTCAAACCTCCACATAGCCTCCTCAGCTCTCATACACAGACCTTTCATAACCTTCTATAAACAAGCACCATGCCTCATTCAGAGTCCTTTCAGGGTCTATGTATAAGACCCCTCACCCTATACACAGGCCTTCCAGGACCCATACGTAAACCCCTCAGACCCTATATATATATGTATATATATGTATATATATATATGTATACAGACGTGATCTTCAGGAAAAAATATCTCCCAATTCCCATTATATACCCAAACCCCTTAGACCCCACACGTGTTCAGACCCCACACATCACGCCTCAAACTCCTCACCAAGGCCCTACATACCCAGCCCCAGAACTACACCCTTTCCAAGACTCCTCGCGCCTCTACGCACTCACCGCCTTCCCGCGCGCTCTGCGGGGCGGGGCGTGAGGGGGAGATGGCTCCGCCCCCTGGCGGTGCCGCCTGCGGAAGCGCGGGCGCGGTGGGCGGGGCGTGGCGGCGCTGAGGTGAGCGGGGCGGTGGCGCTGCGGGGTCGGGGCTGCGGGCCTCGGGGTGTGGATTGACGTGCTTGTGGGTTCCTTTGAGGCCGGGGGAGCTACAGGGGGGGGCGATGGGAACCCTGAGGGTGCGGGGCTGCGGCTCGCAGGGCGCTGGGCTGCGCTGTCCCGCCGGCCGCTGCTTGTGGAGCCGCCGAAGTGAAGCCTCGCTGTGGCGGCCGCCAGCGCGAAGCCTGAAACTTGGGAAATAAAGCTGCTGCTAGTCGGACCTGCGGCTCGGGGTGAGCCCGGGTGCCTGGAAGGAGCTTTGCTTCGAGCTGATGCTGGCTGCTGGTGACAAGCCTTCCTTCAGGTCGATGCCGGTTCTAAATTTAACTCCCTTTGCCTCCTGTGTGTTATTAGGTAGCATAAAAGCTTCTCGCAGCCAAAATCTTGCTGTCTGCTTTTGGCAGGTGCACTGAAGCCTTTTCTTACATGGTTAGTGCCTTTCTCACACGGTCAGTGCCTTTCTGGAAAGTAGCAGCTGGTCTGGGGCTGTGCTCCCTCTGCTGCATGCTAGGCATGGGGCTGTGCCCCCAGCACTTGCTGGGTAATGCTGCTGGAATCAGCTGGTGCTGCATGGGCCCCTGTGGGCCTGAGGTCTCTGGGTGCTGCCGCAGCTGCTGGGGGTGGAGTTGTCCACCTCTGAGCAGTGGGGGGAAAGCTTTCAGTAAGTTGTGATCCTGCAATCTGCCAAAGAAAAGTGCTCAGAAGTCTTGCCATGTATTCAGAAAGTTTTATGGGATGACAAAACAAGATGTTGGTATGTTGTGGCTTCTCCTCTCATGCCTAGCTGTTTGGTGTGGCCACAGGAACTGTGATCACTTCTTTATTAATTAATCTTAGTGTTTGTACGTGGACTGTGGTGTTCAGGTGTTCCTGCCTGAGAGTGACATGTGGCTGGGCACTGAGCGAGGCAGGCAGGACTGCAGGGCTGCCCCATGCTGGGTGCCACCACCTGTCCCTTCCAGCCTTTCCTTGTGTCGCAAAGCATAACGCAAAAACCTGGTGAAAGCTGGTTGGCCACAAGCCTCCTCTCGAAGAAGCTGAAAGCCTGCTGGGTGAGGAGGTGTCCCCTTGCTGTCAGTGGCTGCTAGCCCAGGCAAGTGACATGGGCTTGGGAGGGCGTGACTGAGCTTAAGGACAGGGATCTTGTTCAGTGTGAGTGCAGCTCTCATGTGCTGGGTTGCTGTTGGTGCAGGAGTGATAGCTGGCTCCTGCAGTCAGCTAATTGCAATACCAACCTGGAGCTACTTATGTACAGCTGAGAAATTAGAAATCCTTTTAAAAAACCAGCCACCTGATGTGCTTTTGGTGAAAGCCATTGCTGAAGGAGTGGCTGAAGCTTGCACTGAGCAAGACTTGACTTGGCTTTCCCCTGCAGCAGTCATTGAAAAGCTGCTTTAAAGCACCGTGTTGGCTGGTCTGCAGTGCTCCTTCATAGAGCACCTCATCGTTGCTGGGATTTTGTTTTGCTCTTTGCTGTGTGTGAGACGTTGAGAGAAAATCTGCAATAGGAGATTCATTTTCCTTTGCTACCAGCCTTTGGACTGCTGGAAAAGCCACGTGTGTTGGTAGGGTAGGGGCAGGGAGAAGTGGGAGCACAATAGCTCTCCATGTGTCATGCTGTGTGATGTGTTGAGTTTCTCCAAACTAATTTTGATTTGTTTTTCTTGTTATTGTAAGTAACTGCCAACAGTGTTGCCCCAACTACATGCATTGTTGCTAATTTAGCTTTTGTACCTCATAGCAAAGCAATTTTTCTTAGTACTTGTTCATTAAATAACTTTGATTGTGTTGGATGGCTGAACTGTATTTGATGTGCATTTTGTCTTTTGAAAGATCTGCAGAGTGAATTTGGGTTAACAAGCTGCTGAAGTGTAGAAAGGCTTGGTTCTCATCATGGTGTGATTTATCTACGTCATACTGCCTTTAGTTTAATGAGGTGCTTGGGAAGGATGGGAAAAGGGAGCGAGAGCATCAGGCTATCCTTAGCTCCTTTGGAATGTGTATACCAAGTGTACATCAACAAACTTTTCCTTCTTAGAATTTAATGATTAGAAAAAGGTTTTTTTGAGGCAGTCAGCAGGGTTTTCTGTGCATCAAGGTGGGGAAGACAGTTCTAGGTGCAGAGGTGCTGGAGAACAGTTATCTGTAGGAAAAGTGATTTGCTCCCCGGAGTTTCATGGGATGCTTGAACTGCAGCAGAGTGGGAGAGGGCTGCAGGCCTATACCTTGAAAATGTCTCTGTTTAAATCTAAATAAATCTGGTGCTTATATTACACTTGAATGTATAGCCCACTATGTTAAGGGAGGTCTCTCAAGACAGCTTGTGGGTTTCTGGCACAGCAGGGCCCTTCTTCTTCATTGGTTACGCAGAGTTAGTGCTCACAGTGTGAGTACTGGGGGTGAGATGCGTGACTACTAATATGCAGACTGTGATTGCCAGGTGGGAGACAGGTTTGTGCAAAACATGTTGCTGGCAGCCAAAGTTAAAATGTTTGTTCTTTTTCTCATTTTTAGAACACAGCCCTTCAGTACCTAAGAACTAACTCCCTGCATTCTTCATGACTGCTTGACCTACAAACACAAGCCGGGAGTGAAGACACCTGCAATACAAGTAAGGATGCTGCCACTGCCTTTTGGGGTGTACAGTTTGCTCGATGTTGGGCCCTGCGTTCAGTTCCTTCCAGCTGTGCTGAACTAATTACCTAGCTGAAACTTACTCTTAAGGCTCCCCTGCTCGGAATTACTTTTGTTCAGAAGGTTTCATTCACCCAGGATTTTCCTAATGCTGTAGGTTGCCTTTTTGAAGTGTGAGAAGTGCTGCCTAGCACTGCCTTTCAACCAAAGCCCGGTACACTACCATGTTAATAAATATAACAAAAGCAACTGTTTGTATGTACTCATTCAAAACTTCTTTGAGTGTTGGGAAATATCTTAAAAATGCAAATTGAAGACACTTGAACTGTTTGTGCTGTGGAGGAAAATGAATGGCGTACCTTGTTTATATCATTATTTTCTGCCCAGTAGGTTTCTCTGGAGCTCTCTGGGTTGTATTAGTCTTAACGTAAGTGCTCCACGAGGATTCCTATTGTAGCTCTTTGGCTGAGAGGTCAGCTTCCCTGATGGGCTTGTGGCAGTGTTTGCAGAGGACAAATTGTTCCATTACCCTCTGGCACTTTAGCAGGATGAGCTGCAAGACTTGCAGATTGTTTGGAGTCTCAGAGGGCCAGGGCTGAGTGCTGCAAGTGTTTCTGGGGATTGGTATCATTTTTAAGGCATGTGGCTGCCCCTTACTTTGTTATGCCAGTTTATTTGGTCTGTTTTGCTTATCCTCAGCAGTACGTCTGAGCTGCACTTGGTACAGGTTAGCAAAGTACTGCAATATTTTTCTAGGTTCTGAACGCCTCTGCTGGGACTTTGCAAGGGTATTGGTAGCAAAAAAAGTCTTGTGGCATGGATGTGACTTTGGGTGGGCTGGTGCTACCTGAATTTCCCTATTGGAAATTGAGGTAATTCATGGGTCGCATTGTCTTGGCTGTTGAATATTGTAACCTATGTCATAGGCCTTCTCCAAACAGAGTGGAATTTGAGAAGTGCTTGGCATATGGCACAGCTGCCTCCTGGTGAGGAAGGTGGCCCTCTCTTTGGGATGATGTTTGACACTTTGGAAATACGAGGAGCCCTAGTGAAGTCTGAGTTACTACAAACTGTCTAAGCACATACCATCCACAAATCTTTGACAGGTTTGTCCCTTACTGAAAGAGATTTAAGGCACTATAAAAAGGAAAAAAATAGGCAGTTTGTTCAGATCATGCAGTATTTTACTGCAACTTCGGTAAAATTGTCTGAAAAGTCCTTAGCTAGTAAATCTTGTGTTACCTTGGCTTTCTTCCTTGTCTGTGACTCCAGTGAGCATTTTTCCCCATAGAAATGTGCCCTGGAGTTTTCTTTCATGCGTGCTGGGTGTAACTTCTGAGAGCAGCTTTTAATTGCAATGCTGCCTCTGCTTTGGGCTGCAGCAGTACCACGCAAAGGGATCCTCATGTTTGGGGCAGCACTGCTTTGGGCGCGGGACAGCAGGAGGAGATTGCGTCTGAGCACTACTCCTTGCAGCTGGGAATTCGGAGTAGCTGAGTGTGCTGCGATCAGCACCACGGTGGGAATGCACAGCCTGGGGCAGGTGAGCTGCCCGTCCCGGTGTGTAACCACCATGAACACGTGGCCTTAGATACTTTCCATAAGCAGCCTTTATTTCATTGCAGGGTTTCTTTGCGGTCTGTGCAGCCTGTGGCAGCTTCTCACCCTTCTCTATCCTTCAGACCAAGCACGTCAATGTTGGAATCAGACCAGTGTCAGTATTGACCGGCAGTATTTGCTGCTACCACTTTAACTTAATAGCTATGTTATGGTTAGCGTGAGGCAAACTTCCAGTCTCAGCACTTTCTCTTCAAGAGCTAGAAGAGCAGTGGTATCTTTCAGTGATAGCCTTCGCTGCAGTGCGAGCACAAGGAGGATATGTAAGGATTGTCACCTGACTTAAGCTAGTGCCATTACAGTACTGCCTTTTTTTCTCCCTTTATGGCTGAGGTTTAGGTGGACTCCAAGGTAAACTCCCTCCATCTGCAGACAGACACTTTGCTTTTCTGTTTGCATAGACAAGCACTGCAGCAAAGGGGGTGGCGGGTGGCTGCTGCTCACACTGACTCATCCAGGTCTTTGCTTCATCCTGCGGTGGGGTGCTGCTTCTAGATAAGCAAGTGAACGTGAGTGTGCTATCTATCTTGCCACCTTGGCTACAGCCAAGTGTTTGTTGCTGGCTTGCAAATGCTGGAAGCGATCTGCTCCGATAGTGCAGGGTGTTTTTAGGAGAAAACAAGCTATCAGGCTTACCTGTGCCCATTTTCTCTGTCAAGTCAGAATCAATCCGATAACCTGTTGCTGGAAAGCAACTGCAACAGATCAGACTTTTCCCTTTTTTGGACACCAATGCTCTTGTGTTGAATTAGCAAATAACTGCTGTCTGGCAAATGAAATGCAGGTGTGTAGTAGAAAACGCTAAGTCATGGCTTGAACTAGTGATCACCTGGTGGGAAGGCAGGGCCAACCCAGGGGAGCTCAGGTGCAAGCAATGCAGCTGTGTGACTGGAAGAGGTGGAGCCAGGATCCACCCCTTTCCAGCCTTCATTTAAGGGCTGGCAGTGGAGGTGAGGGTATCTTGCTGGAGATCCCTGCATATCTGAGGCCCTCTGAAGGTAGGTAGCTTCTTTCCTTTATTTCTGTGCCCACAGCTGTTGCATTTGAGCAAGCTCTCAGTTGCTGTAGCCTAGGACCTTGCTACTCTGCTATTGCTGCTGCTGCTCTTTCTATTGTGTTACAAGGTGCTTTATTTTTCTTGTTTGATTTCGTAGCATTTATAAAACTCATTGGATGTGTTAAGTCAAAGTGAGGCTCTTTGTTCTCTTTGTGTTGAGTCAAAGTGAGGAGAGAAGTTCCCTGAAGAAGCAAGCATCTGTGCCTGGGTTAGGTGATGTTTCTGTTGAAGATAGAGCCATCTCTCCCTGCCGCACTATGGTGGTACTCAGGTGGTCTCAGAAGATGATGATCTCAGCGAGTTAATAAACCGTAGTCCTCCGTATTAGAAAGAAATAAAGGTACAGATTGTATGGTGAGGAATTCTGAGATCATCTGCTGCATGTCTACCTCTGAAAAGAAATCTTTTTTTCTGGAGTTGAATGTGTATCTGCAGGTACCTCAAGTCTCAATTAACATGTTCACGGTGTAGTGAGGCTTCAAGTTTTTTCTAATTACTTACTTTTATTTTTCTTCCAGCATTATTTTGTTTTGAAAAGTTTATTTGTTAAGGATTAACTTCACTTCTCTTAGCAGCAAGTAAGCTGTAAACACCTCCTGAATCTCCTTTGAGTGCTCTGGGATTGGTTGCTGTTTTGTACAGGTACGTCGCTGTCAGCAGCGGGACCTTCAGGGAGCGTCTTTCTGTTTGCTGTGAAAGTTAGGAATTCTCCGGAAAAAGGTGCAAGAAAAATAAGCCTTGTCATTTCACAATGGACTCTTTCAAAAAAGGTCTTTGCAGTGTTTCTGGGAATTCCTTTTAGCCCTTATAGTATGTTTTTGTTATGCTAATGGATGCCCAAGGTGACTGCATTTGCTCTGTTCAGGTGTTGTTTACACAGTTCATTTTCTCTGTGTCCCAAGCATCTGCTTGCTTGATTCAAATAGCTAGATTGCATCCCATCAGTGTTAACTGCGGAAGGCAAGTTAAATCTCTGGAATCATTAAGCAGATGTATTCCTGCTGGCTTTAATTTTCTACAGAAAAGGCAGAAGCATTATGTTTCCTACCCCTTCACTACCAGTGCTCTGACATGTATGGACTCCTTCAAATCAGTGTACTTTTTTTTCTCCTGAGAAAATGCTTCCAAAGTCTGCTACTGCTGTGGTCAGGTGTTTTCAGAGGTGGCCTGATCATTTGAAAAGTTACTTGAACACAAATTCCACATTGGGCTGATAAAGGTAGAAACAGCTCAGTAAAAACAGAGTTGCTATCCTTAATATGGGACAAGGTTAATTTTTTTTTTTTTACAGCCCCGGTTGTTATCAGCTGGCTTCTGTGGAAGTGCTTCTGGAGAGTTTGTCACTGCTGGGGCTTACGATCATTTCCTATGTAGAAGAGCTCAAGAAAAATAAGGCCCCATTGGGGTGGGGGGAGAAGAAAAGGAAGACTTCAACCAGTTACAAATGGGCATGGGTGACTCGTGCAGCCCATGTGAAGGAGGGTTGTTTGTTCTGTGGGGTACGGACTATCACAGTATGGTCTGTCATTTCCATAGCAGCTGATAGCAACAGGATCCTACATGTCATGTAAGACAGATAAAGCTGATAGTAAGGATGTACAGATGAAATTGAGGGAGAGCACCTGTGCATAAAAGTGGTATTTGAACAGGTTTGAGTCCAACTAGCTATGTCCTTTCTGTCTTATTCTTGTTCCAAGTGTCTCTTAATGCTAAGTGGATCCATTTGGCAGAATAAAAGCAACAGACGAGATAAGCATGCCATAAATAATGGAATATTAATGGATACAATCTGAGTTAATTGGTGTACTAAATAAGCCACAGTAACAGCAGGGTGTTTGCTGAACGCCCAAATGTCTTCCAGTTTAGTATTAGACTGAAGCTTTAAATGCTATGAAATACAACCATGTGTCTTTAATAGCAGTTGTTTTCAGAGTAGAATGAAGGCTCATAGCAAATGCTGGGCACCTGAGGAATGGTGCTGTCGGGTTCAGGGGTGCAGCGCAGAGTTTCTGTCTCTTGCAGCCTTTACTGTTTGTAGGGAGCGTCCAGTTCTCAAGAACACGCATCTGCCTCCAAACACTAGCCTGGAAGGCTGGCTCCTCCTATGTTTTGGAGTAGTGCAGGATGTAGCATGCCCCCCCCAAAGAGGTTCCTAATGAATGCTAAGGTTTTTCTGTGTGAATCGCAGCAGAGTTAACAATACCGGGAAGGTGCTGTGCTGAAGCTAGAGGAGATTTGCCAGTGTGAGAGCTCCCTGCTGACAAGATGCAAGCCGTTTCAGTTTGATGGGAAGGAAAGAGTGCAGGGATAAAAGATTAGATAAAAGGAAGTCTTTGGGCTCAGAGCATCTGATTGCGTTTTGACCAGGCTGTTTTCAGGGCTGACCTGTTTGGGAAGAGGTGTACCCTTGCTGTAATGACAGTTAAAAAGAAATTGCCAAGCAGTGGCTTAGGTTTCTGCTGAAGACCTGGTTGTATTATGGATTGGTGCTTTATATGCTATCCATCAGTCTGAATTGTGCTCTGAAGCACATGTAGCTCCCCTCTCTGGTAATGAATGCTATCAAGTATTGCCTTAAACTCATACCTGAGAAGAAATTGCTTTTGCTTATTAGATTTCATCTTCATTCTCATAACTGATTTATGTGTCTTTGTAAGCTAATAATTTCAGTAATGTGAGTAATCCTTTATCTGAAAATTACAGAAGGTAAGCTGAAAATGGGGAGTTAAAAGAAGGAAAAATGTAGGAACGGTTTGATCTCTCTTGGAGAGGGAAGAAATGGATCCAGGCTCCTGTGCAGCTGCAGTTCACCTTTCGACAACCTTTCTGCGAATTACACTTGTACAATCTAGCATAATTGAGAGATTTTTGTAAATGGAAAGTACGGAGGGAATTGGTGGGAGGAGAATCCAAATTAATGACTTGTCTTTGGTTTGATTTCATGGTATGTGATTTGCAAAAATAACGTTCATTAATAGGTGTGAAATGTGCATGTGCAAATGTGATTTTGAGAAACCTGTGGCTTAGACCTGCTGCTGAAATACAGAGCTTGTGAATTTTTTACCTCAGTCAACTAAAATGCCTTCAGCTTGAGTGGTCTTCTGTATCCAAAGGGTTCCTTCTTTGTCTTGTTTTCCTGTTGAAATAAACACCACACCCAGTTTGGATAAGTGCATGACTTGAGGGTTTTGGTGGAGGCAGGTTGATGCCAAGTGCTTTCTTCCCCTTTATTTAAGTATCTCAAGCTGGCACGCTTGTTATGATTTTTGTGGTCTCAAGCTTTAAATGGATTAGCACAACTTCTGGGGATTGTCCATCCTTTCTGTCCGTCCCTTAGCATGAGAGGAGCGTGGCCCCACATTGGCAGCTGCCTCTGGTGATGTAAGGCAGTTCCACTGATCCTTGTGATGTGTGCTGAATCACAGTCTTGAAAAACAAAGGCAAAGCTTGCTCGTAGTCAGTGTCCCTAACCTTGTCAGAGTCGTATCTGATGCTGGAGCAAGTAAGGGAAGTATTTTTTATGCCTTTAGAGGCTGTAAGCACTAAGTGTGACAAAATGCCTCTGAACTACAAGCAGCAGCATGCTTTGTTGTCCTGTGTTTACTCTGGGAAATGCACTGGCTCCTTTAACGGGGTAAAACAGACAGCATCTGCTATGGGAATAGGTGAGGAGCTTTGCTGTGCAGCTGCTGTGTCGGGCTGTCTTGGTGCCCTGGTGATGTCAAACTTTGTTATTTTGATAGACAAATGGCTTCAGAAGGTTCTTTCAGTGAGGCCACCTCTGCCAATCCCTGCAGAAGACTTGATGCCCAAGCAATGCCTCATAAATGTCCATCTAAGATCTTGGTAGATAAAAGTATTTTTTTATTTAAATTTACAATCTACATTCTGCACTAATGTACAAGCTTGCCACGTCCTAGTAAAATTTTTCAAATAAAAAGTCTGAACCCTTCTCTGATTAAAAATTAAACATCTGTCAGCTTATTCAGTTACTGTTCTTCATCTTCCATGCCTGCACCACTGAGGCCAGCTTCAACATCAAAAAGCTGTTTTAAGTGTGTTCTGTCTTGAAAATGGGGGCTGCTCTGGGCTGTCAAGAACAACTGCCTTCAGTTCTGTGGGGTACCCAAATGCAAAGAAGTCCCTCTTCCCCAAGCTGGGCTTTCAGTCTCAAAACCGTCAGCTAATTAGGGCACCAGAAATGTGGGAACAAGTCTTTTCATTCTTCTTGGTAGCTGAGAAAAAGGCAGAAGAGATGACAGTGCCAGTTCTCATGTGTGCTGAAAGACCCAGGGCTGGACTACTGATGCTGTGGATGTGGCATGAGGGGGAAAGCAGAGAACCTGTCTGAATTTCATTGCAAAACACGCTAGCGGAGAGAGTTCTGCTAATGGAAAAGTAAACATTCACATCAAGCAAGAACGTGTATAGCTGTTAAAATTTTTTTTAAAGCCATCTGCATGGCCTGCATTTGAGCAATACCTGTTGCTTCCTGACTCGGAAGCGGTGCTTTCCTGATGTGTTCATAGGTTTCTTGGGTATCAGAAACCAATGTGTTTATTGTTGATTGCACATATATGAGGATTTAGTCTTCTCCAACTTGCCAGCAATACCATGTACCTGTAGAGCGGGGGCTCTGAGGCCTTTCCTGCTTTCTGTGTGACAGTTGCTGGCTGGGGTGCAATCCAAGCTCTGAAAGTAACTGTAGGGTTCTGCCGAGCCTGAGCTTCAGTTAAGACTGGTTTCTTTCTTACAAACAAAAATATGACCTACAGATTGATTGTACCGGTAATCTGTTGGACAGGTTGCTGGAACATCAAGAAAACTTGTCTGGTCTATTTCCGTTGTTTTCAGGTTAAGACCACTGTCTGAATCTGTACAAAAAAAAAAAATGTATTGCATTCAGTTGTGCAGAAATTGGCACTGTTTCTTCAGGTAAGCTATAACCACATCAGATCTCGGGAGCTGCGAAGTTTATTTCAGTTGTAGTTCTTACCCAACTGGAGGTTGTGGCATTGAACTTCTGGTTGCTGCGGTCAGCGTGAGATGCTTATTTTTAAATGTTTTTTTAAACACATCAACTTTCTCAGAACGTCTTGGCTTAAATGCCTGGAGCTTTTAACAAAACATGCCAAATAGCATGGTACTTGAGATTAAAAAAAAAAATAGAGTAAAATCACAGATGGAAAGTGTGGAGAATTCAGCCTCAAAGGTTTTGTTGTTGTTTTAAGCTAAGCATGTTCTTTGTTTTAGAATGATGAGAGGAACCGCATGCTTTCAACACCCAGGTGATTGCTACCAAGGGGATGCTACCTGCGTGAGTGTCCCAGCACCCTCAGGAACCGAGAACAGTTGGGCAGAGCTGATAATGTAGTGCTTCTTAGGGCTCAGATGGTAGATTTATGCATTACTAAAGCCAGCAATTGGAAATGTTGTAAAATCTTCCCAAGCTCAGGAGTAAGCACCATGGGGCTTGATTTTCATTTTCACTGATTAAATGATATTGGCAATGCTTCTGTTCCCCGTTGCATCTTACGCATGTAGAGCTGTAATTAGGAAGGGGAACCCAAATAAGGGCAACATTACCTTATCTGTGAAAATAACACTTGCAGATTTTTCTCTGCCTGTGTAAGAAATTCATCCCTGGAGAAGAAACAGGAGCATCAGGTTTGTGTAGGATGGAAACAATTTGAAATAAGAGCTGTTTTCATAGCAAAATCTTCTGTTGTTCTGTGCTGGAGAGGATTGAAGAATAAGCAATGTTGACTTGCTGAATTCCATTAAGGCTTTAATTTTAAGCCTATTTATTTTTAAAGGGATAAACAAAATGGTAATGCTGAGTGCAAGCTTTGTTTTCAATACGTGCACAGATGAATGGAAACAGAGTGCCTTTCAGGTACGCTGGCTGTGAGAAGCAAGATTGTGTTTCTTTGCACATAGAGCAGGATGGAACGGTGAGGCAGGCTGTCCCTATCTTTGTTTTCCCTTGGTTGAGCCTTGGTTGTTCAGTAAAGCCTTTACATGCATCTCTACTGCCTCTTGCCTTAAAGAGAAACGACATTCCTAATTGTCTGCTGAATATTTGGTGGGGTATATGGGATTTATCTTCGATCCTTCTTCCTTTCTTCTCCTCCTGATGTTCGCATCACCAGTTTGTGTTCTGGTACCCTAGGCTGCAGGTTGCTTTCAGTGGAGGACAAGTGCAGTAGTAAGTTCCACTCTTTGTAGCTGAAATGGGCTAATACACCACACGTGTAGGATGTGTTTGTGCAAAGTGCTCCCAAGATTCTCATTGTTGGAAGCTAATGCTTTAGTAAAACAGTGCGGTAGCATCTTGCACTGTGATAAAGTAGAAACCACTAGATGTGATTTTATTTTTGTCTTCTGTTGTTCTGTATTCTCTGGCTGGCAGCATTGGAGCAGAAGAGCAAGAGTGGACAACAAAGGGGAGCAAAAATAATCAAGCCAGTGCTTTCCATTTCCAGTGTTTTTGCTGGTCATGGGAATTCTGTTAACATTTTGCTCCCTGTTTCTTTTCTTAAATCAAGGTCTTCCCGTGCTTTGTCATGCATGGGTTGGCCCCCGTGATCAGAAGACTGAATTTTACATCTGGTAAAAGTAAAGCCTTTCTTTCCCCCCAAAAATAAACAATGCAGCAGCTTTTCTTTCTGAAGCAAACGTTTGCCTTTAGCCTTCAATTTTGTGAGCTGGCAAAAATTGCTTTGACTCCTGTAGCTGGTGCCTGTTATTAGGTGGCATTTTTGCAGTTCAAATTTCTACTTTGTAATAATATTTAGATTTGTAGTTCTGGTTTCTCATTTGTCTCTGTACTGTTGTGTGTAATGGGATAGGGATTGTCCTTTATGAGTGTTGACATTTTGAAAGTTGCCTGCTACTTAAAGTTGAATATAAAAGTTTTGCTTGAGGCTAACTTAAAAAAAGAGCTTAAGAACAGTAGTTTTTTTATTTTGTAGGGAAGTTTAAAATGACTGAAGTTTTTCTTGCTGGGTTGGTTTGCTTGTTGTTTGATTTTACTTGCTTTCTGGTATCCAACTGTCTTTCCCTCTGGCCAAATGGCTCTTACTCATTTGTTGTAGTTCCTTTTAAGATCTCCCTGAATCTTCTGTGCCCTGGCACTCGAGCAGGAGAGTACAAGTATTTCCTTGTAATGAAATGTGATGGGGAAAGGTGGAAGAGGAATTTAAGAAATGCTGTAAGAGCGGTTAAGTAGGATGTGACAGCTGAGTGTGTTAGCCAAGTGTGTGTCAAGATGTAACTCTCGTAGTTTACTGTTTATTAGACTTTATTAGACAAGTTACACTCCTATTTCAGAACAGCTAATGAACAACTGTGGCAGCTAGTTTGTGCATCTTCTCCTATTTTAGGAAAAGACATACTGCTGGTTGGCCTCTCCTTCCACGCTGAGGGTCGGTGCGAGTGTCTGCTACTGGAAAGTATTCCTCTGGTAACATGTTCTTCTTCCTTGGCAGGATGTTCCGTCTTCGATTTCTTCCCATCACAGTGGGTCTGACTGCTGCTTCGCGGCTTTACCACGAGGCAGCGCATCACTCCAGGGCCCGGAGTCGGCTTGTGGTGGCCGCTTTTGTAGGGACAACCGCAGTGACAGCAAGCGCCAGGCTCCTTTGGCAGAGGTAATGGTTTTTGATTTCTTCCTAAGACCTCCTGCAGCTCTAGATCCTGTGGTAAGTACGCGCAGATGTGCTTAAGATCTGCAGGAGGCTTTGTGAAGTGTTATTGCTTGTCCTGCAACGGCTGCATTGAAGAAACAGGAAACGCTGCTGGTGGCCCCCTGGAGCTTCTCGCTGTTCTGAGTAGTCAGAAATGACAAAATCTCTGGGCTGAAGAATTTTCCTCTGTAGCTGTACTCAGCACAGGCTGTTTGCCCTTGGTGGGGTCTGCTGCCAGGCTTACTTACCCTGCGTGGTTGTGCTGTACAGGCCTGTGGTGCTGTGCAAACAAACTAGTTGACTCAACCAGGCTGGGTGAAAACTTCCGTATTCTGAGGGGGCTGCCAAAAACAATGAGCTTGGTCAGAGGATGATATGCTGGTTTTTTTTGTATTCTTCTGGTTGATGCACCTACAAAAATGTAGCAGGGGAATGGAAGGGGGCATTCCATCTTTCAGTGGTTAGGTAGCTGCAAGCAAGATGTTTTTTAAGTGCTGGAGTCTGAGTGCACCAACTCATGAAGTTCAAATCTTGATTTCCTGACTGTGTAGAGAAAGGTGATGCACCTGTGCCTGCCTGCAATGACCCTCACTGAACTCTGTGCCTGTGCCACATCTGAAATAAATCCAGAAGGACTCCCTTCACATCTCTTGCAACACGAAAGCAGTGTGGCACCAGCCATGCCACTTGAGCTCATGGCTGCAATTGGAGTGTGAAAGGGAAGTTTCTGCTCAAAACCCACCTTATTTTTGTTCCAATATGGTATGGCTTGTTGTTACCTCTCTACTAGCCTGTTTGGCTGAAAGGATCTACTTTTAATATAATGGGAGGAAGAAGATGCTAATTGTTCTGGCTATTGCTAGCCTTGTCAATCATGATGTTGCTTGTTAAAAGGAGTTCTCAGATGAAGGAAGAACACTGTGATTCAGCAGTGTCATCTTATGCTACGGTTTGCTAATGTGCATTTTCAGAGTGCCTCTTTATCTGCTGGACCTGAATGTGCAGCCCTGCAGCATGGAGGAAGCTTTAACCTCTGGTGATGGCCAAGTTAACACACTTTTCAGGCAGTGAAGTGAGCAGTTTTTCTACTTAAACGATCTTCTGCATGATCGTAAAGTAGGTAGGATGTAATGCCCTACATAAAGCTGTCCTAAAGACACTGAGTTAAGTCCAAGAAGGCATATTCTCCCCCAGTGAGCAGTAAGGCAAGCTGGTAACAGTGAGCAAGGAGAAGGCTGAGAAAGACCTTTTTTGCCTCAGTCTTCACTGGCAACTGCTCTTCACATACCCCTGTGGGGTGCAGCCCCCGCTACCAGTAAAAGGCAGGGGATGTAAGGACGAAGCACGGCCCTGCTGGAAAGGACCTGGACAGACAGGTGGATGGCAGCTGGATATCAGCCAGCACTGTGCCCTCGCAGTCTGGAAAGCCAACAATATCCCAGGCTGCATCCAGAGCAGTGTGGCCAGCAGGGCGAGGGAGGGGATCTCCCCCTCTGCTCTCTGTTGTGAGACCTCACCTGGAGTACTGCATCCAGATGGGGAGTCATCAGTACAGGAGAGACATGGACCTGTTGGAGTGTGTCCAGAGGAGGGCCACAGATGGATCCAAGGAATGGAACACCTCTCCTGCACGGGCAGGCTAAGGGAGCTGGGGTTGTGCAACCTGGAGAAGAGAAGGCCCTGGGAGAGCAAGTGCGGCCTGTCAGTATCTAAAGGGGGGCTGTAAGAAAGAAGAGGACGGACAGTTCAGCAGGGTCTGTTGTGATAGGATATGGGGAAATGGTTTCAAAATGAAATAGGAGATTTAGACTGAATACTGTAAAAACAACTTTCCATGTAAGGGTGGTGAGGCACTGGCACAGGCTGCCCAGAGAGGTGGTGGATGCCCTGTCCATGCAGACACCCAAGGTCAGGCTGGACGGGGCTCTGAGCTCCTGATGGAGCTCAGGGGTTATCTGCAGAAGTGATTTTTAGCTCCTGGAGTATCTGGCTGCTCCTGAGACCCATGGGAACTGCCACCAGATGTGATCTTGCTCAGCTGAGGGCACTGATAAGCATCAGGTAATGCAGACAGGCAGTGTCTTTGGAGTGTTGTTGCCTGTGATCTCCTGATTTATCTGGAGAAAGTTGCTTGCTATGATTTTTCTGCTTTCTTTGCTCTCCTCTGTCTTCTGCAAACTTGCAAAATGTTAAACCGATGTACAGAATCTGAAAACTTTCTTTTTCAGCTATTCAGTATATCTGTCATAAAACAGAAGTAATAAAACAGGCTCATGGTATTCATTTAATTACTTGACATACAGCTGTTAAATAAGATGAAGAACGAAACTGATACTTGGTGTGGAAAATATTTCGTACTGACATCTGTAGGACTTTTAAACAGACTTTCAAATAAGTGTTTTAACCATGTCTAAATAAATGACAGATGAGAAACTCCAGGTTTTCTTCGTATTTCAAAATATATAAATCAGGCAGTTAGAGTTTAAGAATTAATGTACGTGTAGGTAAGTGCAAAGCATTCAAAATGATATTCTTGTTTATTACAGTAAGCAGCAATAAGTATAATGAATTAGTTATAAAAGGTAAAGACATAATGCATCTAGCTGGAGTTATGGGGATTAAATAAGGGAAATGTCACTGAAAATGCTGTTCGTATACCACACAGAAATATAAGCATGCGTCTGAGTGTCCATATGTACATTAGTGAATTATTGTGATTTATTAAATGCTGGAGCAGTATTTAAATGGGAGCCAGGTTAGGGCTCTTTATGTAACCAATTCTGTTGGGGCAGTAAGTTGGCTATGCCAATGATACTGTGTTTATTTTCCTTCGGCTAAGGAACTGCACTTCTGTTGGCAGGTGAAACCTTGCTGTGCTGCACAATTTGCCTCCTGGGAGGGTCTAGTGCTTCCCAAGTGTAGCTCTCTTAGCATCACAGAGAAATGATGTCCCTTTGGTAGCTGACACTCACCAGCTGGGATGCTTCCTTACTCTTTGAGTGAGGAAGGTGCCAAGTGATACCTTTTTGTAGGCTGTCAGTGACGTTTTCTTTTAAGGTAACACTTGTGGGGAAGTCTCACTCTGCTTTCCTTAAATCTCTTTTTTTTTAAGTTAAAGCATTGAGATATATAGACTAAATTAAGAAGCTGTTGAAAATGTTACGCTTCTTGGACTAGGTATGTAGGAGGTGATGCAGTATTAGAGGAAGAGCAGTAATGGAAGGAGTTTGTAGTTCTTCTTGTCCTCCCCATGGAGCTGTGTGTAAATGACCTAATGCTTCTTGATTACCTTTTGAAAGTAGCACTGGATCTCTGACCAGTGCTTATACAAAAAAAAAATTCCAAAACTTGTTGTTTTGTAACAAATTTCTTGTATTTCTGATGACAAGGAACCTTGCAAAAAGGGATTCAGGTGGTGGTGCCTGTATCTGAACTTACCCTTGCTGCTTAGTAGTATGAGGACACAGGACTTCTCAGGTGGTTCTTCTGTATCTTATGTGCAGCCTGAAACCAGTGCATTTCGGATGAATTCTGCAGGGTGTGCTCTGAGTGTCATCGGAAGCCAGTGCTGGGATAAGCAAGCCCACACAAGGGTAGAAGTCAAGAATGGAGAAGGTGTACCTGAACCCCAGTGGCTGTGTGATGCGAGATTGGGCGAACTTTCTGAGTCTGGGGCTGGCTGGGTGGGTGTGTTGTTAGTTGGATCTGCACCTGCCCAGGCTCCCTGCATGTGGCCCTCTACATAGCTATCCATTGTAAGCCTCGAGCTTACTGTTCTTGCTGTTCTCCAGGAGCTGCTGCTGCCTTTGGTGGTATATATCATCTAAATAATTACACAGTACAAGCTGCTCAGTTCTGCTGTGGTGGTGTATGCTTCAGCAATGCAAATAGCTGAGCTTAGACGAATGAAGTTTACTCTTTCTAAGCAATAACTTAAACCCAGGGGATTTCCAGTTGACAACAGAAGCAATTAAGTAGCTAGGTGTTAGTATAATGAACTCAATTAATTGAAATAAATCTTGGTGCAGTCATTGGCTGATCTGAATAAGGCATTAATGTATGGGTGGGAACTACTGAATCTTAGCTTGCAGCAAGCTTAATGGTTGCAAGAAAATACAGTCTTGTAAAAATTTTTATTCTCTTTGTATTTCCTAATACTGGTTTGGTGTATTAAGTGGCCACCGTTATCTTCTTGGTAGCACAAAACATCCTGGCTCAGTAGGTTGGCATCTGGAAGCCCTTAAATTGGGATTTTGGTGCTGAAGCTTGTCAGTATGATCAACTTAATATTCAATGACATGGGTGAGCAAAGGTAGCTCTGGGGGTTGCAGAAGGATCTCTGCAAGCAGAGTGTTGCTAGGGCTGTTCCTGATTGACTGAAAGTATGTAGCTATGCTGTATTTCTTATCCTTCTGTAAATATATTAGTACTGAGGGTAAGAACAAGACACGTGTCTTGCCCTGAAACACTGGCAATGGGATTCTCTGCATCAGACAAACGTGCTGGTAGCATTCTTCTGTTTTTATTCCTTGCTTGTTCTGGTTCTTGCCAAATCCTCTGTGTAAGATGAAGCAATCAAGTATGAGATACGTGTCTCCTAGCTGTGTTGGTATACCCTTGTTCTGTTACAAGCTCTTGTTTTTCAGTCTCCACTTCTCATTGCCAAGCTGAGCTGTTCAGGTGCTGGCTGCCCCTTCTCCTGAAATAGGTTGAGAATTTGTTTCAACTTTATTCTTCCTTCCTTCCTTCAACCCTTTTCTCCTTGGGCTATCCTGTATCAATTCTCCAGTTGCTTGCCTGGAATATGCTCTGTCAGGGACACCCTTTCTTCATCACCTTCCTTGATTTGTTGACCTTCACGGCTTTTTGTCTTCCTCATGTGGCTTTTCTCTCAGTGGTTCTGGAATTAATTTTGAAGCTTAGATCAGCCCTTAGCAAACTGTTTAAGAATGCATTACTTTTTTTTCCAGCAAAATCTTAGGAGTTTGAGAGTAATTTGCTTAGAATACATTTTTAATAGCAAAATTGATGGAAATGCCTTATGCCAGCTGAAAGTGACTTTGCATTTTAGCAAAACAAAGGATATCATGTAAATTATAGTCAAGAAGGGAGAGACCTGTTTTATAACTCTAGCTGCCTCAGGTGCCACTTGACCTGATGCAGGAGAGAAAGCATGTAAAATTTGTAGGTACTACCCTCTATGCTATTTTTATTTTAAGAGCTCTGCTCCAATTTTTAATTCTCACGGTGACAAATGACAGCCTTATGGGGCTCTCCTTGGGGCTGCTGCACTGAGGGTTTTTCATTGAAGCTCGGAGGTGCATTGATCTATGAGTGGTGTCTTGAAAGAGCACTGTGTCCTTTCTGATGGCTTTTGGCTTCATTATTTTTACCCATGTGCATCAGTGGAAGGAAAGAATCTGATGCCAGGGAATGAGCCAAAGTGAGTGAATTAGGAAAACATCTGAACTATGCTGTGGGGAGCGACCTCAGCTGAACTGCAAAGCTCAAAGCACAGGTATTGTCCTAAACATGCAGAGCCATGTGGTTGGATCAGTACGTGTGTGCAGTATCTTATTTAAATGTTGTATAGCAAATCAAATCTGGGATTTGTGCAGGGAAGCCTGCTGGCAATGCCAGAAGCTACTTTCCAAAATGACTTGAGACTGCTTCTCCTACAGGGTGACACTTGGAGTTCATTCTCATAACACAGATAGGCATTGTTGGAACTCTAGGTCTTTCACATTGCTTAAGTTGCACTTTTTACTCTTTTTTTTAAAAAAAAAAAAAAAAAAAACAATATGGGTGCCCTCTGGTGGCAGAGTTTCCACCTGCTGCCTCCCCTTTAGACTGCATACCTGTTGGCACCTTGTCTGTATCCCATAGAATGCCCTGCTACCCTTCAGATGCTATCTGGAAAGCTGCATCTCTTCAGGAAGCAAAATCATTGAGGAACAAAGTGAAGGGAATAATTTATTGGCTCAGTAGAGGAAGCACAAACTGAGAGATTTAGTACTTGCACTGTGTTAATCCTATCTAGCTTTAATTCCTGATGTGGAAATAGTGTCAATTGTCTCAGCTTTAGGGTCAAGTCTGGTCACTGCTGTCACCTTTCCCAAGCTGTTCAGCCTCTTCCACCACCTGCTGGTCCCAGGTGCTCTCTGGGCTGTGCTAAAGACTGACTTTGTGGGGAGGGAGAAAGGTAGGGATGAGCACAATGCATAGTAATTAAGGATTCAGAAATCTTGAGTTTCGATTTTTTTTTTTTGTAAACTTCTACATCTTCAGCTGTCACCAGCAATTGGCTGTTGCTGGGAGTTGCTGGTAAAACCTATATGCTCTTTATTTGGTGTCTAGACTACATATGGGATCATTACTACTGCTCCTCTTGGGATCGGCTAAAGAGAACAAATGGCTGGTGAGTTTGAGGAGGTTTCATTTAAAGGATGTGGCCCTTCTGCTTTCAGTCTGCTGGAATGGTTAGGGATGCCTGGATGGCTGGGATGGTTAGGCTGCATGGAAAGGAAATAATGCCATTAGTCCCCTAAATTTATGTTGCAGCAGAAGAGATTTTTAACTGTTATTAATATTCACATAGTGGGGTAATGCTTCTTCCTTGACTTGCAGCTGAAGTCATTGGAACTATGGTCAGGAGAGCGTGAGGCCAAATTCTATGCAGTATGCAGCTGTGAATGCGTCACAAGCTGGAGAGCCAGACATGGTACCAGATGTGGCTGCCTTTGGGCTTCCAGATGTGATAACTGTATGGCCTGAAACTTATCACCTCATCTCTGACTGCCTTCCTGTAATCTTCCCCTTCTTTAAGAAGGCCAAGAGGATTAAGCAGCCTGAAGCAACGCTGTAAAGTGATCTCATACTCCATATTTTTTTGCCAGTATGTCAGATGGTACAGTCCTTTAAGTATCCAAAGCAATAACATCTTTGCTCTATTTAAATAACTCCATCTTGCAGTTAACTACAGAAGTCATCCGTCAGATGCTTGAAACTTTTTTTTTCCCTTTCCTCCCAACTCTTTTGCTCGAGTTTGTCTTCATTTCTAAACACTCTTAAATAGTTTCAGTACTCAGGCAACACCATTTACCTTAGCTCTATATTTGCGCTCTATGTTTGCTCTCATGTTCTTATGTCCTCCTCAGTGGAAATGAAGATGGATTGAAAAGCAGGGTCAGTAGGACAAGTGCTGTGTGTTGGGCACCTATAAAGGGCTCTGGTGTGGAAATGTGCCTTGTGCAGTACATGTGAGTGGGCTCACCAATTTCTTCTTGCTTTGCAGGACTGAGCCTGTATCTGGCACAACAGAACCAGATGCTGCAGTGATTAATGTTGTAGTACATTTTCGCTTCATGGCTTGTAGCACAGATGTTGATGAGAATTCATGCCTTTAATAACCAGAAGACTGGGTGCCGGGGTCAGTCTTGCTTAAAATTTCTTCACAATGGCTAATTATTGGTACGGGCTTGTTAAGCTTGATGGAAAATAGTGTTCTTTGGGTTAATAAACTTATGTTGATGTTTTACATTATTCAAGAAACTTGACTTGTCTGTCTTTAGAGAAACTAAATACTGTCAAGGAACTCGGAGCAAGTAAATACTGAAAGTCACCAATCACATCAGTATTTCCTTAATTGATATTTGGTGTGTGTAATGTGACTGCTAAATGAGTAGTGCTTCTGTACAAATAAAGCATGTGATTGCTGGAGGTGAAAATAGACCTAATGCAGGCAGCTTCCCAGAAGTGCTGAACAGGAGCAGTATGTAACGTTGAGCCTTGATTTGAGACTCCTGTACTTGTCCTTGTGACTGGGAAGATTCTCTGGGAGTTATGTTCAACACCAAGTGGCTTTCACAGGCATTAACTTCTGGGAAGGGTGAAACCAGTCTTGTAGATGCATCTTTGTTTGTTGTTCCCAGATATTCCCCTCGCTCTTTGGCCATCTTCATGGGTGTTGTGTGCTTGCTTGTGCTCAGCTTGCCAAGTGAGTGAGGCTGAAGCTCTGAATCTCTGCTGGTGGATTGCAAGGGACTCAATGACTTTCTCCTTGAGGTCATTAGCATAAGGTGGTGTAGGGCCATGAATTTACCCTTGTCAGAGCTCAGGAGAAACTCGACTGCTTGTTGATGATCAAATACTTGTAAATAAATATGTTATTCATCAATTTTTAATCCATTGAATGTGCCATGTTGATTTTTGTGTTACTCTATCATGATATTGTCTAATAGCAAGTGGAATGCCACATGGGAACTTGCATTTATTACGTGGATGTTATTGTGATTATTAACATAGCTGGTAATCTCATCAAGAAATGACATCTGTTTAGCGTAAGACTTGCTTTCTGTAAGCCCTTGTCATTAAATTCTTCTTTACCCTCGTTTAGCTAAAAAGCCTAAATAACAAGACTGTCATTACACCTGTTGCCCTGTTTACTCTTTTCAAATATGGTTAACACCAAGTTGAAGCATATTGAGTATCCTCAACAGTCAGGCACAAGGTCTTGGCCAGCTCTTACTAAAACTAAGCCTCAGATTCTTGCAGAAAGGTAGAAATACATACCTACAGTGTTGCTTGTAAGGTAGATCTTAGCACCATTTAAGTGGAGAAAGTCTCTGCTCTCCTGAGAAGGTCAGGATATAGAGAATGTAAACCACTATGTTTTGAAGTGAATACTTGCTCTGTTTTTGTAGATCTGTCACTTCCAATGACGCAGTAAACAGTCTTCATTTATTACATGCTCCTGTTGTTTTTGACAACTCTGACAGTAAAAAAAATCTGTAATCTGTTGGTCATTATTCGCTGCTTGGGTGTTTGTCCCTTACCAATTTTGTACAGTACTTAGCTTTTAATTTATATACAGTATGTCTAACATTCTCTTCTTGTCCTTCCTGGTTTTTCTGCTTCCCTGTTTCTAGTGTTTGCTTTCTTATGAGTTCAAGTTGTATTTCTGGCATCCTTCTCATCCTTGAGTATAAGCATTAAACATCCAGTAAAACTATTTTCAGCAGTTCGTGATTGTTATTCTAAGTCAGGCTGTGATCAAGTTCAGTTTTCAGCCTGAAGAAGCCTGGTTCACACTGGCCTTGAGTGTGTTCTGTGGGGTACCTTAAGAAGTTTGGGAATTGGAGACTGCTTTGTCTCCCTTACTCTCCAGCAGAAGATAATCTTATTTCTTGAAAACAAAGTCAGGTGCCTGACAGCTGCAGTTGGTGATGAGCTTGCTGTCTTTTGGGAGGACCAGGAATTGAGAATGGGATGCCAGCTATGGTCTTACTGAATTCCTGTGATCATCCTGCCTTGTACTTCTGTTTCTGCCCACCTTGCAGCTTTACAGGATTACTTGGTCCTCTTGAATCATGCTGGACCAGGGACAAGCTTAAGGGGAGTTGCAGCACTGAGTGAAAGCAACTGTAATTTTATTTGGGAAGATGCTGTTGAGCTTGTTGATGTTTAAAGTACAGTTTGGATAAAGAAAGCCGCAGATGAGCAGTGCATCAGAGGTAAAGAATACAGGCTTATGGCTCCAGGCTCAGTTTTTTTCTGTGTGGTAGATGTAATTGAGCCATGTCCATGTGCATCAGTCAGCTGCAACCCAGGGGCACCTTCCTGTTTGCCACTCAGTGAGCTCTGCTTGGAAACGTAAGCAGTGTTTCCTGGCTTAAGGACTTACAGTACAGAGATTTACAGTTCACTAGGGTATTAGGGTAATGTCAGCAGGATGCCTCTGGTGTGTCATTAGGGTTGACAACCTTTTGCAAAGCAATTATTTTCCTCTGCAGGCTGGCAGGAAGAGGTCTCTGAGGAGTGGCACATTATCCTGCATGAGCTGAGTTAGCTGGTAAGACTGACCTAAAACAGTTCAGGTTCACCTTTCTTCTCAGCAGTCCCCTTCAGAGGGGGCTTGCAGCGGAGGTCCTCAAGCTCTGACCTGTCCATCTGCATTGCATATTGGTGCCAGCCCATAAACTGAATAAAGGGAATGGGAGGGAGCGTGTGCAGTCAGCTAGTTTACTGCCAAGGCAAGGCTGGGTGCCTCCAGCCCAGTCCTGACAGACAGATGTCTCATCTATTTATAGGAGTTGGCTGGTGATGGAGAGAGCAGTGATAGAATAAATGCACTCCCACAGCTGATTCCAGTGCTTCTCGATCCTCAGCTTACACAGGTTGCGTGTGTATACGCATGTAAACGCATGCTTCTCCCTCTTTCCCTAGTGTACAAGTCTCTTCCCTTAAGACATCCCAAAGCACATCTGCTGCTTGTCCTGTCCTCACCAGACCAACATAAGCCCTGCAGCAGCTGTTTTATGCATATTGCTGTTATCTCAGCTTCCTCTTTTTCATCTGTTTTTTTTTTTGACAACAACCTGATGACTTTAGGTCATGTTTTCCCATACTGTTCTGGACTCTTAACTATTCCTGCTGCTCTCTGGGTTTCCTTCAGCTTTTCTTTGAATGCACCTTTAGTGGCTGTGAATGTGCTTTCAGTAGGGATGTGCCTGCTGCCTGCTGGGGTGGAAGGAAGGACATACACATCTCACAGGCTATGTTGCTGTTTCTGTATGTCTTTGGACCTATTTTGGGTAATGGCTGATGTCAAAGAGCAGCTTCCTCAATCTAACTGTTCGTATTATTAGTCTCTGGAACCTGTCTTAATACTGTCATGTTTTCATTACAGTTCTGGCCACAAATTAATTGTACTGACTTGTATCAGTGTCAAGTACTTTGGAAGATAAGGGAGTAAGTAGTATTAAAAAAAAAAGTTCTGTGAGAAAGACGAAGTCCTGAAAAATTGGGCTTTGGATATTCATCATTTTAGCTTAATATCCTACTAATCATTGGTTGTGGTTGAGCTGAGGATGAGCAGCTCCTCACTTAGTCTTCTTGTCCTTGGAGGATGCATATTTTTGTCTCTTATATCCAAACCAGACGAAGCTTGCTCTTGCGTTTCATTATGAAAGCCTGAAGTGGCTTTAAACCTCACTTAGATGTCTCCAGACAAGATGTTTATATGCAAGGAGCGTTGCGGCTCCATTCTACTGACAAATGCATCTGTCAGGCAGGATTCATCTCCCCTGGTTCTGTGGCAAGGTCTTTGCTGACACCTGGATGCCCAAGTTCATTAGATTCCCTGTTTCCTTCTGAGCCTACATAATACCTGGTAGCTAAGTACTCTTCTGCTACTTTCAGGATTAGAATAACTGAGCACTGTTATCTCTGGCACAAAGCTTTGTTATTTCAAAGCGCTGTTTCTTTTATGTAGAAGAAGAAGAAAGAGAAAAACACTTCAAAATGAGGAATTGTAACTTCTTTAAATGGGAAGACTACAGCTGGACTCTTTCCAGTCCCTGGTACAAATCCCAGGATCCTTCTTGGATGTAGATCCTATGGTTGCATGTGTTTGGCTTTTTTGAAGAATGATTTGTGAAGTGAGAAGCTAGTACTGAGTAATCCACTGTGGTAGCTAAGTTTATTTCTTTGGGAAAGATGAATGCCACCTTAGGCTTGATTGTTGGCTTTCTCTGAGGGTTAACAGGAGAGAGTACTAGGTAGGTGAAAAGAGTACTCTTTGCCTTCAACTCCATTCAGCAGGGAGGGAAAAACCCCAAGGAAACCAGAAGGTTCCAAGCAAGGCAGCTGGCATCCAGGACAGGCACGCTTTATGGAGAAAGGCTGGCAGCTTATCTTGGCACATGATGAAGTGAGTCTTGATTACTTTCCTCTCCCCTTTGCATAGAAGTTGTGGCAGCAGGCATGCTGTTGCTGCCTGAAGAGCTGGCACGCTGATATGAGCAGGGGAATGGAAGCAAAGTTACAGGTGGCAAGTTGTTCTCCCTCAAAAGGGCTGTGGAGTCTCTGCTTGCTGATAGCAGGGTGTGATTCTGGAACTGAGGGGTTCTTTCAGCTGTGCCGAAAGAAAGAACTCTTTTATGTGGATGCAGTATGGACGTTGCAGGTGATGGAAGCCAAGATTTTAAACAGGGGGATTGTGAAGGACATAACCTTACCTCATTGTAGGTGAATGTGGGGAGCAGATCCTTCTGCGGTGAATTCAGTGAGTAGTTGGGACTTTGGCCAGGGGGCAAGGAATAACAGATACTGTTTGCAACATTGCTTGTGAAGTAGGCAATGAATTCTGCTTTTATTCTTATATCTTGTCTTGCTTGTATGGTGTGAAGGTGCTCCATCTGTAGAGGAGTGTTAATTACCTAGATAAACTAGAAAGGGGGTGTGGAGAGCCTGCTGTGTTTGAAGAGCCTGTGTCTGCATCACAATAGCTAGCTGGCTTGACAGCATGATGGACTGAAGGAACGCGTAGGTTTTGCTGAAAATGGTTGATTTGTAAGTTTTATTTATCCCTTCCCTGGTTTGCTGTCAGTCAAGTGTTACAAGAGCAAATCTTCACTGATACAGCTATCCTCTTGCATATTTGATACAGAGTAGCTTGGCTGTATATACAAGCAATCATTTTTTACTGATTTTTTATTTTGTCCCCAGAACCTTTTCCCAAGAGGTTCTCTTTGAGCTCCCTTGGACTGATGTCCTGCCTGCAGAAGGGCTTTCCTTGTTAGCGCTGCTGCTGGAGCCAGCTGTGCCTCAGCCAAAACGAAACAGAGCCTGTGGTCACTGATCTGCTCCCCACATTGTCCAACTGCTGTGCAGTTTGAACCAGATCTGGTTCAGTGGAAGTCTGATGGTGAGACTTAAAGACTCAGGACCTTTTCAGGAAGCACAGGCTGACATGTTACTGTTTTGTGCAAAGAGGCGTTATTGGTACGCCTCTTCACCAAGCACTTGTGTGCTTTATTAAATAAAGCTCTCCAAATGTTATGTTTGATGTATTCTCTCCCACTGTGGACTAGAAGTCTCTGAACTGCTTTAACCTAGCCTTAGGACAGTGGGTTGTTGTGTTCAAAGCAGTGCTGGGCACTTGGTGGCAGCTGTTGGAGTGCTTCTGGTAGTTTTGCTGAATTAGTTATCACAATAGGAACAGAAATTAATTTGCTTTCATAATGATCCTCTCTGTTCCTAAGCATGCTCTTTGGGAGATTGTTCTATAATGTTTTTTGTTTCCCATGATTACAGGGAAAATACTGGGAGTTGTTTAGCCCTTAGAAATTAATTCTGTCCTGTAACTATTAGTGAATAATTGAATGTTGGTAAGGAGTGAGTTGTTTACCTTGGTAACATCTAAATTAATTGAAGGAGCACCTGGCCTCATTTCTTCTTGGAACATGATCTGCTGAGGCTCATAGAATCATAGAATTGCTCAGGTTGGAAAGGACCCCAAAGATCATCAAGTCCAACCACAACCTAACCATACTACTCTAACAACCCACCACTAAATCATGTCTCCGAGCACCACATACAAATGGCTTTTAAACACATTGAGGGATGGTGACTCAACCACCTCCCTGGGGAGCCTATTCCAGTGCTTAACAACCCTTTCTGTAAAGAAGTTTTTCCTGATATCCAACTGAAACTTCCCCTGGTGCAACTTGAGGCCATTTCCCCTTGACTTCTCACCAGTGAGAAGAGACCAACTCTGCTCTCACTGCAATCACCTCTCGGTTATTTGAAGAGAGTAGTGAGGTCTCCCCTCAGCCTCCTCTTCCCCAGACTAAACAGCTCCAGTTCCTTTAGTCTCTCTTCATAGGGCATATTCTCCAAGCCCTTCCCCAGCCTTGTTGCCCTTCTTTGGTCCTGCTCCAGCCCCTCAATGTCTCTTCTGTACTGAGGCACCCAAAACTGAACACAGTGCTTGAGGTGGGGCCTCACCAATTCTGAGTACACGGTCAGGATGACTTCCCTGGTCCTGCTCACCACACCATTCCTGATCCAAGCCAGGATGCCATTGGCCTTCTTGGCCACCTGGGCACACTGCTGGCTCATATTCAGCCGACTGCCCATCAGCACACCAAGGTCCCTTTCCATCAGGCAGCTTTTCAGCCACTCCTCCCCAAGCCTGTAGGGTTGCCTGGGGTTGTTGTGACCAAAGTGCGGGACACTTGGTCCTGTTGAAACTCATGCAGTTTACTTTGGCCCATCGATGCAGTCTATCCAGGTCCCTCTGTAAAGCCTTTCTACCCTCTGGCAGATCAACACTCTCTCCCAACTTGGTGTCATCTGCGTACTTACTGAGGGTGCACTTAATCCCCTCATCAAGATCATTGATAAAGATGTTGAAGAGGTCTAGCAATGAGCCCTGGGGGACACTGCTCATGACTGGCTGCCAACTGGATTTAACTCCATTGACGTCAACTCTTTGGTCCCTGCCATCCAGCCAGTGTTTCACCCAGCAGAGTGTATGCCCATCCAAACCATGGGCAAACAGCTTCTCCACAAGGATGCTGTAGGGAACAGTGTCAGAGGCCTTACTGAAGTCCAGGTAGACCACATCAACAGCCTTAGCTTCATCCATTAAGCGGGTCACCTTGTCATGAAACAAAATCAGGTTTGTCAAACAGGATCTACCATTCATAAACCCATGCTGACTGGCCCTGATCACCTGGTTGACCTTTAACTGATCCACAATGTATCCTGAGGTTATCTGCTCCATAACCTTCCCTGGCACCAGAGTGAGACTGATAGGTCTGTAGTTACCAGGATCGTCTTTCCGGCCCTTCTTGAAGATGGGAGTCACATTTGCTAGTCTCCAGTCAACCGGGACATTCCCTGTTAGCCAGGACTGTTGAAAGATGATGGAGAGCAGCCTGGCAACCACATCTGCCAACTCCCTCAGCACTGTATGGTGCAATCCATCTGGCCCTATGGACTTGTGAGTGTCCAGCTTGCAGAGCAGGTCCAAAACCATCTCATTGTGGATTGTGCATGGCCTATTCTGTTCCTCATCCCCATCTGCCAGCTCAAGGGGCTGTGTGCCCAGGGCGTAACTAGTCTTACTATTAAAGACTGAGGCAAAGAAGGCATTAAGTACTTCGGTCTTATCCTGATCCTGTCACTGTGTTGCCCTCAGCATCCAACAAGGGATGGAGATTCTTCCTAGCCCTCCTTTTACTGTTGATGTATTTATAGAAATATTTATTGTTGTTCTTCACCTTAGTGGCCAAGTTCAGTTCTAGCTGGGCTTTGGCTTTTCTAATTTTCTCCCTGCACAGCTTCACTACTTATTTGTAATCCTCATAAGTTGGTTGCCCCCTCTTCCAAAGACCATAAACATTCCTTTTGTTCCTGAGTTCCAGTTTAAGGCCTCTGTTCAGCCAGACCAGTCTTCTACCCCGAAGGCTCGTCTTCTGTGACTTGGGGATGGTCAGCTCCTGCACCTTTAAAATAACTTCCTTAAAGTATTCCCAGCTGTACTGGGTTCCCGTGCCCTCCAGAACTGTCTCCCAAGGGACTCTCTCAGCCATGCTCCGAAAGAGGCCAAAGTCTGCCCTCTGGAAGTCCAAGGTTGCAGTTTTGCTGACTCCCCTCTGAGGTTCAACAAGGATTGAGAAGTCTATTATGTCGTGATCACTTTGCCCCAGACAGCCTCCAACCTTTACATCCCCCATAAGGCCTTCTCTGTTAACAAACAGCAGGTCCAAGATTTTGCTTCCCCTTGATGGCACCTTCACCAGCTGTGTCAGGAAGTTTTCTCCCATGCACTCTAGGATGCTGCAAAGCTCTGTGTTGCTGGAGAAAAGTACACACACTTCTATTTTGCATGCCGCATGTGTTTGCTAGGAAGCTGGTAGGATGAAATGAGCACAGCCTTTTGCTTGAAGCTTGAGAGATTTCCAAAATCCTGTTTAGCTTTTGTTTTTCTCCGAGGGCAGCTTTTTTTGAAACACGTCATGCTGCTGTAAATAATCATGTTTGTGGCTGCAGGGAACACAAAGCACCAGCCTTCCTCTGCTGGCTAATGAGCAGCACCTAGCTGGATGTGAGCCCTGTACGTTGTAAGTAGTCCAAAATAAATCCCCAGGAATGCAAAGGTAGTGGTACCTTAGCTGAAGTTACAGGCAGGCTGGGATGGTTGCCCAAGCTGTTAAGAGTCCTCAGAAAGGAAGAATTTAACCAAACGGTTAGCTGCAAAGTTTGTGACAAGTTAACATATGCATAGAGATTATAACCCCGCTGGTGTTTATGTTGTCTGAACTCTGTCTGGTTATCAACTGCCTTACAGGTAAGGCTTAGGAAAGATGTGGCCTTGTCGGGCTTATGGGTGGGTCTCGTTTCTGTTTAACTCCCCACTGCTAGCTAGTTGTTGTGCATGTTGCTCAGGCAGAATGACTTTGAGTAGTGCCTTGGCTACAGACAGGGTTGCTGAAGATCTATGTATCCAACCAGCAGGAAGGGTCCTTTCTTTGCCCTGCCTACACAGAGGTGCATTTCCAGTGTGAGGATGAGTAACTCCAGTTTTTGTTGTTGCAGATCCCAAAACATTGGAATTTAGAGAAGTCTTTGGTAGAAGAGAGAAATAAAACAGCCTGTCAGCTGTTGGAGATTAAAAACAAATTCATCAGTTGTGCTGAAATGGAGACCCTGTTCTTTCTGAATCCTTCAGTGCTGGTGGTGGAATGCACATCTGTCACTTCTGTATAAATGTTTTTTGGGGAAATGGGTGGAAATTAAAGCTAGAGCAAGTATGGTGTGCTCGTCCCAGTCAGTCCTCTCAGTAACTTTCTGAGCTGGTGTTTCCTTTTTGCTTGTTACAGGGCCTACGCAGAAGACTCTGTGAAGCACGACTCAAGGGCAGAGCCAAGTGAGAAGGTGAAGCACAGGGAGGAGGGGGAGAGCAGCGGCGATGAGGGCAGGAGGGCCGTGGTGTCGGGCAGCGAGGAAGCCCAGCCAGAAGGGAAGAAGAAGAAGTGTTCTGGCTTCAGGGATCGTAAGGTGCAAAACTCAGTTATTTTATACCTGCAGCCGTTGCATGGTAGTGGAAAAACAGAGTGAATTTGATGAACACTTTATTCATATTTTCATATGCACTGATTGACATACTCAGTCAGGCTTTTGGACTGTACTTGTCTTTGTTTTTTAAAATGGCCGTTCTATTTTGGGAACCTACTTTCTTGGCATGATACCTTGAGTTTCTTGAAATTTAAACCTGCCTTTTTGGGAAGTGCAGCATTCAGAGCCTCTGAATCATGGCACCCCTTTAACCCCCTCCTGTTAGATGGCTGAAGGATGGCTCTCTGCTTCATAGCTGCTGGGGTGGTGAATGCGGAACAGGGAACCAGTGAATGGCTTTAAACCTGCAAGTATCCCGTTTGTCTGTCTGCAGTGCCTATTTAATTTTCGTATGAGATGTGTTTTCAAGAGGAGGAAAGCTTGAGTGATGAGTTGTATCGTCACCTTGTGACCTGCCTTCGCTGGTGGGTAATCCCGAGAGCTTTGGGCTGTTCAGAAGTGTCTGCCTGGTTTGGTGCTATCTGTAAGCACACTGTTATTACAGGATGTACAATCTGGCCTGATGGAATGTCCTGTAACTGAGAGTTGGCAGGCTGCACTATTTTATTTTTTAAACCTGTCTGGATGTCATTTTTATTGGGCTATGTTTGATGATTTAATATCTCTGCAGTGCCAAAGAGGACAATGGGAGTATATGCTCTTCATAATTCCCTTTCTGTATAATTTGCTTCTGGTGATTACTTTAAGTCCATATCCTGGAGGCTGCATCGCATTATCTGTTAAATTGTGTATTAAAAATGTAGATAGTCATAGAGTGGCTCAACAGCTTTTCATAAAAAAAAAAAACCAAAAAAAAAAAAAAAANAAAAAAAAAAAAAAAACAACCAAAAGCAAAAGAAAGCATACAACAACCAAAAAAACCACAATAACTTTTGTTTGAGGCTGCTGAATCTTATTCTCTTCTTGATTAGATTACACACATTTCAGTTGCCATGTGGTGTTTGGGGCTGTGAACTTTCCCTGTTGTGACATTCTGGTCTGAATTTATGTTGCAAGTTACTACACTGAGATTTTCAGAATTGTCCAGGGAATATGAGTTCCCAGCTCCTGTTATTTTTCTTGTCAGGCTACCTGACTCTGAATTGACAGCCTCAGCAGAGGTTTCACTTGTGCCAGTACTACTCAAGAAAAGTAGATTACTTCTTCAGTGTGGGCAGGTGGTGGCAGGTTGCAAAGAGCAAAGATGCAATCCACCTTCACACATGCTTTTATTTTTCAAAAAGAACACTTTTTAATATAGTGAGCGTAGCGATTGATCTCTCTTACGTGTCTTGTTGCTTTGGCTGTGGAAACCAGGGAACGCTCTCTTGCAAGCTAGGACTTCAGCCAGTCATTAGAAGACATGCCCACACTGACCAGCTCCTTCCCTCCCATAGTAGGCAGGAGGAATGTGGTTGTGCTTCTAAGTAAGACACGAGCCAGGTTTGGAGGGTGCCGAAGGGGTATGGTGGGAATGGAACGCAGCCTGTGTGCCTTCAGGCTCAGTGCTTGGCTTGGGAGCAGCAGCTTCAATGGGAAGGTACAGATTAGAACAGATCTCACAATCATTTTCAAATGCAGGCCCTTTTCTCTCCAGCCTGAAGGCCAAATGTGCCTTTTCTGAACCAAGCGCTGGTCTTGCTTTTGCTTCATTAAATGCAGGATGAAAACGGTGGCCTTCCAGGCGCTGTGCTCTGTGGCTGAGCGGGCCTACTGTGGATGGGTGCTTGGTGCTGGAGCAGTGAGTCAGTCCGCCTGGGTGCTCTGATGGCAGAGGAAGGTGTGCCCGGCTCCTGACTCACTCAGGGCTGTTCCCAGGGTGTGCTGCTCCCCTGGCAGTTGTGTGTAGCACCTGGGGAACTCCTGGTTCTTCTGTGTGTTCAGAAAAACAAAGTGAAAATGCAATAAAAATCTTCTCTGGCTCTTCCTGTAATTAACTGAGAATAGTGTGGGAGTTTTCCTTGAGAAAAATGCTTTCGGTTAAGCTTAATTTCAACACTTGTTTCTTATCCCCGTGTTGCTTTTAATGAAGCTGATCAGTGGTGAAATAATAAATGAGAAGTGACATTGCTGTTTTGGGCGGCGATTCAGCGAGGAGGAAACTACAGTACAAATCACTGGGTGTAGGACTGGTGTGGGGACAGGTGCAGGACATGTGCTGTTGTGATGTGTGCACTGCATAGGGCAGAAAAGGAAAAAGGAAAAGGTTAAGGGTTTTCATCGTTGAGAGGCTAACAAGCAGGAGTATATCATGCAAGTGGGTTGATTTATTGATTTGCTAAAGATCTTGCATGCAGCTTTAGGACTGCTTTATGGAGATTTGTGTACAGCAGTTGCTGGGTCCAGCAGGTTTGCTGCCTCAGGAGCAGTAATTCTGCTGAGACTTCATCTTGGTGTGCATTACAGCAGGAAACTCCGTGAAAACAAACAGTAATTAATCCACCGTGTTAGTATGCCTGGGGTGTGCAGTGAAGCTGGGCTGCCAGAGATCCCCTTCTCTTGTAGTCAGGGAGGCCTCGGTGATGCTCTGGAAGTGAACAGAGATGTTAATTTAGAGCTTTATTTTCATGTCTGTGTGGGATTTTTTTTTTCCTTTTAACCCAAGGCTTAGCGCAAACGTGATACTCTCAACAGCAGCTTCAGTTTTGTAATGCAGTAGGGATTACTTGCTCTTCTTTCTTCTCTGTGCTTTTCAAAGAAATGCCTAAGAGGGACTTTTCCTTTCTGGTTGCATACTATCTGGGGGCCCCTTCCTGCAGGAGACTGCAGTTCTTTGGGGACAGGCCTACCATTTTTGGCTAGTCTCTACTGCATCCAGGGCCAGTACAGTGGGTTGCCCAGAGAGGTGGTGGGTGCCCTGTCCCTGGAGATGCCCCAGGTCAGACTGGACCGTGCTCTGAGCTCCTGGTGGAGCTGTGGGTATCCCTGTTCATTGCAGGGGGGTTGGACTAGATGACCTAGGTCCCTTCCAATTCAAATGATTCTGTGGAGTGGGGGAAGGAAGTTGTATGGATGTGTGCTTTGCCAGGGAAGTTTCTTGGAGTATTCTGTAGGCAAGAGAGCTGTGGGAGGAGGCTTGTCTAGGATGGTTTTATCAAGATTGTTTAGAATTAGCGTAAAAACATCACAAGCAGGGTGTGTGTGTGCATAAATGCTCTTTTTCTCTGCTTTGGAAAGGAAAAACACACCTATATGTTGTAGTCAGGGCATCCTTGTAATGCCTGCTTCCCGCTTAGCACTGAGTCTTGAACAAGGGAGGTGTTCCCCTTTGCCAGGTCACAGCCGCTCCTTTCCAGAGCTGCCTTCGTGTTCAGCCCAGCCCTGTGGTCAGAGGCTGTACAGCGTATTGGTTAGTTTTTGCCAGTTAGTGAGATCATGTAACCACGGTGAGGTGATGGTGAGTTCAGTGTGGGCAGCAGGGAAGACGTATTGCTGCATTTGCTCATTTCTCTGGGAAGTGTGAGGAAGAAGTGATTTCAGTTGTGATGAGAACAGCCTGTTGGATGCTAACAAATGTGTTAGATGTTACTCTTTTTGGTCCAGATTAAGTTATTCAGGATCATTCTTTCTACGTTTTCAGGAAACTCCGCTGTTAGAAAACCCTTAAATTTCCTTCTTTGCAGTCTGATGCTGCTCTGGCCTAATGCAAAATGACATGGTCAGCTCTCCACCTGCTGCATTCTTGCATCCTATTTTTGCAGGGATGTTCAGCTGCTCATTTGGAGGAGTGGCATCCTCTCTGCTCCCAAGGTATGTGTTCAGAACGGCTTTCCCATGAGTGCCTGGGAGTCAGCTAGGGAAGCTTTGCCTTTTGCGGTACATGTGGGTGGAATGGAAGGGCTTATGCAATAAATAAAGGGACACTCTCCTTCTGTTGCCAGACATGATCATCACGATCATCAGGGCTTGGGGATGCAGCGTGGAACCTGAACAGTGTGTTAGAAAGTTGCTGTGTCTGAAGTCAATGCAGAATGTAAGCTGCTTCACTGCAGTAAAGCAGAGGCCTTGAGGATTTCCCCAAGGTGGGGATAGGAGAATTGGCATTGATTCTGTTGATCCGATAAGGAGACAACTGGCAGGCTTTGTACCTTCAGCTGGGGAGGAACAGCTGCTGGGCCCATGCTTCAAAACCAAGAGCACCTGGCAGCCGCAGGCTGGCCAAGTAGCGTCTTAGCAAGATCTCCGAACAGGTACAGAGGAGAGGTGAATTGTAGATACCGAATCAAATGGGATAAAATGCAACGTGGTTTTACTCGCAGAATCATCAAGACTAATGTTTCTGTTGCAACAGCTGAGTTGTTGAGCAAAAGTGGTACAACCTGTGAGCCTGGGTTGAATGAAAGCATTTGACGGTGCCTCACAAGATATTATTCCTCAGGCTTGGAAAATCAGGGATAAGATCAAGTCTGAGGCAGATAGACAAGAAAGCAGGCAGTACTGAAGGGTGTTGTGGATGGAGGAAGCTGCTCTTGGTTCTGTAGCTTTTCTAGTTGTCTAACTCTAAGGTAGGAGTGCCTTGCTGTGTTTTTGTCTGATCAAGTTGGGTGTGGTGTTCCCCGTTCTGAGGTCAGGCGGTGGGACAGGAAGAAGTCAGATAAGGGCCTGTAAGCGCAAGTCAAAGATCGCTGTGGCGTAACAAGGTTCTGCCTGTCAGGTGGGGGTTTGGAGCAAAAAGCGTTTGGGAAGAGCTGGGAAAGTGCGTGTTGCCACGTAGTGTCTATCAGTGGGGCTGCAGTGTCTTGTTACTTAGCAATAAAACAGTTGGTCTCCATCCAGTATCAGTACCTTTGAGAACTTTGTGTTACGTTTGTAGGGTGCAAAGGGTAGTAACAAAAGGGAGAGGTGAGAAAAAAGCTCTGTGAACTGACAGGTGACTGCAGGAAAAGAAACTGATTGTAGGGATATTTCTGTGTTCCTGGTGGACTTGATTACAGAAAAGCCATGGTGGTACTCCAAAGAGTGGGAGGAGGGCTTGATATAATGTCAGCCTCATCAGTACCACCACCGGTGCCAGGTGGGACTTGCTGCCGGTGCAGCGGACCTTTGGCACAGGGTGCTGGAGGGCTGAGCTGCAGCACGTGCTGGGGAAAGGCTCTGGGCTCCCTGGGCAGGGGAGTATAAGCCCTATGATGGATTATAAAGGGTGTTATCTTTCTGTTAAACATCAAGGTGGAGGTGTTCAGGTTAAAGGACAAGGCTGAAACGGGACCAAAGAAGTAAATGATCTACAGATGCCTTGGCAGTACCCTTGATCTTGGCTGGTGTCTTCCAGCAGATTGTTGGTTTTGTTCTGTGGCTCCTGGCCAGAAGTGCTGAAGGTTTCAAGTATGTGATGGGCTATTAAACATGGTTGATAATAATGCAGAAATGAAAAGCTAAACTAATAAGGAAAGCCTTCTGCACTAACACTTAACGAAGTGTAGGCCTTTCTGCCTTTTTTCTCTTAGGGAGTGATTTTGTTTATAAAAGTTTTCTGTTCTCTTTGATTAATTATAGCTGTACACTTGGGGGAAAATAGTTTTAGATACAAAATAATCACTGCTGGCAACCAAAAAAAAACAAATGAGTCTAGCGGGCTGACTAAAGAATGTTTCTGCTGATTTTTGCCAAGGTGATAGAAAAGAGAGGAAAAAAAGGGGTGGATGATTAAGCAAACAGCTGTGGCTCCAAGTGATTTTTTCCAGTCCTCAACGTGGAAGTGAAGTTCTCTCCCATCTCTGTGATTGCTCTTTTTCCATCAGTTCGTATACCAGTCAGGAGCCACACCCTCCAGCAGTGTGAATTTGGTTAGAAATGCTGAGCTGCGTTAACAAACTTGCTGTTGGTGCTTTGTTATGTTTAAGATGGATACTGAAGTGTCTTCAGGGTTATTTTCATCTTACTCTTCACAATGGCAGAGGAGAAACAAAGCTTACTACTAGTTAATTATTGTAGTGTTCTTAATCCTGTGACATCAGGAGCTGATAACATGCAATTTTCCTGGTGGCTCACAAGCTGGGCATAGGAGGGATTTTTTTGGAACCTTTCAGCATTATTTTGTTTCAGATACATTCCTGCTGCACCCAACCTTGTTGCAGTATGGCAAAACCTTCCCAGTCTAATGCAAGTGAAACTGTGTGCATCTAATGCTGGTTAAATTTATTTCCCAGGTGATGGAATATGAGAACCGGATCAGAGCCTACTCCACGCCAGACAAAATCTTCCGATACTTTGCCACTTTGAAAGTGATAAATGAACATGGTGAATCTGAGGTTTTCATGACACCGCAGGATTTCGTGAGATCAATAACACCTAATGAAAAACAACCAGAAAGTAAGTGATGTATGTGTGTAATAATTGGGGAAACTTGTACAGCAACAGGGATTGAACTGCAGTCTCTACTTACCTGATTTTTAAATTTCCCATCAAGCTGGAGACAACAGACATCATCTGTCTTGTTGTATTGCCATGCACAGCACAAAACCAGGGGACTGCTCTCTGATTAGTGCCTGGGGTACTGCCTCAGTAAAAAAAGTTGCTTTCAACCCACGCTTTACGCTAACGTGATGGAGTGCAAGTGGCTAACAGAGGAGTGATGAGCAGAGGAATAAGGCAGAGGGCTACCAAGTCAGCTGTGTGCCAGCCGTGCTCATCGCTTCAGCAGAGCCTGCTGCGTGTCCATGTAAGCTTGTAAGCAAGATTTCCTTGCAGTGTTCCCAGATAATGGTGATAATTCAGATTTGTAAGTGTTGATCCCAGTACACTTCTGGGGAGTTTTAAATCCGGGGTTTCTGGGGACAGAAAGCAACTCCTGAAGCTAGCTGTTCCAACTCTATTCTGCAAAAACAAGATTAGCCTGATCACTTTCTCAGTGCTTGAAGTACTATTGTAGTATAACAGATCTCCTTAATATGAGCACTTGAATAGATAGCTTTTTTACATTTTAATAGTGAAAGAATTTTTTCAGTTGGAACACTTTCAGATCAGTTCCTAAATCTGTAAAAGGAGGTGCTTTGGCAAGGAAAGCCTTGTACATAAAGGGGTATAGGCCTTCATGTGCCTGGCTGAGCTGTGATGCTGCTGGCTAGGGTGGGGCTCCTCTCTGCCTGCTCCAGATTCCCTGCTGTTTGCTCTGAAGCACATCAGTTGTGGCACCTGTAGGGGTTTGGGAGGCAGCACGCTGCAGAGCATTGTTTCTCCTAGTATGAAAAGCTGTCCTGAGCATTTGGTAATAGGCTGGGTTTTGTGGGGTGGCAAGAAGGTTTTCTCTCTTCTGTTTTGGAGGAGGCTTGTATTTTGGCTGAGCTGTAGCAAACAAGGCTGCTTATTCTCCCACAGTGCATCTCAAAGAAGGAAACTCCTTTTCTGACTGCAGGCATTAATGTAGAACCTCAACCTGCAAATGTTAGCTTTTTCAGAGTGGGGTTTATATACAAACTATGAAACTGTTTTCGTAACTGATGTGACAGCTGCTAAATAAATACTGTGTATGCTTGTGCTTAGAAAACAACAATATGAAGCGTGTGTGGGAGGGAAGTCAAAAATAATCCTGTCATTAGCATTAGAACATACTGTCGAATTGATATTAATGTCTTCAACAACTTCTGGAAATTTTGAATTAGTGCTTTGAAAAGCATTAGCACCTGGTTGAATGTGAGTCTTCCCATCTAAGGTATTTTTTCTCAGCCTGCTTAAAAGTAGAAACCATCGTATGCTTAATTTTAAGACATCTTGTTCTCCTCTACTTCTTCCATGCAACGCAAGTCGTTGGTGCATTTTAAAGTGTATGTGGAAAATGCGAAGGAGTGCTCAGCAACATCTGCTTTGCAGACAAACCAAGGTGAATAATTTGTCAATCTTACAAGTGGCTAACCTTATACTGTAACTATCATTCTGGCTAGGTATGCTGCTTAAATGGCCCTTTGAAGCTCATCACAGCCTTTAAGAGCCTGCAAGTGCTTCCAGTCAGTGCCACAAAGCAGTCTGTAAGGGGGAAAAAATTACATTCATGATTCATACAGGTACTCTTGGAAAGTGGAATGAGAAAGAAATTGGGCCTTGGCTGCCCACCAGCGGGCAAAGCCAGGGGGTAGGTAGCTTTTAATCTTCTTGGCTTGAAAATCTGTCTTGAGGACCATTACTGTTGTGGATTTGCTTACAGACAAAGCTACTGCTAGGTTGTTTGTTCTTTATGAGCGCCAATCATGGTAAATGGTTTTTAAATACATAATGAACTCTAGAAAAATAAAACGTTTAGTGCTACAGTAAAGTCAAACCAACTATAACCTTGTTCTCAGATCTTTTAAGAGCTGGTAGTAAAAGATGAGAGATCTGATTTTAAAACCAGAAATTTCATTAAGACACACTGCTACCTGCTGGCTGATTTATTTTTGTACTGAACATCCGTTTCATACTTTTGACTCACAGGATAATCTAGATTGTAGGTGTGTAAGGAAGTGCTGGGGCTGCTTTCTCCCTTAGTCACAACTTAGGTGTGCCCTCCGCTAGGGCGGGAGCATCCTGCCTTCATCTCAGAGTGCTCCTTGGAAATCTCCATCACACGATTGCATGGCCAGCTGTAATCATATGGGCTGTAATCATGGGTTAATGCTTGAGCTGAACTATGGGCTTCTCTGCAGTCCTACTGACCCCAAGATATTCTGCAAATGGTGTTGTTGGGTGTGTGCTACAAAGCCATTGCTTCCTAGTCCCATGCAATAACGTGTTCCTGCACCTGCACACCTTGCCTGTGTGCACAAGGGTGGTGGTGCTCATTGCAGGGGGTGCCTAGGCTGGCTTGTGAAAATCCTCCTGCTGCCTTCATTTGCTTCATGTTCTTCATGGCACTTCTGTGTGTATACTCATTTTTGTTAGTTTGGGGAAAATGAATGCCAGTTTGCTAGCTCATGCACATTACTTTCTCTTAATAGTTCAGTGAAACTTGGTGCCACAGCTTTGTCTTCCCATTGGCTTCCCAAGCAAGCCAGCAAGCAGTGCCTAAGCTTTAACACACTCTTGCTGAACTTGGAAACATCTGTCAAAATAAGCCAAAGAAGAATGGCATCCAACTTCAAAGCTGCTTTAAAAAATGAAGTGGTTTTTGTGCTGCCTATAAAGTCCAAGTGTCAGCAGAAACGTGGGTGGTGATATCTGCTCACTGCAGTCCTGTCTTTTTTTTCCTCCTACCTTTTCTTGTACTCGAGAGGCTGTATGGGAAGGGGTAGTTGTATCCTACCTGCTGCATGCTTCAGCCAGACCCAGCCCTAAACCTACTGACAACACTACTTCTCATGTTGTCTTAGGTGGGAAGGGCAAAGCTCCACTTTGGGCTTTACAGTTCCTTGAAGACAGCGTGGGCTTTTGCTGAAGAAGGTATACAACACTATGATACTTCGGAGGAATCATAGCTAGTGCCTGGTACTTGAAGGTCACTGCTGGCACTCTTCAGCCTTACATAGCTGTAGGCCTGTGTGAAAGTCTTGGAGTGCTTGGACCTGCTTGCAGGCAATCTGCCCTCCCTGCTCACTCCCCTCTATGTCTGTCTGAGTTCCCCAAAGTTCTCCAAGCTTGTGTTTCCTTTCTGCATGGCTAGGGCTCCTGGGGTCATCTTGTGTTTTGGTGCCCTGAGCTAAAAGGGAGATCCGATGTATTAAGCCAGTGCTATCCTTTTGGTCTTTTTAATAAGGATTAAAAGAAGAAAAGCCTTTGTGTCTTATGACAGCACACTAGAGAGAGTGAGAGGTTACACCCAAACCGATTTTGTTCTTCCGTGCCTATTAACATCCCTAGTTAACCCAAACTGCTGCATGATAGGTGTCTTTTCAAGATCCACCACACTCTGCAGCAGCTCAAAAACCCGAAGTCTTGGATGTACCCCTGTAATGTTTTTCTCTTTTTGTCTGCAAGAAACCAGCAACGTGCTGCCAAAAGCAGCAGCTGTGCCCCTGCAATATTTGCATGCAGGATGGTGTTGGAGGAGAGGAGCTGTGAAGAACAGAGTGATCTGATGTCTTCTATCCTGAACTCTTCCAAGTTGTTGCCTGAGGCCATATTGTTCAAGGGCAGAACTGCAGCCCTGGTGTACAGGTTTCTGTTGAGTGGGATTTGTGAAAAAATATGAAGGCTTATGTAACAAATCTGTAAAAAGAGGGAAAAAAATCAGCTTAATGCAACAGACCTTAAGGCATAGTATCACTTTTTGGAGCATGTAGAGTCACAATATGAAATGCTTGGTGCTGGACTTAAGAATTTTACCACTATTTGTTTGGTACATAGCAAAACTCCTCATGTTCTGTAGTGCTTTGGTGTGAACACTTGAAGGAGGATAGAGCTCTTGTGGCCTCACTGGAAGAAATTTTCTGAAACTCTGTATGGAGCAACGGGAAAGGTGTTGTTCAGACTGTATAGATTAATTCCAGGTTTTAAAATGATTTGTCATACCTGGGCTACACGAGCAGCTGAACACAAGATAGGTTCTGAATTGCTACTATACTGAGTGTGGTTATTTGTTATTTTGAGTTGGATTTGTAACGTACAGATTTCATGTTCTACAGAGTAAGCAGTCATGAGCTGTGTGACAAGTGTTTGCTCAGTCTTGTGACAAGGGGAAGAGATCCCCTAGGCTTGTACAAAACCCTAAAGGTATGCAACAAGGATATCTAAGACCCAAGAGTAAACTAGAGATGCCAGATTTAGTTTAAGACCGTTCCCCCTTGTGCTGTGTTATGAGTGCACATATCAGAGATGCTCACTTGCTGGCCGGAAAAGGGGGAGATGGATGTAAACAGAACAGTTCCTTGAATAAAACAGTTTTTAACTTCAGCATATCACATGTCAGAGGATGGCATCCTCTGACAAATCTCAGGCAGCTCATTATTTGCTTGCAGGTCACATTTTAAATTCAGGGAAAAATTTGAAAACCAAAGCTGGGTTACAGCTTCGGGTGTGAAAACTCAATCCAGTATTTTCTCCTTCCCTAATGTAGCAAGTTGCATGCTTCAGTCTTCTTAATTGGCCCTTTTGCTCGTCTACTTGCAAGAAAGAGTTTGTGTCGTAATGATCAGTGGGAAAGGAAAAGCAGTTGAGTAACTGTTACCCAAACAGTGTGGAAAATCTGACAAGGATTTAAGGACCAGAGGGAGCCGAAAAGGTTGTTCCATCACAGTGGAAAGCTGTTGGCCTCGCAGAGGAAATCATTCTTCTGGATGCTCGTTTGTTAAATACCTTTCAAAACTGTGGTCTACAATCTGCTGCCCATGGCTTTCTTTCCAGGGTAGCATGACGAGCTTGGTAACCGTTCAGATATTTATCAAGCATGGTAATTAGTTAGCTTTGTGTGAACCTGTGGAGTATACATATTTCTATTGATTAATGAACATAACAAGTATTTGACTTTAGATTTTTTATTAGAGTGGAACATGAGTAGCAGCAGGTTGTTCTGTGGGTTTTTTCTCTTTTTTCTTTGTATCAATATTTTCTTTTCCATAAAACATCCCTCCTACCTGCAAATGAAAGAAGCAAGCACAGAGTTCTCCTATTGAATGGCCTTTTCCCCAGTGTGGCAGACAGTGAGTATAAGTCATTCTGATTTACTTTGAAACATTTTTCTTTTTAGTTCTGTGAAACCTGCCATCATGCAAGTAAGAGTGCAGCAGTACATTTTTGAGATTGGTGGCCGAGCGATGTCAATCTAATTTGAAGCAATAGGGTGATGCTACTTCATTAGCTTCCCCCATGGCAGCACCCCTCCTTTTGGTTCCTGCTTATATTTGAGGTGCTATCAGAGTCTGTAGGAGTAACATGCAGTGGTACTTGAGGACCACAAATAGACTGGCATGGCAGGCAGGTTTGGAAATCATTGCAGATCATTCATGCTGCTGGCGGTGAATGGCTGGTGCAGAGCCTGTGGCTGGGTAGGCAAAAGGATCCTTGGTAACCCAGGTATGTAGCAAAGGGCAAGCTGCTGCACAATGCTTCACATAAGTAAAAGATGTGGTTAGGGGTGGATCGTAGCTCTGGGTTTCCCTCAGGAACTTGAAAGAACTGCAGTGAGATCAAGCCAATGCAAGCTGTGGGCTGTTCTTTGGCATGGGATGACTTTGCAGGAGGAATCCCAGAAAGCCTGCGAAATGAGTTCATGCTGGGCTTGTGTTCAAGCAGCACTGTGTTTTTCAGAATATGTGAAGGAGATGGCTTTTTCATTTTTCTTCTGTGGAGTTCAAGCCAGTTACTTTGGCTGAATGACTTGCTGAAGGCTCTTTGCACAAAGAAATTGTTGTGCATTGGGTGCTCCTGGTGTTTTCTGTGGCTAATGCTTGGGGTGCTTTAGAGCAGAAATGAGCACTGGAGCTGAGCTGCCTTGGAGTATCCGTGGTGCCGCTTGTGCTGCCTTTCAGCAAATGGGAGGTTTAATGAAGCAGCGTGGCTTGCTGGAACCCTCCTGAAGCAATTTCTGGTTTTCCTGGTCATTTCCAGGGGGAAATCCTTTAATCTGTTTCTGGGAGAACAGCACTCCAGCCCCTGCTTTGTACAGAATGATGGCAGTGGATCACAGAAATGTAACAACTAACGCCTTTGCCTTTCCTTGTTCCCACTGGTCTTCCTCCATGCAGCCTTTCCATTTTACTGGCTCTCACTTCAACTTTACAGCATATGTGTATGCTGAATTCCATTTGTGTTAATGTTTTCATAGGAAGGGGCTTCTGGTTTTTTGTATGTAATGTAAAGAAAGAATACAGGCATCAGGCAGAAGTCCACCTTTTGGTTTCCTTCTGTTGGCCTGAAAGATTAAGGACTTGTGTAAAAAATAAGCAGCTAAGCCCATCAAAAAAAACTCACAAAACTATTGGAGGAGGGAAAATGTATGAAATAAAGCTGTATGCCTTGAGAATACGCGTGCCTTTTGGGCTTATCTTTCATGGTGTTTGAATTAGCTTAGTCAGGACCTCTTGCAAAGGGGAATGTTACAGATGAACTTAATAGATGGCAAAGGTAATGCAGCAAAGAAGGGATGTTATGCATGGCTGGGAGGCAGGGTGAGCATGAAGTGCTGCTGTGAGCCAGTGTGCTTGTGCTTGCCATGTGTAATGCTTTCTTCCAGTCCATGCTGGCATAGCAACATGGATAAGGGCAGCAAAAGTGACACATTGGTGCACTGTATTTTTGTTTAAATCTCTCCTCATTGAGAGATGCATAAAACAAAGTTATTGGCCTCTCTTCAGAAGTGAATCATCCTGACACGATACAGGTAACAGTGATGACCGTTCTGTAGCAGCTGTGATGTTGGAAGCAGTTTCTTCAATGAATACAGACATGCTCAGAGCTCTGCAGCTTGAGGACAGACCTGGCAGCTTGGATGTTGGGATGGAGTTGGAGAAAGCTGTAGGTGTGTCTCTTGCAGGGTTAATCTTAGGCTAACTGGGTGTTCTGGTTTCCCATGTCCTGCAGTAGCAAGCGAGGAAATGCATGGAAGCAAATGTCTGTGCTGGCTGAACTGGTCCTGAAGCCAATCCGCTGCAGTTAGAACTTCATCATTGTGGTTCATTGCTGACTCCCTCACCCCCACAGCTGTCTATTGCGGTCACTTCTGAGGTGCTCTGTACTTGCCTGCAGTCACAGCCTCTTTGCCTCTCCTTTTCCCCACCTTGTGTTACATCTATGGAGAGCACTGTGTTTATATTATTTGCCTCTTCTTTTAGCATACATACTGGGGTTGTCTTTTTAGAGGTGGTATTTTGCTCTTTTTAATAACTTCCTGTATGTAAGTACAAACTCCTCTAAATATTTGTGTGTATGTATCAAAGCAACTGTTCATCTTTCTTTTGATGTTTGAACACCCCTGTGTTTTGGGTCTCCTTTGAAACCCGTTTGCTTTCCTAGCAGTGCCGAGTGAGAGCAGTTTGCCATTAAGGCATACTTCCAATTGCTATTTTTACCCTGTGTCCTCTTTTAGCTTTCTGTGAGTACATGTCAGGGATGTGTCTCTGGCACGCCTTCCAGGCCTGGGAAGATGGGGTGTGCAGGAAAAATGACATGAGTACAACTCATGGCATATAGCAGCCCCGCTCTGCATCTGGGTGGGCAGGAGGGTAGTGCTCCAGCTACTTTGCTCTCTGGCAAAATAAGCACATGCATTAAACAAAACCTGCTTCTCGGTGCGGCTGTACTCATCCTACTGCCTTCGCACATATAACTTTGAGGAGAAATGAAGTTCATCAGAAGGAGAGAAGGTTGCATTCTGAAAGTGCTCAAATTTGCAATTTTCCCTCTGTCAGGCATGCAAAATGGTGAGAAGGTGCCCTGAGTATTCACAGACCCAGAAAGCCCTCTGGCAGCCGCCTCTGCCTTTTACATTGATGACAGAGCAGTTGTAGCTGTTTTGGTTCATAAAGGTTGAGGAGGTCACCCTGGAGTGATGAATAACTCCATTTTCAGCACTGTAACCGTTATGAACTTCTTCAGGGGATGGGAGGTGTCTTATGACCTTCCTTCACAGGCAGGCTGCGCGCTGCTCCTCCGAATGAGCTGCAAGAGGTTTTATTTTGTTTTTCCATCTTTCTCTAATTTAAATTGAAATGAGCATGTGATAATTATCATAAACAGTGGCAGAAAATGCATGGGATGTAGCTATTTGGAGGGGTTTTATTCTTCAGAGAAATGAAAATTGGCCCTTGTGCTCCTGAACTACTGAAAGCATTTGGTTCAAGTTCTGCTTAATCTCCTCAGGATGTCTCTCTCTGATTTGTATTACAAAGCTCAAATTAATCTCCCTGACTTTTTTTTGTAATTTTGCTCTTATGTACAGGATGCACAGCAGTTAAGATGGAGGGCTCTGCTCCCCTGTTCTGCAAATGCTGTTTTTCCCAGTTAGGGATAGACAAGTACTTTGTGATGGCATGAGCTAGAATTTCCTAGTATACATAACCTCCCTTTCTGCCTTTCTCCAAATCGCCCTTCTAGCTAAAGCACTCAAATGCAATTACAACTCTTTGCCTTTAAAATCTGATGACTTCTGAACAGTTCTATACTACAACAAAAATGAGGTTTGTATTTGTATGAGGATTTCTCATTTATGGGAACAATTCTTTGTTTTGCTATCTGTGAACCGTTCAAAAGCTGTTACTAAGAACAAGCCTTATGAATGTGTATTTACGTGGAGCGTTGCGGGCAGAATCTCTGCCTGTTGGCACACCAGGAGTCCTCATGTTTGGGGTGGGCATTTTGGATCCTGTGGGAAGTGCTGGGAGCTACTGTCCCTGCTGGATAGACATTTCCTTCTCTAATGCCTTGAGTTTATCCTTCGTGATCAAAATACAGTGTTGCAAACACGAAGAAGTAAAATATATTTTTTCTGCTTTATACTTTAGACTGTGCTTTACTTCCCAATCCCTACAGTACCAGAAAGCCCGAGAAATGCTTACTTTATGCTCGAAGGGCATTTTTTGTAAATACTCTTCTTTTCTCTTTCAGATCTGGGGCTGGATCAGTTTATAGTGAAACGCTATGATGGGAAGGTAAGCACATACACACTTAACAGTCTAATGATTCAATAGGGTTTTTTAACTTAGAGTCCTGTACTTATTAACTGCACTTAGGAGTGAATTAAATTATTGTCTTCTGAGGTTTTATAGCGTTGTAGTGTGTTTGATATAGTGACAGTGAATAAGAGATTTTTTTTTTTAAAGGGAGCTTAATGTCATGTTTACAGTCAAAATATTGCTGCCTCTTAAGAACTGGTATGCCAGAAAATTCTATGTTGTAATCACATTTCCTTGCTGCTTCATTATGACTGAGCCCTATGAACTGTGCCTTCTCAGGAAAAACTCACCTGACCTTTCCCTTCCAGCTTGTCTCCAGGTTCCTGGAGACACTAGATTGTTTCTGCATCCCAAGCACATATTCCACTGTCTCCCCCACATCAAATACCTCTGCTTCATTCCCCTTTTGAACCCTAGGTCCTTTCCACAGTGGCACACAAATGCTCTGGATGTTTGTGGTGTCATGAAACACGTCGGTAAATTGCTGAGCATACTCTGTAGTTTTGTCTGCCTGTGTAATGGAGCATGTGGCATCCTGCTTGTTATTATGCAAACTGAAGACCCAGTTAACCCCACCATAATCCCCACTGCGTGGAGGTAGCTCTGGCCCTAGGACTACCAGCCCATGCTGACCTAACGCAGATAACTGCAGGTTAGTTAATTTTCCATTTTTCACTGTGAGCACATACTGTTACCTTGGCTTCTAGCAATGTTTTCATTCCATCTGCATCATCTGAAAATAAAGCTTCTGCTTTTCCAAAGAGAAGTAAGCATCTCTGATCCCCTCCTTGCTGAAGTGATATACCTGACATGTCAGGCGTTTCTAGGAAGCCTTGACAGAGAAACTTGCATTTAAAGACTCACATAAACACAGTGTGGGCTGAGTGCATGCGGTTCCCTCCCATGCTTGGTGTTTAGTAGGGAAAAGTAAAGAAATAAGGTGATCAGATACCTGGGGTCCCTGTCATCTGTGCTGTACAATGTGTGCTTTCCCAGGCAGCAAAGCAGGAGCTGACTTGAAAACAGACAATTGCAGGGTATTGTTTTGGCAGCTGTTCTGATGCATAAAAGTGAAGTGTGTTGTGAACACTTGTTTTCTTCCGCTCCCCACAACCATGATGTCTGCTTTTCGTGATTTAAAAATAAGTACGTATTCTCTGCAAAATGTCAGATGTTTCTTCCCCCGGTTTGTAGCAGTCTGTTTTACATCAGCTTGCTTTCATCGCTTTATCTTGTCAAGCTCTCACATTCATCCCTTAGGCTTTGCATAAACAAGCGTTGCAGGGAAGGAATGCTGAAACCCACACGATTTATGCTGGTGGTTCTGTTCCGGAGCACTGTACAACCATTTCCTATCATGTTAGGTACAAGATGCAAAGGGAAACAGTTTGCTGAACTCAGCTTCTTGTTCTTTTGAGTCTCAGCACTGAGGACTTAAATCAGAACGTGTTTGCATGTGATTTACCAACAACCATTTCCTCCTCTGGGCCCTAGAGCAGAGAAACAGTTTTATCCAGCTTACGGATGGCAGTGCTGCACTTGGATGTCTGTATGCTCTGATTTGGGTGGTCTGAAAGTGAGGCAGCAGGTTTAGGGTGTTGTAATGGTCTTCATTGTTACCTTGTCCTGGGACCTGTTTTACTCACGGCCTAATAACACTCTAGAAGCGGTTTGCTATTTTGAAAATGAAGAAAGAGAGGCTCTTGTTTGTTTAGCTGTCTGCTTAAAGGTGCCTTGGGGCCTACTAAAGCTGGCCTTGGTTGTTAGGGTGGTGGTAACGTCCAGGTGAGGCAATCGTTTGAAGAGATCATGAAATAAGTTGGCCTTGGCTCTCCCTCAGTAAAGAAAAGCTGACAGCAGATTGATCTGTCTTGATAGCATCTTATTTCTCATTTTGTTGATTGCTGTGGGCTTCAGTTTAAAACAGACCTTACCCTGCCAGGCAGCACTCAAGGTGCTGCAGGACCAACCCTCATTCAGGTTCAAGTTGCAGAGCAGCACCCAAGGGATCAACTCCTTCTGCGCCTCTTCCTTCTTGCCTGTGTCCAACTCCTGCTTCCTCTCGAGAATCAGAGCCTCCTCTGCATGGGGGTGGCCTTGCTCAGCTGTGGCTCTGCCTGTGTGAAGATGCAGTTCTTACCCTTTCATTTCATGCATGGGCAGAGAGAACGAGCTTGTACAACAAGCTGAGAGCCCATTGTTCCCTTAAGCATCCCTACAGATGTCACATGGGTGTAATGGGGCTTTTGGTACAGGTATGCACTCCAAGCAACAAACTTCTGCACTGGTAATTTCCTCTTCATTTTTGGAAGAGGAGTATGTAAGTATTCAGACAAGAGCAAACTATGCTCCTAAAAAGTGCAGGGAATATGCAAGCTGGATACTGGCTGAAGAGCAGAAAAGAGAAATAATTCTGGTTCCAAGCAAAGGTTTCTACCCAGGGTTGCATGTAAGTACTCATTTGGAAAGATATTCAGTAAAAAAGAATAGAAACAGCTGTGCAGCCGGTTGCATTTTCATTGTATATTAGAGGACCAAGTTTAAAGTGTTGGTGTGAATTTCGAGCTCAAATGGTTGAGATTGAAATGCCATGCCATTAATATGCAGATATGAGCTGTTCTTCTCAGAGAACACATTTTATTTACTTAAAATTGTAATCAGAGCAGCTGAATGATGTGCAGTGATTGGAACTGATAGTGCCAAAGGACTTTTGGAGCGATGTGCCTCTATTGTCGTTGTATTGGGTTTCTGAAGCATCTTGCTGTGCATGTGATTGAATGCCATAGTGAGAATACAATGCCTCTTTTTTACCTCTTCCTGCTCTTCCTTAGTGATGATTTAGAGAGGGGCTGGAGAGGGAAGTGAATGTACTGCCTTATTAATGGAACAATGCTCCTGTCATTTGATCCTAAATGCTTTTCCCTCACTCATTTTGAGACAAAAACCCCAGAGATGCTCATACAGTGCAAATCTTTGGTCAGATCTGTTTCCCAACACGACCCCATCCTTTTCTTTGCCATCCTGAACGTGCAGGGAGGCAGCTCTGTCCCTGGCTGTTTCTGTCTGTGCTTCTTTCTCTCCCAGCTGACCTCTGGAAACGGAGGGAAAGAGGCCTTGATTCCTCTTCATTCAGTGGGGGACAGAGTGTTCCAAGTGTTCATCATATTGAGCCTGAGTGCCATTTAAGCACCTTCCCCCAGCAGGCATGTAGGCTGATGGTGGAGTTCTAGTGACAAGGCTGATGTGAGACCAGACAGATTCCAGCTTGTAGCTCTAAATACAATTCCTCCTCTTGCATTTTGTCATATCATAGAATGGTTTGGTTTGGAAGGAACCTTTAAGATCATCTGGTTCCAACCCCCCTGCTATAGGCAGGGACACCTACTAGACCAGGTTGCTCACAGCTCCATTCAGCCTTGCCTTGAATGCTTCCAGGGAGGCGGCCCCCACAACCCATCTGGGTAACCTCCAGATGTCTCACCACCCTCACAGTGATGAATTTCTTCCTAATATGTAGTCTAAATCTACCCTCTTCTGGTTGACAGCCATTTCCCCTTGTCCTGTCACTACCTGCTCTTATAAAAAGTCCCTCCCAGCTGGAGGCTGCTATAAGGTCCATCCAAAGCCTTCTCTTCTCCTCATAGGGGAGGTGCTCCAGCCTTCTGATCACTTTTGTGGCCCTCCTCTGGACCCACTCCAGCAGTTCTGTGTCCTTCTTGTGTTGGGTGCCCCAGAACTGGACATAGTACTCCAGGTGAGGGCTCACGAGAGCAGAGTAGAGGGGTGCCCATCAGCAAAGCACTCTGCTCATTGGTGCTGAAGGAAAAATATCTTGTCCCTCCTTGTTTCACTTTCTTTGAAGGTGTCCCTCTTGTTAGGAGTGCAGTCCTGCTGAACTTCAGAGCACTGTTCCCCAGCTGCATTCTGCTCATCAGAGCTTCAGAAGGAGCACTTTGGAGAGTGGCATGAAGACTTCCTTCCTGCATCAGACTTTCAAATTAATGTCTTGTACTTTCATCACTCATTGCTTGCATTCTTGCTTAGCAAGTTGATAGTGATAAATAAGCTCTCACATTACTAAACAGAATTCTGTCTCATAGCACCTGTAAGTTGCACAGGCTTCACTGATGTTGTGTGCATGTTACAGATGTAATTTAAAAATTTCCTTTTCCGTGCATTGTTTAATTGCTGTTCCTTTAGCTTATGCATTAATGATTGACAAGCTTAATGTCCTAGAGAAGCGATCCTGTTAGTGGTATTCCTCTGAAGCAGTCTGCATATCCACCCTGCTCCAAATCACGCCCTGCCACCTGTGCAGACAGAGGACCCACTGCTCAGCATGGTCCCCATCCTGGTGACCCCGAGCAGGGAGTTTTCAGCAGTGCAGCCTGGTATAAACATAAGAGTGAAGGCAGGAAACTGGTGTGGTGAGCGCACAGCATAGAAAAAACCTAGCTCGCTTATTAGTTTGGTGCTGAATAAACTTGACTTGCCCTTTCTGCTCTTCTGTGGGAGAAATGTCTTGCTGCTGCTTAATACGAACAAAAGGCTGCAACCTCCCAGCAGCAGCTTACCCTCATGCTATGATTGCTGCAGCAAGCAATTAGAGAGGCTTTCACTGCCCTCTAATTAAACTTAGAAATTAAGTGCTTCCTGCCAGCATTTATGTTCACATCTCTAGATGTTTTGGGATGCTTGAGAGAAATGCAGAGCGATAACAAAATGAAGGCAAGGGTGAATACTTCTGATGGTTTCCGTACCTCTTCCTGAAAGAAATTTTCCCCCTCTGGATAGCAGCAAGTCAGTCCCTACCAGAGAAAGTAGGGCTGCTTGTAGCATGCAGACATCCATTTCAGTCCTTATTGCTTCCCAAAAGGAAAGGGGGATTGTTTTGATGCGTGTCTAGATGTTCTAACTGCTGACTTGCATTACAAGTTCGTGTTCTCTGTGTTATCCTGGTAATTTGTTCAAAATGACATGGTGTTTTTGTGTTGGTTTCTTTTACATTCTCCATTGAGATTGAAGCATAAGGACAGAAGAATCAGGTAAAGACCGCTACAACATCTGAAACTCACTCCCACTGTGAAGAGCCTCTCTGTACCACAAATAAATCAGTCATCCAGGTGGCAGGCTTGTGTAAGGGACCAGAGCAAGGTCTGGCCTCAGCTGTGTTTATCTGCTGAGCTCCTGTCACTGGTGTGTGTGTCCATGGAAGAAGAGCTGCCCTGGAAGTAAGCCTTATAGAGCTGCTGGGAGGCAACACAGGAGGGAGATGTCATGCCAGGTGATGGAAAGGGCATCTCTGGAGCCTGAAAAAGTGAGCTCAGGAAAGGTCTCCATGGAAAAGACTGGAGGAAGGTGGACCGTCTTTAGTATAGATTTTTCTGGTGAATCAAAGGACCTTGATGCTAATTTTGGAAATGAAGGAAGAGGGCTTTTATGCATTAGTTTGAATTTCTGGGTTCCCTCTGCTCATATATGGGCATGAGACTTTTGCACCAGAATGATGTAAGCTGCTGTGGACCCCTGCTTGCAGCAGGACAAGCTTCAAGTCCTGCTTTGGTTCAGGGGCCAAGCACTGGATCATGTTCAAGTGCCTCTGTTAACATCAGAGGTACTGATGTTAAGTGCCTCTACTCAAAAGGATGCAGTGTGAAGTGTGTGAGCCCTTAATTTAATGAGCTCATTAGCTGAGGAAGATCCTCAGAGCTTTACCTTAGGTGTAATGAAACGGTTGAGGAGTCCTGTGAATTCAGCTGTATGAGGTCCTGCTGATGTATTTGGTAAGAGCATTTGAGGTGCTGGTGTAAGCCAGCAACAGCTAAAGCTGCTTGTAGCTTGGAGATTCCTCGAGGCGTTCATATAGCTTGTTCTGTAATCCCTGCGAAATGTCAGTGTCTAATTTCAGATTTCCTGCTTTTAAATTCATTCCGCTTCTGATCCTGCTTAGTGCTGGTTGTGTTTACATTACAAGCAGGAGGCACCTCAGGTAGGTAATAACCTCACTCTTCTGTATGCAAGTTCCTCTACCATTCCCCGAAGTGTTCCAACCAGCCAGCAGGGAGAGTTCTTTCCCGTGGCTTGGGGAAAGCAAACAGGGATGCTGCTTACTGCAGGTAATCAGCAAACCTGTGAGCTGAGCTGAGTGCTTTCTCTCTTTGCTTTCTTTGCTGACACTGCTGCTCATGTTTGTGGGTTTCTTTCCTCACTGGCTTTCTCTTTCTAGCCAAACTTGGCCCTCAGCTGCTGTGGTTGGCTATTTTGAGTTACTTCTGTGTTCCGTACTGCCTTCTCCTGTGTGGGGGTCACTGGAACCTGTGTGACACTGAACTGCACGTTCTTTGTTCCTTTTTGGTAAAAATGAATCTTATCAAAGAAAAGGCTTAGTTGCTTCTAACATAGGTAAATGCATGGCACACAAACATCCCTGTGGACTCCTGGGTTGCTTTACTTCCACATGCAGAACACACTCCATCCCTTCCTACCTCTTCTACCAAACCTCCAGGGCAAACTTCAGTTTTAAGGGAGCTGTCCCTGCTGTTGCCTTGTACTACTAACTCTGTTGCCCATTTTCACAGGGCTCATTTGGCAGATCCTGTTAAAATGCTCTGGTTGCTCTATGTGTTCTTTCATTCTGGTTTCCAGGTATCCAGCGGGTGTTTCTTCTGGCTACTAATCTGTGATACTTGTGTCTTTATTCTAATGATGCTTTGGTTTTGGTGTAACCGAGCGTTCCCTCATTTTCTTCCCTTTTCTAACCCTCTCCCCTTCCACCAGGATTTCTGGCAGGTACAAAGCAGACAGCATGTGCTTTAATTACTTTGTGCTTCAGACCTCATAATGTGCACTTCTCATGTAAAAGGGACAGTGTATGCTGACCCCTTCTCCCTGCTCCTGTAAGAAATAATCCTGAACTCATTCTCCGTGAGACCTGACCTAAAGGATTTATGGCCAAACGCCCCAGTTTAGGTTGTTGAGAACTCAGTCCTCTGGGGATCTCTTAATGGCAATGCTGAAGTCTACACCTTCCTGTCCTCTTGTTTTCTTGCTGTCTTTTGAGGCCTCTGACGTTTTTGTTTGTTTCAATAGGCAGCAGTAGGCTGTCTCTGTTGGAAAATGACATTTTCTGCTTGAGGCCGTGGAATTATTTTTATTCTGTGAGAAAAGACAGGCATTTCACTGGCCTAAGCTCGTAAAATGCTTGAGGGAAGCATTGGGTGTTTGACTGCGTGTGAATTTGGGGAAGGTGCTTTTTGCAGACTTTCCTGATTTTTTTTTTAAAAGATACAGAAGTACGTTGGGTGAACTACGTTCAAGAACAGGGTAGCAAGAACTAGAGTTTGTAAAAGGGCTTCTAGTGGCTTTGCCCTCTAATTTTGTGAAATTAATGAAACTAGTTTACCCTGTGCTTTCACACGGGATTTTTTGGTGGAGGAAGAAGGTGATATTCTAAACATGGCACATGAATCTTTGCAATGTGGGCTGAGATGCAAAAAGGCAGTACTGTGTCTTCCAGCCAGAGACCTAAGCGTTCATTGGCATTCCAATTCAGAAGCAGGATTTGGGACATGGAGGGCCTCCGTTCAGTCCTCCCCCACCAAATTTCTGTGACAAACATGTCTGTGCTCCTACAGGCACCTCGTGTCCGTGCATTTCCCAAGCACTGCCTGCCCTTTGTGCTTAATAGGGAAAAAAAGTGTGTGGTTATGTAACAAAAATAGTTCAGGGCAGCAGCAGTTGGGCAGACCTGATGCTGGAGGTGAGTCCCAGCTGTACGCCAGGCAGCGTGAGAAGGGCCACTGTGGGAAGAGCAGGAACAGAAGAGCTTCATCTCCTGTAGGTTTGGGTAGAAAACGTCTGGAGCTCAGAGGTTTGTCTTCAGTACTGAGGGCTTTTCTCTTCCCCTGTGTGAAAAATAATCCATGTCTGCAGATGTTCCTGTTTGAGAGATTTGGGGGAACTTGCATCAGCTGCTAATATGTGTAGTCAGTAAAGTTTAAATATTTCCTCAGAAGCTATTGCTAGCCATTATAGCCAAAACAGTGGCCATGAATGAGTTAGCTCATTTGATTGAAGGAGCATGGGATGTACAACCCCTTTCTGGCCCAAGAGCGTGGCACTGCAGCGCAGGGAGCATCGGTGTAGACTGTCCCTTTTCAGAAGCATTTCCTTTCTGCTTTCCTAGCAGGGGTTCCTCCTCCTGTGCATGACTGGGTGTGCTGCCTGCCGAGGGTCTGGAAAGTCTGTGTCATTTCTCTTGGTCATTCCAAACGCTGGCCTTGTGTTTCAGGTGCCGTTTGTTGCAAGGGGATGAATATTTCCAGCCTGGCTGGAAGGAGCGAATGCAAATCTCTCTTTCCAGTCTCAGGAGACCACCCGTACTAATAATTGATGCCTAATTCTTCATTCTCTGTATGTGTCCAAATTCAAATTTGGAAAGATGTATGCAGAACAACCTCATCTATGCCCAGCTGTGTATCTGTGTCTCCTGTGTGTGTAGGCAGATAAATAACCCCATAAGTAGCGAGTTTAAAAGCTCTTTATTAAAATGTGCTCATGAAAGGTCATAAGCTGCAGTATTTACCAGGCAGTCACAAATTATCCCGTGCTCTGACACCACCCTGATTTGCCATGCAGAGTCTGTTTGCATTTACCCATGTTAATACTTAGAATTCATAATAAATCATCTGGAGTCATTACTGATGATACCATAAACTTCTCCGCTGGTTTATTATTATTACTGAGTTCCTTTCATGGGCTGTAGTGACTTAGTTAGTGTTCACAACCTAAACACCTTTTTTTTTCTTTATTGATATGAAGTCCCAAGTGCGCTGTCTGAAATGACTTATTTCACATCCCCATTCTAAAGCTAGCTTTTAAAAAAGCCTTAAAGCACTCTGTTCCCCCTCAAATTCTTTTTTGTCCTTGTTTCCTAGCACAGGGACCTGCCCTGCCTTTTTCCCCACAGGGCTTTGGAACACGGAGGCTCTGTGTTTCCATCTGCTTCTGAAAGCCTTTCTATTTCTTTCCCTTTTCTTGTTGCGGGCATGAGGTGCCAGCATGGGTTGTATCATGAAATTTCTAAATTAATGGCTTTCATTCTGTAAAGCTCCTGTTTTCAGAAAAATGAACAAAAATAAAGAAGTCCCCTCGATTTCAGAAGCTAGCCCAGCATTTGGATGCAGACAAAGTTCAGTATTGTCAGTGGCTGTGGCAAGATTGCCTGCAGTTTGCCTTGGCATTTCTTGAAAGTTTTTCCTTCTCTTGCTTTCGTGATGGGCTAACGCGGTGCTGCAGCAAGCGCCTGCACAGCCATTTCCCAGGTGGAAGCGACTAGGTCTGTCCCTGCCAGCCTCTGCTGCCCCGCAGGCTCTGGGAAGGCAAGCTGGAGCCTCCTCACTGCACGTTTACATGCGGTACAGCTCGGTGAGCTGCCTGGGGCTGAGCAATGCTTTTAAAGTTGTCAAACAATGCCGGTGGTAGGTACTAAAGGCCATTCAAAATGCATTCATTAAATGGGCTGTCCAATAAACACAATGGGAAGATTTGTTCTGCCAGCAGCAGTGGAGGGCTCCTAATAGGCTTTTATTTGCAGGGATGCTGTCTGCTGAGTTAAACCCCTAAGTGTCAAGCTGGATGCCAGCATGATTAATGGTGCATTATCTTTATACATACTGCTTAATTTGGTGTTCACGAGTAGTATGTGGTTCTCCCCGCTCCCCCCCCCAAAAAAAAAAAAAAAATTCCCAGGCATACCATTTTGACTGTGTTCAGTTTGTGGATTAGCAAGAGTTTATAAGGAGGATAAAAATAGGGTAGAGATTGACATGAGATTGCAGGGGGTTGCTCTCTATAAAATCCACCTTGGTCACATGCTCTTTTAGATGCATGTTCATTTTTGAGATGCATATCCCCAAAATGCAAGAATACAGAAGGTCACCTTCACCTTATGAAACCATAAAACTCAGGACAGACCTAATCAGAGAAATTTTAAACGCATGTATTGAGAAAACTTATAGCGCGAATTGTTGGAATCCCCTACTGTGAAACAAAACTATTTGTTTCTATACCAAGCACACTGCATTTCTAAACTTCTTTTCCTCTGTCTATTGTTAACCATAAAAGAAGTGTATAAATAGCTGTCTTTTAACCGTTTGCATAACTGAGGGTGGTCAGTTGGGACTGAAAGAGAATTGCTTTGCAGCAAGCTGCCTTCACTATTTGAAACGTTCACGGTTTTGTATTTCTCAAGTAATACTGGGAACTTTCAGATGTTTTTTTAAAAAGGAATGAACTCGGTATGATGTTGATAAGAGATGGTTATGGCTCACCTGAAATTCCATAGTAATTCACAAGATTACTTTCTGATTCTAAAGAAATGCTCATCTTGCATGCACTGCCATTTGTTTTGTTGGTTCTGGAAGGCATAAGTCACTGGTGGGTGATGATGTGGGGTTGATGACTTCCCGAAGGTTGGCTGCACAGAGTACAAGGGCGATTCTGAAACACAAATGTGTTACGTGCACAATGCACGTTTTCTTCTCCAGACTGGAGCACACTCTGTCAGCTTGAAGCGACTTACCAAGTGTATGTTCTTCCCAAAGTGGCAAGTCAAGTGCTGCTCATGAAGGAGTTCTGAAACGCAGAACAAAGTGGATCTGCAAGGATTTTGCTGATACAGCTTCCTAGCTGCAGTGAGGAGCGCAGAACAAAACCAACACTCGCTGTTTGCATCCTTCTCCAGATTTGCTTAGTTCAGTATTGAACAGGCTGAGTGTGTCCTTTGATCTATTAACCATGAACTCATGCCAGCGATTCTGGCTCTGTGTGGCAGAGTTGGCCAAGGGCTCCTGTACCTCCCCTGGCACCTTTCACTCCTCATTCACCCATGGGAAAACCACTTTGTCACCCAAAGTAAAGGTGACATTTAGCAAGCAAAGGAAGGAACAAGCGTGTTTTCCAAATCCTTTGTACCTGGAAACTTTGATCCATCTTGTGTATGTTTGCCTGTGCTTGGGAGCTGCACTGTGCACTTGGCTTGAGGGATGCTCTGGTAGTTGATCAGTTCTGGGGCAGAATATGTGAAATTTTGCTACATCTCTGGGTGCTTTGCTTGTTTGCAGCCTGTGCATCACGCAATCTGGGGGGTTGCAACTTGTGGCATTCACAGGCACTTGGGGGTGCCACTCGGACGTGTGTTTAACCCATGCGACGTAAAACGGAGGGAAAACGCCAGCTATTTCATGAGAGATGCTTGTTTCTGAGCTGCTGTTTGCTGCCTTTGTGTCTGAATTGGAAGGTGCACAACAAGCTTGGCATTTTGAAAAGCTACTATTTGTTTTACCTGCTGTTAGTGTTTAGAGATACTGTAGGAGAATTTACCTGACTGTGTGTACAAAGTTATTTCACCACAACTGGCAGTTTGTCACTGACCTTACACAGCTGTGCTTGGGCTGAAATGAATGGTATATTTAGCTTGCTTTCTTTTGCAGCTGTTAATGGATATGTGTGTGCTTGCCACAGGTTCACTGCCTGATGGCAGGAGACATCACAGCTGTAAACCCTTCCCCTGCCCTGCTCACTTGCACATGCTCAGCTTAGGGTACGCTTGGGGCAGCACTGAGTGGTTTTAACCAATTATTCTGCTTTGGAGAATAGGCTTAAGATGTAGAAAATCATTACACTGAAGATGTCTGACTTGTAACCAAGCACTCTGAAAACTCACTTTGTGCTGCAGGTTGTGCCCCCCACAACAGGCCTGGTAATGCAGGCAGCGTGACATGCTGCCTGGCTGGGAAGCCTTAGCTCACATGCAGTGTGTATTTAAAATGCATGAATAAGTGAAATCCACCTGTTGAGTATTTGCCTTTTTTGATTAACATTTTCCTCTGTTAATTAACCATCACCCATCTGTGAAAGCTCAATTCCTTTGTGTCCAGCCAACAGTACGGACTCAGTGCTGGAGGTTTTCAGCTGGGACACATTCACTGGTCTGCTCTTGCCCTACACATCTCACAGAATACCAATTGCAGATCCTCTTCTATTCCCAAGCAGCGTTAAACTGACGTGAGCTGAGGCATCCCAATTCTTGCTGTTGTTCTGTTATGGGTGTCTGGTTAGGGGAGCACCTGCAAGACTCGGGGTATGTGAGCTGACAACAGAATGTCAGCTTAGCCTAAATTCACTTGTCGCTGAGAAAAGGGTTGACTGATCATTTTTTTTCCTCTATGAGGAAATATAAATCATGAGAATATGGTCTGTAAGGTAGGGAGAAGAAAAAGATGCTCTCAGCCTTTCCCATAGTGGAGAGGGCTTCTATCCTGCTTCATGGAAAGCAATAAAGCCAGAAAAAAAAAAATGGGAGAGCTGTGTGTTTTCCAAACTTGGATCCTCCAAGTGAGCTGTTGTTGCGGCAGCTTAGCTGCACTTAACTTACCTGCAGAAGGTCAGTGGGAGCAATGTTCTTTCCTCTTAGCGGCAGGCAGGTTGGGCACTGCTATGGCAGCATATGTTCCTCTTCTTCAGGTTCTTGACAGGTAAATACTTAAAAAAAAAAAAGAAAAAAAAAAAGACTTTTTTATTGACTCAAAGTAAGATGCAAATGAATAAATGCTTCTCTCTCCCATCTGTCTATAAACCTTTACATTTCAGAGTGCAGCTGACTTAGTATCCTTTTTATTGTTATTCTATGGATCTCATTTTTAAGCTTACAGAGACTCATTTGAGCAGTTCACTAGCTGTGTATTTTAAGCACAGAAGTGGAACCCTTGGAAATTAAAAAAATCAACTTTTGGAACTTCTTTGTGGAGTCCTAGAGCAAATGAAGCAGGTGGATGCTAGCAGCTAGTATATAGTAAATTCTGCTGAAGGTGATCAGGGCAATAAATCACATGAGCAGGTGAGATGCAGCTGATAGCACCACCAGGGAGCAATAGCAAAAAACTGATTTTCTCATTGATCCTTCCTTCAGTCTTAAAGAAAGCCAGGTGTTGTTTTTGTCCTTAATGTGTTTGCTTGAAGGCTGCTTTGCATGGGAACCACCTTGATGGGAAGGGGGGGCAAAAGCCTTTTAGTAAACGATGCTTCAACCTGATATCCTGTAAGCATAAATCACTTACTTTGCATGAAATGAATGCTATTAATGTTGTCTGCTGTAAGAGATGCACCTCTTGTTAAATTCCTGTGGTACTCCTGAGAGCAAATGAAGAGCTGCTGTAAAGAGTTGTGCTTGATCAATAGAGTTGAACGCTTTTCCTGAAAACTGTATTTTTGTCTCTTTTCTTGTGATTTCCGAGCCAGATACGGGTTAAATTTTCATCTAAATTATTAGCTGAACTCATCCCCAATCTGCTGCCACCTGTGATGGTGAGTTCTCTCAAAAACTGGGCCAGATGAGAGACGCCGGCTGCAGCCTCGTGGCTCTGACCCCAGGGGCGAGGTGCTAACCCTTGCTGGGATGTGGCCCCAGGCTTCGTAGCAGCCCCTGGTCCAAGCAACCACCTGGTTGCTTCAACACCTTCTTGCTCTTCGCAAGTCTAACCGTTCAACTTGATGTTATGTTTTGTCTGCTTGTTGTATTGTTGGTTAACCAGTTTTCTTTCCTTTATCTTGTATATGATGGGATCTCCGCTAGACAGAGGTAACGGTGGGGGACAGCTGTGGAGCTGGGCCCTCGTGTGGTGGTGTTTGTTGTTGGTTTTCCTAAAGCTGATCCTAAATTCAGCCTGCCTTGACCACGCTTCTATGCTTGCATGATCTGATTTCTATGAAATAACCCCATCCACGCCTGTTGTTCTTTACATTAATTTTGTTTTCCTCTGTGTGTGAGTGCCTCCTCCTGCCATGTTCTTAAAATGGGTCACCAGTGTGGAATTCAGTATGCAGCTCCTAACAGTTTTATGGATCCTTTTCAGTCTTTGAAGCTTCAGCGGACCAAAGTGGCTTGGATTTTTAGCTTAGTAAAGGAGATCAGGTGATAAAATGTGATATTTTCTATTAAAACCTCAGCGTGTTGAAAAAGAAGTGGAACAAGGAAGTCAGAGTATGATTTTGGTCCTGGTCCTTCTCAGTGAGCTTGCTAAACCCACTCCTGAACTGTGTGCTTCTGATAGCTCCAGAGTTCCAGTAAATTTGATCATACTCCACATTCATGTGAAATAGATCTTCCTTGGCTACTACTACAGAGTACAACTAAAATGAAAATGCTGTTAATGAAATCTGATAATTTCCTTTGGAAAGCCTATGTTCTCAAAGATCTCATTTACACAGCACTGTATTCCCTCAAAGATTCAGGCAATGTTAAGCAAAATTGACCTAGTTTATCTGTATTTCAGCTAGTCTTAACCAACTGTTGTGCAATTCCTTATCCCTGATTTGAGATAGGGAAGCACTGACCTTTGCAGACCAATTCTGACAGATTTGAAGGCTGGAAAAGGTCCGCTGAATATGAATGGTGACAGTAGGGGTGAGTGTACGTGAATGGCTTGGTGGTAAGGACGCAAAGCAAGCCTTCTGGTTCTGTATTTAATCGATTGCCTTATTTTCTCTTTTTGGGATGGGGTCGGATGAACAAGTAGAAGTTGTCTCAGGAGCGAGAGAAGTTTGCTGATGAAGACAGCATATTTTATGCACTTGGAGAATGTGGACTCATTTCTTTTTCCGACTACATTTTCCTCACGACAGTCCTTTCCAGTAAGTACAGTTTTTTTCTTTGCAATTACTGCTTTTGTTGAAGTTTTGGAGGTTTACCAGCGATAAGTTTTCCCTTGTACTCTGCATACATTTCCCTAAAAGGGGCTGGTGATTGCTTGAAACATGAGCTGGGTCAACAATTGCCATTGCTTCATCTCCCTCAGATTTAGCTTCAAGTAGTTCAGAAAGATGAGCGGATCAATGACTTCCAAAGTAGTATTTCTTATTTAAAAACATGGCTTTTTCTGGAACGGGTCCTTTGACCTACTGTTCAAAACTGTAAATGGACAGATGTTCTTGAGTTGTGTTAACTATATGATACTGCTGTGTTTAGATGAACTGTACAAACTCTTCTCCAGCTGTATTTGGTAAGCTCACACTTGTGCTGGATGTAATCTGATGAGAAGTTAGTCAGTTTACATTTCAACAAGCATCATTAGATACTTTCTGTCTTCTCTCACTGCTGTGCTTGACTTACATTCGTGGTATTTGTGTGATCTGCTGATCTGTCCCAGCAAAGCTTTCTGCTCTCTGAGTGCTGGGACTTAGGTTTATTTTGTTGGCAAGGAAGGGTGAAGCTGAAGCCTTTGGTGATGTCGAATGGCATTTCTAACCTCTGCTCATGGGGAAAGCAAGGACATCTTTGTGAAACACCTTGGGAGGTGCCATATCACCAGAAAAGAAGTCAACAAATTCCTCGTTATCTTTCAGTCCCGTTGGAAGAGAACAATGCCACTTTCCAAATGAACGGAGACAGTTTATTTTCAGACTTCGAAAAATGTTTATATGTGTTGGCAATACACAATTATAGGACCAAACTTTTATTCCATATGATGAAGTTATTAAAACCGAAATCCTAGTACTTGGCATTTTACTCTAAATCCCCACTGCTGCCTGCTTTGTGCTTTTCTTGGAGTCAGTCGGGTGAGTCACTGGCATTCTTTAGAAGCGACAGGTGCTGTATTTTTTCCTGTGCTCTTCCATGCTGTAACATGGGCAAATGAAAAATGCAGCCCTTGGTCTGCTGAATGCCTCGCTCTGGGGGCTCTGTGATGGGACGGGCTTCAAGGTCCTGTTTGTTGTCACCCTGCCCTGGCAGGGCAGGCTTGTATGTGACCTTCGTGTTGCAAAAACAAACATGGATACATAACGCTGCTCTGAGCCAAGGATTTTCCTTTGGATTTTTAATCTGCATCTTTGAGTCTCAGAGCTGACTCAAGATTTTTGCCGTTCTTTTCTTCTATTAGTCCAGACTGTGCCAAAATTATCTGAGGTATTTTCACTTTTATAGTGAGGGCTTTTAATTCAAGTCTCTGCAGATGGCAGACCCAAACCTATAGTATCGCATTACTGAATGTGGCTTAGCAAGCATTGCCCTTATCTTTTTATGGCTGCACCAGTTGTTGTGAACAAGCTGCTAAGCAAGTATGCACTGTGCCAAACAAACTGCGTGTGCTTCCACAGGCAGCAGAAATAAAGACAATTTCTTCTTGCTTTTATTTAATTTCTTTGTTATGAGAATAAAACAATTTACCACCCTGCACTAGAGTAGCAGCCAGCCTTGTGTTAAAGCGTTGTGCAGGCAGGATGGTTTTCCTCTTTTATTCTCAGGCTGTTAAACATGTCCACAATTACTAGGGGATCAGACTAACAAGAGGAGACAGAATTGGGTGGTTTGTGCTTTGAAGAATGATGCGAAGGGCAGGCAGGGTAGAAAATTCTGTGAGGAGGAAAAAAGAAAACATTCCAGGATTTTTAGGCTCATTTTTGTGTTGGTTTGTCCTTCAAGAACCATGCTGAGTGGCTCTTGAAGATAGAGGACCGTCTCCAGAGCTGCTGTCAGACAGCAGTTCCCCCCGTGAAGGCTTGTGCTTTCATTTTTAAAGCATTTGCTTTTCATAAAATAAAACTAAACCTTGCCCTTTTGTGAAGATAGAAATCGCCTGTTACGCCACTCTACCTTTTCTGCTCTCCTGGTAGTAAACATACCTTGCAGGAATCCAGTAGTGCTTGGTTTTCCTTCTAGGAATGAAGTAAAATACAATGAAGAGAATGTTTCTTGAACCTGAGAGTTCAAGATGACTCAAATGTTGAGAATGTATTCAGACAGGAGGGAGCTGTAGATCACATAAAATAGTTAAAAGTCACAAAATACTGAAAAGGGAGGATGGTTTATTGAGCAATAAAGGTGCTTAGAAGGGGACAATGAGGTCGAGTATGTGTGGTGGGAGGAAGAGATGTTCCTCTGCTGTGCTCAGAAGTCACAGGAAGACATCACTGATGATCTGGATTGGCTTATTGAGCTCAGAAGGATGCTAACCTTTGGAAACAGGAAACCAAACGGACTGGAGGGCTGCATCTTGTTGTGCTCATTGGGGAGGTGATGCCCAGTGAGTGCTGGGGTGGCTCATGCCTGTCCTGCACTCCCTGTGCCCATCTCCTTGCCCTTACTGAAGGTGCTGCTGGGCTCTGCTAGAGCTGTCCCTCCTCATTCTGTTTCCTTTGACTCTGTAGCTGCAGCTGAAACTCATTTTGGTTTGATTCCCTGAAATGCAGGCTGAGTATCAGCTGTTGGGGAGGGAAGGCAGGAGAGGGCTGAAGCCTTCATCTGCACGTTGCTTGCAGAGCTGTTTGCATATTGCGCATGAAATGAAGTCTGTCACCATATTCTATTTACAAGCGATTTCTCGCTTTTAGCACTGTCAGTTCTCATCGGTTGCTGCACTTCTGTGAAAATGTATTTTAAAAAAGCTAATAAAATAGCTGGCTTCAGAAAGCCAGCCTTCTATTAAAGGCAATTAGAGCTTGAATGGCCTCAGGGGGGAGAGCACGTGGCTTCTGGTGCTTCAGCTGCTCTCTGTGTTCTGGGACAGAGGTAGAATGATGAGCGGAGTAAGGGGTGTGCAGAACACAGGTGGGATTGCACCCCTTCAAGTGCCATAGGAAAGCAGACGCTGCCTCCCTAAGCAATGAGGTTTTTCCTTGTGGACTAGCAGGACAGCTGGTGGAAGGGGAGAAGGAGCTTTTTAGAGGGAACATGGCCTGTTGTGCAGGCATGCTAAAATGCCTGCTTGATTAACGGGTACTGGAAGGAGCTGGGCATTAACAGAATAGGTCAGTGGTGTTTCCATAATTGGACTGTCACAGTGTCTGGGTTTACTCCATGCGGGAAGAGGTTTAAATAATATAGGCTCATGCCAAAGGAATTGCTCCCTTGCCAGCGCTCTCAGAGCTGACCTGCAGCTGCATCCCCTGTGCCCTAAGGGCTCTGTCCAAAGCACCATGCCAGCCAGCGGTATTTCTCATTTCCCCGCTCCTTGTTCCTGGCTGCCACCCAAACTCTCGGTGCCATTGCAGGAATGGCCCCTGAGAAGTCTCTTGTGTGGGACAGATTGAATTTCTGTTGTTTTTTTTCTTTCCCTGTTTAGAAAATAAATGGCAAAGCAGCTAGCTTTGGGAATGATTTTCTGACTGCATCATGAGCCTTTTGTGGGGCTCGGCACAAAAGTGAGATCTGTAATCTTACTGATGGTGTTTTCATCCTGCAAAGCAACACCAACTGCTATACAGCTTGTTCCTGTAAGAAAAGGAAATGAGGTTGCTCCGAGTTACTAAGAATATTTGTTCATGTTAATTTTATCATTACTCTAAGCTTTCGAGCCCTTCAGTCTCCCAGTATGCATACACAGCGGTGTGGGGATGTCTTCAATCCCACCAGCCTCCTCGGTCCTTGAGGTGGTACCTATGCAGCTGTCCTGGACACAGGTGTCTCAGACTGAGAGCAAGCCAGGCAATGCAGCCAAAACAGTGCCGTTCTGGTTGGGAAGTAACATTTTTGGCAAGTTGTTGGGCTGTAAAGGTGTCGTTTTCTGCTTCCCAGCACAAAGGTAGGACTCTTGGAAAATCATCAGTTTTTCTGCTTCCGCCTCCTGTCCTAAGCATCTGCTAGTAACGGAAGTAGGATGGACTTCTGCCGTGTAGGAAAGACCTATTTCCCACTCATGAAGGCAGCACTGTATTTTAGATTTTGACTGGAGTTTGAAAATCAAATAGCTTAATTTTCTGGGATTTCAAGTCTGCCTTAAAGCTTAAATCTGTATTTTAGTGGGTTTGTATGCTAAGATTAATTCTGATGTATTTGTGTTATTTCAGTCAGAGGTAATTCTTGATTCTTCCTTGTAATAAGAAGTGACTGTTCACTGTTTACGGGTAGCACCAGTTCCAGTGGTGAGTTCCTGTAGCTTAGACTCCATGCTGCAGACTTTATTATGGTAGTTCCAAGTGAATAAATATTACTAGATTAACATTAAAAATAATAAAACTGGTTGGTTAAACCTGTGTTCATTTTCAGAAATAGAGGAGCAATTCAAGAGAAAAAATATCTGGAATATGATGATATTCCATTTTCTCTCTGTCTTGATTGTAATGAGGGTTCCGACGTCTGTTTTCTACGGGCAGTTGCTTCCTATAAGGCTTCTACTCTGTTCTCAAAAAAACATTACAGTATTTGGAGATCATTATGTACAGCTGCATTGTCAAATTCTTCCCTGCTACCTTTGTAATCACATACACTGAACTGGATACCGCTGCTGGCTGCGGTCTTGTCAGGGTGAGCTTTTCTCTGACCCCGATTCTTTCCTTCACATAGAAATGTTCCAGTTCCAACACAGAGAAAGATTTCTTGGCTAAAATGCAGAGTCAGAATAATAGCCCTACTAATTGATAAACTGAAGGGGGAAAAATCTTGCTTAATCTTTGTCGGGAGAGAGAAGGTAAGATGTTTTTAATGTGGCCTGGAAAAAACGTATATATTGCTATAGCTGTGAGGCTTTAACAGCCATCTCTGTAGATGATTTCCCTCTGCTTTAGGAGGACTTTGTTAATTTTGAGTTGATTACGAAGATGCATGTCCCCTGAAGCTGAGGAAAATGCATTTTCTTAACTTTGTGATAGATGGAGAAGAGATCGGAGTATTTAACTTCTAATAACTAGTTTTTCTCCAAATAGCTCACCAGCTGGAAGCTTGGTCTCCCTTCCCATATTAGACTTGCTTTTGGGGTTGCTGGGCTTCAGAACGGATGCTGAAGTGGTGAGCTGCTTCGTGCTGAAGTTCCCACCGAAGACAAGATGTTCCATAAGAGTGCAGGAGCAGCCAGAAGTTGTACTTTAATAACATCACCACCCCCCCCCCACCTTGGCAAATAATTTTCCAACTACATCTGAAAGGAGCCATGTTAATTCTTCTTCACCAAAAGAAATAGTGTAGTGGAAAGAGCTGCAGATTGCTGCTGGGGGGAGAGTGCTCCGGTCCTTGTAAACATTCCCTGATCAGTGCACGCGTATTAATTTATATTGAACAAATACAAATGAGTGCAGTTTGCTAAGCAAACTCCCAGGTACTTGGAGGAAAGTGATCTTGCCTGGCTGTATTTACCTTGCTGATCTTGTCAGCTTACAAGGGTGTTTGAAGTGGGTTTCCAAATACTTGGTACCTCTGAGATGGATGCTGTATAGATGTGACTGTAGTGATGTGCTGCAGGAGGTCCTACAGCAGTGGCAGGGAAAGACCTATTGAGTAATCTCTTTAAGTGTAGAGCACTGTTTTCTCCTGAAAGAGAGGAAAAGAAGATGAAACAAGCTCAAAAATAACGAAATGTGGCATTTCTCATCAGTGAGCATTTAGAGCCTTTCAGAATACGTTGCTTCTGGTGTTAGTAAATGGCAATAAAAAGCAATTGAGTGCTGCAAATTGGTCCCCTGAATAATTCAAAATAGTTAAAAATGACAGAATTGGTGTAAAAATGCCTCATCTAATTGCTTAGAGGTCCCCTGGGGCTTTGTGCTGATGGGCCAGGCGTGTGTTCTCAGCGCGGCAGCATTGCTGGTTGGTGAAGGCTGGCTGTCTTCTCGATGCTGCTGTGTGTGCCTTCTGGTCTCACTACCACGTTTCTGTTTCAAAATGCTGTATTTGAACAAATTGTTTAAGAACAAAAGTCAGTTTTAAATTGTCAACCAATTTCAAATTTAAAAATGTTAATATGAGCAGAGAGTCCTATATTGGAACTTTCCTGCTGAACTCTTAAAGCCTAGAAGTAAAGTTGGAGAAAAAATGCAGTTGCCCTGACCAGTTTCTGACTTGCTGCTACAGGGAAATGAGTTGTAATAAGAACTCTTGATTCTTCATAATGTCAGAGAGGCTTGTGAGGAGATGGCTTGCAACATCAAAGAGCTGGAAATGCAGTGTAGCACTGGGGGCAAGCCAGAAGTGGGTTTCAGATGTTAGGCAGGCTAACTGCTGCCAGTGAGTTTAATGGTGTGCAAGTTTCTGCCAACATAAGAGGAAGCAAAGTGGAAGTGGCAGAGGCTGATGTAACCACAAGTGATGGGCATGGTGTGAAAGGGCTAGGTTTAGCTGCTGTCACAGTGATTGTTTCCTAATAAATCTTGGTCAACATCATCGCGCCCAAGAGGAGAGGCAGCAGCCATCTCTCTTGGGACACATGAATATGAGCTGTCCGGGGACCAGCGGCATACACGTTGAGGAACAAGTGTTCCTGAGCAGGAGCTGGCTGAGCTCATAGCCCCTGCTGCCCTCTGCTTCCCGTGATTCACACTTGTTGGCTGGGAGAGCTGATGACAGGTACATGGGCTGGAGGACAAAACAGTCCGTCTGGCTTATTAAAGGGATGAAGTAATTGAATTTACCAATTTAAAGTCACTTTCCTGTCCCTAGAAAATAATGACCCTGCAGGATTTTGGTGCAGAACTGCTCACTTTAATGTCATTCTCCTCTGGGTCTTGTTCTTCTCTGCTCTTGGCAGTGCCTTTGGAGAAGGGAAAGGAAAGGAATGGCCTTTGTGCGGGTAGGATAAGTGCCTTCCTTTCTCTGTTCGTGCTATGTTTCCACAAGTGGAACATGGTATTATATCTCCTTTAAAGAAAAGGGGGGAAAAAAAAACCCTATGATATTTTGACGAAGAGAAACAATTTTGACCATCTCAGCATATACATTATTGTATCATGGCAGAGAAAATGGGAGGAAGAGACCTGTAAATTACTTCTCTTCTAGCAACTTGTAACTGGATTAGTTTTGTATGTTTCCATATTTCCTCATAGAGCAAATGACTTGCGGTGCAGCACTAGATTTTGGGGCTAATGAAGAGAAATGCCCACGGGTTTTCATGCAGAACTTGCAATTAAAATAAATGGAACTGGATGCGTTATTGGGAAAGCAGCTGGAAGGTTCTTAATATTGTCACTCATTGAGGAAATGAGAAATTAGTATAAATCCCATCATGACACTGCATTATTGGAGGGCTCGTGGGGTTGGCCTGTGTTAGGGGTGACCTGTCCGTGGGATCTCCCCACATGGGCAGGACGGACAAGTGGGATGTAGGCATCACTTCTGCTGCAGAATGGTGCAGGGAAGGGGAAATACCAGACAGTGTGATGCTGGGTATTGACGTGGTTACAGGGGACATCCCTCACATGGGGTGTTTTGATGTATGTGATTTAAAGCTCACGTAATGGCTTGTGTAGTGTGGGAAAACTGGAAACTCGGAGATGGTAACTGCAGGGCTGTATGTGGTGCGTATTTCACGTGGTGAGCGACAGGCCATTCCTGTTGTTGGGTTTGATGGTGTTGTACATCTTGGTAAGTCTCAAAGTGATTGGAAAACCAACCTCATTAATGTGTTTGCTTAATCTTTTTAACATGAAGTGTTCCACTTTATTATAGCAAGGGGAAAATGCAACGTAAAATCTCCTGGCCTTAAATTGAAGCTGTATCTAATGCACAAAATCCAGTTCAGTTAATTCTATATTAATTTCTTTGAGTGATTCCTCTTTGTGCCCCCATCCCCAAGAGGTACTAGAACTGAGGTGGCTGCAGAAAATCTTCCTATTTTTTGAGCACTGCAAGAGATATTAAAGTGGATGAAAACTGGTGAGGTTGAAGGGGGCTGAGCCTCACTGGTGGCCTGCATCCTGCTGCCAGCTCTGGGGGGAAGAACTTCCTTCAGAACAACAGAGGGCTGAGCAGCATTGTTTAAAGTCACCTGAGCAATAGTTAGAGCCTGGTGGATTCCCTTGGAATCCTAATGAATACCAAAATCCGTGTAGGTGGCATATATTTGAAAGTAACAGAACAAGATGTGCTCTCTTACATTAGCTTAATTTGGGGAAAAAATTATTGCACTGTTGTAGCTTTAAATGTTGATGGATTACAGAGCCTGGAATGGAAATATACTGGAATTCCTTGGGATACACAATAACAGTGCAATTTTGCTGTGATAGGTTGCTGTGAAGCTAACTTGTCAGCTTGATGCATTCACACAATTCTGGCTAGATAAACTCTAACAACACAGATGAAGTTCAATGAAAAATAAGGTGTCACAGTCTCATTTGGTTTCCAGCTGGTGATCTCCAGCTCGTGTCTTGTCTCCGTGTTATAGCTGGACTGAGACAGGGTTGGCAGTGATTTGTTTAAATTTGCACAGTGACAGGAGCTTGAGTCTGGAAGAGAATTACCCAAAGCCCTGGCCAGCTCTGCACCCAGCAGCTGCTGTACAGGACGCAGAGGGACATCAGCTGTCCAAGTACGTATTACACCATGTCCGACAAGCTTCAGCTCCTGCTACGGTGTCATTTGCTTTTGATTGCTCATTACAAATAAGAGATGATGTTTTGTTTTCTTGCCTCTTCCATCTGTAAATGGAATACATTTTGTTCAAGAAATATCTCCTTCCCCCAACAACCTCCATGTCTAGACCTTTGGTAAAAGCAGCACCATGACGCTTGTAGAGGTCCCTGAGAGCTGTGTTTTCTCCTTAAGAAGGTATTGTGAAAAGCTACTTTTGGTTAGCGTCGTTCTGAGCTTGTAACTCGTGCCTTGTTTTAAACTTGCCTCTTTAACTGGTCTTTTTTATTATGTTTCTTCAATGTAGCTCCCCAAAGGAATTTTGAAATTGCCTTCAAGATGTTTGACCTGAACGGCGATGGTGAAGTGGACATGGAAGAGTTTGAGCAGGTGAGTTGAATGGCAGGTTGACTTAATGCTGCAACATCTTAGTCATACCTGCAGCACTTCTCCACTATGGTTTTGTGGTTTATATTTGTGGTTACTGCTGGCTTACAGCCTTTTCTGCTGTGCTCTGCTCTTGTGACTTGGTTTCTGCTTTTTTATTTAAAAAGATGTAATTTTTCATTCAGCCAGAACATCGTTAAGTATAAACTTGTTTCCAGAGACTTTGTCCCAAAGGTATCTTTACAAAGTGTCACAGGTAAAGAAATTTTTTTCACTCTGCTGCTGGTATCAGAGGATTTTGATGTTACTTTCTTCTGTGGCTTTTATTGCATTTATTAGTTTTGTCTTCAGATAATAACCGGAACTAACCTACTTCAAAGAAGAATTTACCCATTTATTTCAATGTAATTGTAAAAATATTTATTGAGGGGCTGGTTCCATTAGTTTTCCTTTGCTTCGTGCAAAGTTTTGTTAGTGAAGAGCTTGCAGGCTGACTTTTTAAAGAGCTTAGCCTGTGTGTCTGATACAAGTGATGCCTTCATGTGTGGTGTGACTTATGATACTGCAGTGGTGAGAACAGATCAAAGCAAAGACCTGAGCTGCCAGTGGGGAAACTATCTATCTGACCTCTCCAGCGTTAAGGGGACTCAGCTCTTCCCTCACCAAGATTTGGAATACCAAGTTGCTACCTACCTTGTTATCTCCTCATCTACCAGAAATCCATGGGGCCCCGACAGTGTCTCTTACTCCATGTTTCTTGGGGCTGAGCATTCAATGGACAACTGGAAGATGTTGCTTCTGGGCAAAGGAGAAGACTCAGTGGTCAGAAAAAATAACCTGCCTTTACTTTTACTTATCTTCTTACAAATTCTTACTCAGAGGTTGGTTGAATGAGTGGTTAACTTCAGAAGAGCCTGTAAGAGGTCATGGTTGGGGGACACTGGCTGTGAATGTAGAAAGCTAGTGGCAAAGTAGATCTATTAAATGTACCCCACCGCTTCCACTCTTCTGCTGCCATCCTCCTTAAGTTATTTCCTGTGGGTTTGGTATTAACAGTTTGTTCCAGAGCTGTGTAATCTATCTGACCAACTGTAGTTTTAGCTGCAAGCTTTGGACTGCGATGACAGTGGAGTGTGCTTTATTTCCAACACGACGCATCTTGAAGGAGTAGCTTATGACATAAATCCAGGAGTTCATTCTTTTTCATTTGAGTGCAAATTTGAATTCACAGCAATGTCCATGTTATTGTGCTGTGTAGCAGTGCCTCCCTAAAAACTGATTTAGCTTGAAAAATAGGAAATGAAAGATTTTTTTATAGTCAAGAATACCGCTCCTCTTTGTATGTTTGACAAGTAAATGAATATAGTAGTACTGCACCACAGGCATCCAATCATAGAATGGCTTGGGTTGGAAGGGGCCTCGAGGATCATCGAGCTCCAACCCCCTGCCCCAGGCAGGGCTGCCAACCTCCACATCTAATACTAGATCAGGCTGCCCAGGGCCCCATCCAACCTGGCCTTGAACACCTCCAGGGGCAGGGCATCCACAACCTTTTCTGGGCAGCCTGTTCCAGCACCTCACCACTCTCATAGTAAAGAACATCCTGCTGATATCCCACCTAAATCTTCCCTCCTTCAATTTAAAACCATTTCCCCTTGTCCTGCCATTATCTACTCTTGTAAAGAGTTGACTCCCCTCTTGTTTGTAGGCTCCCTTTAGGTACTGGAAGGCAGCAGTGAGGTCATCTCGCAGCCTTCTCTTCTCCAGGCTGAATCTAGTAATATTTAGCAAATCAAAAAGGTACTTTACGGTAGTTACTAATGTTCTAAAGTGAGATCAGTGCATTGATAGATGAGTTTAAGGAAAGCAGAAAATGGCTAAGTGCCTACTAACGTTGCAGTGAAGCCAAAGCATTAGCGCAGGTGTCACACTTGGCTTTTTTATTCCGTGGGTAGAGTAAGAAGGAACGTTTCCTCAGGATGCTTGTTATGGAAGTGCTCAGAAAATGAAAGTACAAAACAGATTTAAATAATCTCAAATCATCTGGTAGAATTAAATTATCTCAAATCATCAGGAAGTTATCTGTGTGTTAAGCCGTACAAAAATCCCTGGGAAGGGGAACATATTTTTGTTAAGCTTGTTACGTGCGTCACTGCATCTATATAAAGGAATAAAATTGCTGTTTAGTATCAGAATGTATTGGTGAAGACTGATCTTCCAGAGCCTTTGAGTCAAGGGATGCAGGAGCTGTTTTGGAAAGTGAGAAGAATGTGGCAATATCGAAACAAGGAGAAGTGTCTGAGAACATGAGCTTTTTGACTCGAGCGCTTAGTGAAATCAAATTGCTGCCATCTGCTCTGGGCACATAGCGCTGTAACTGATTTGCTGCACTTGGCAAACGTAATTAAGGTAAACACATTGCTTCAGAGGGAGGCACGTCCTTTTTTGTGTGTGTACAAACACATGTGTAATCATTTGTAAAATAAATGCACTTTTTTTAATTCCCTATGAAAAGGCCTCAGAGCACAAAGGGTGATGGCAGGGTTTGAAAATCTGTGCCATAAGATGGGCCTGGCAGGGACAGCTACAAGTGCCCCTTCCTGGGGAGTGTGTTGCTAGAGGTAGCATTAAAAGAGCAATGCAGTTCTGGGGAAAAGGGAAGGAAAAGGTTTGCCTCAGCGTTGTGCCATCCCTGCTGGCTATGGGCATGGATTTCATACTCCATTTGGAGAGAGCCAACCACAGGTCTGTCTTCTCATTAACATCTGAAAATCTGGAGTATTCATCAAGGAAAACAGTCACTCAGTAATGCAGCAGATGTGTGAGTTAGAGGCTGTAATGCCTAACCGGAAGGTGTTAATTGCTCGTGCCTCAACGAAGAGCCACAGATTTTTTTCCTGTTGATGCATATGCTCAGTGCGTAGCACTAAATAGCTTGCTGCCTGCATCACTATCATCTTTAGGTTTTCATCCTTCGGCATATAAACCAGAAATTGGTGAGTTACACTTCTATTTTTAATTAAAATGTTGGATGAAAAGTAGTTAACTTGCAGGCAGCATTACTTTGAGTTTCTCTTCAAATCATTGCTTTTTAACTATTTTCATTGATCAGTTTTTATTTTTTTTCCCTTGCTTGGTACAAAAGATGAAATAGATCAAACACTTGGGCTGAAATGTGTTTTAAAAAAAAGACAGTGAAGCGTCTGTGCAGAACCACGCGATCGATGAGGTGCGGGGGAGGACAGCACTGGCTGGGCTGGAGAACATACGGCGGGCGCCTGCACTTCTGGCTATCAGAATTACCCAAAATAGGGACTAGGCCATTTGTTTTGGCTCTGGTGCCCACAAATGGATGTTCAGGCTGTCTGGTACTTGCTGTGGTTGAGGAGGGAAAGAGGGGCATGAGTCTGGCTGCAACGTGAGACGCCATATGAATCATGCTCAGAAGATGCTCTGTCACACAGCCTGCAATGTGGTGAGCATTCACTTTGCAGAAGGGACAGGTTTCCCAGCTGGTTGTAAACTGCATTACTCCAGACAGTTTATAAATATTTGCCTGGAATGTGTGCGCAGAGCTTGCAGTTAAAGTGGAGCACAAAGCAAAAGGAGGAGCTGCTATTTACAGCAGCATTACAAACCAGGGGGCAAACTCTTTCCTCACATCACAGTGCATATTTCAGAAAAACAACCCCCTTGTTTCTGTCTTTTGCCCTGTGACTTGATGTTCCTTGCAGTGGGAGGCAGTGAGCCTGGGAAGCGTACACAACGTTCTCCAGTGCATCCCCTTTGGGATTGTAACAAAAAATGTAACATGCTATATACTGCCATAGCAAGGTTCCCAGATCCTTTAGACAGCTAAAGCTCTGTGCAGCTGCTGCTTTTGCTTTTCCTTCCTTCCAATCTGTGTCAGCAGGAGAAGGCTGAGGGCAAAGCCGTGGGTTTTGTTGGAGCTCCAGAAAAGCCCCTTGGAGCCTCTCGCTCTGCTCCCATTGGGGCTGGGCAGAACATTGGAAGAAGTCACTGTCAAGTGAAGAATAACCCTACCTAAAATAATGACGACTTCTGTTTTTTTTTAGCTGTCACATCCTTTGATGTGTTTGATCTTTTGCCATGTCTTAGGAGTTGGTGAACTTGTCCTTGGTGTCTTTGCCCTGTCCCGTGACTCCTGCTTGAGCTGTGTGGGACCTTCCAGAGAGCTCAGAAGGAGGAGGATGTTTGCAGTGTTCCTATATTGCTCTCCATGCTGTTCCCGCATCCTTGTCTTCTCGCTTTCTGGGTGATTTATTTAACCTCTTGACTGTAGATCTTCACTAGGCAATCTATGCCACATGGTTTGCTGTGGCTCCCAGAGCAGAGGTTTTGCAAGATACCACTGTTACATCACGATTTCACATTTGACTGTGTTGGGGCAGATATCTGTCTGCTGATAACTCAGATTTTTTGCAGTGTGTGGTGTTGTGCTGGGGGTCCATTTGGGCTAATGCAGTCTGAAGAGCCCTTTGCTCTGTGTTGGAGAGCCCCTGTCTGTGGCTCAGCCTGCACTAGTGGCTTAAAACCATAGCAGAGTGCCCTTGGGTAAAACAAAAACAAAAACAAAAAAAACAAACAAACCTTGTCCACAGGGGGAAAGGAAGTGTGATGTGAGCTAGGTGGACCTTGTGCTGGCTAACCAGGATTTACAATTCCCCATGGTGGTTTTGATTCTAACATTCTCTCTCTTGTTTTTTAGGTTCAGAGCATCATTCGCTCCCAAACCAGCATGGGCATGCGCCACAGAGACCGATCCACAACTGGGAACACCCTGAAGACCGGCTTCAACTCAGCACTGACAACATACTTCTTTGGGGCGGATCTGAAGGGGAAGCTGACCATCTCCCACTTCCTCGACTTCCAGCGCAAACTGCAGCACGATATTCTGAAGCTGGAGGTTTGAGTTATTTTTGTGAATGGGGAGAGAGTAGAGTGGTATAACAGTTGTTGACTTCCTGATGAACTTGTCAGTGCATGTTGCACTTTCCAGGAGCATCTCCAGCTCTTTTTGTTAGTGGTTTTTACTGAGTTGAAGCAGAATGCAGGATCCCAGACACACGTACCTCTATGTTGTACTTGCCTTGCTGATGCTTTGGTGCTGCCCAACGATGATTGAGATGCTCTAGAAAAAGACAACAGAGGTGGTGAGCAGTCTGCTACCTTACTAAGGCAGGTTTGTCTCAGTCCTCCTGAGCAAACTGTGCCCTTAAGGACCTGGGGCTACAGCCTTCCCAAAGCTCTTCATCTGAGCTCATTCCCTCTTTGCTTCACTGCTCTAAACATTTCTGCTGTGTAAGCATTCAAGCCTTCTTTGAGTCTTCCAAATACATGGTCTCCTCCATTATAGTGTATGTTAACCTAGGATTGAATAAGAAATGTCTGTCTATTTTGAGTCTTCTGCCATTCATCAGGATTGAAAGCATCCTTATTTTTCTACTACTGTGAGTTAACAGCAGCTCCCAGACTCCTCCTCTTAGTCACGTAGCTTGACTTCAAGTACCAGCCTTCAACATTTGGTTCTTTTGAATAATATGAGTACAGGAACAGCAGCAGTGGATTTCTTGGGGTTTGTCTTGGTTCCAAAGTGGAATTGATTCAGTTTAATGCGTTGCCTTTCTCTGGAAAAAGCCTGAAGGTTTGAGTTGGCTTGAGCAAAGCCAGGTTCTTCTTTGAATCACAAGTGAGGATTTTGTGCTTGGATCCCCTCACAACTATAACATGTTAAGGTACTATTCAGAGATCGCTAGTGCTTCTGTCTGATGCACAAATGTCCACGTGATCAGGCAGTGTGATTCAGCTGATGAACAGCTTTTTATTAAGCTGCTATCAAATCAGTCTCTGTGAACTGAACCTGAATTGATCCCTTTTTTATTTGGAGTTTCTAAGGAACTGACTCAAGGACTAATGTTTTAATGAGGGCAATTGTCCAGCTAGTTGGCTTCATTTAACTATTCATTAAAGCTGGCGGCATGGCTGTGCATTCACAGGGGGAATAGGTTGGTGGTGGAAAATGTTCTCAGTGGACTGGGAAGTGTTGATTCTTCAGCTCCTCTACAAATTGAAAATCAATGAAATAATTTTTAAGGTTAAGAAACCTGAGATGAAACTCGAAGGGAAGAGAACTAGAGATCACTTTGTCCTCACTTTCCATTCTGCTCTGGTTTCCCGCTGCCACTTTCTCTCCAGTGTCAGGCAGTGTTCAGGCACGGAAGTATTTTTTCTAACCCAGTGCTGGAGTTGTGTGGTTCATCTGTGTGTTCTCACTTAGCTCAGTAAGAAGTAATGGGATTTTTTTAGCTTCCTCATACTTGTTCTGTTCTTCTTGCAACAGTTAAGTACTAATTTAGTTCTTAATGTTATCAGTCAGTTGTGCTTCTTTCTGATGAATGTTAGTTGCCTTTCTGACAAGTTAATTGTGGACAGTACAAGATACTGATGTCTTGCTAAATTAATGAATATGCACCCTTGAACACGGTCCATGCTGTGCTTAGCATTTTTTGTATGATTTTGACTGAAAAATTGACCCATGCAATGCTGATGGTTTTGTTCTGCCAAACTTGTGGGTTTTTTTCCTGAATTCATGATATTAAAGCACCTGATTTTTCTGTTTGTAGTTTTCACCGATTTAGGTAATACAGACCTATTTCTGTCCTCAGCATTATGTAACGTGGCCTCTCTCCTCTAGTGCTTTTATCTCTTCTGATGTTATCTCCCACCCTCTCTCCTTGCTTCACATTTCATGGTTATGTTCATGTTGAAGTGGCTTTTCACACAATACCTGGTGGGTTCGCATCATTCCTTTTCCAAGGCGTGCTCTAATGAACACAGGCACTTTGAAAAGCGTGGTAAGACAGATCCAGGCATATCTGCAGCTAGAGGTTTAGTTTCTTCTTCCAGCTGTGGAGGTGGAACAATAGTTTCTGACCACCTGAACCCACTTTCTTCTTACTGGTTGTTTTTTTCTGCTTACCAAAATATTCATGCAGAAACTTTTTGAGAATGATTAGCTCAGACAAAGCCCCAGACGTTTCCTGTCCTGTATGGGTGAAATGCTGACGGCATGTTTAAATAACTGTGGCGACTGCTTTCTTCCCTTTTGCTTATTGTTTTGATGAAAGTACATTTTCCATCACTTCATGAGAACTCAGCATTCAGCTCAGCTGTGGAAGGAAAATATTAGAAAACTAACCACAGCCAGAGGGAGAGGAGAAGCTTTTAATGACTTGTTATAACTTTTTGTGGTTTGGCTGTTTCGATGGTTTCCCTGATATCTCACTGCTTCCCTGTTGTCTTCCAGAGCAGAAGTGCATGCGAAGTGCTGCTGCTTCCTCCAGGAGAGGTATCAATAAGCAGGTGCCAGCTCTGCCTGTTGAAATCAGTTCCTGTAGGTAGGGGTGGAGCTGGAATCCTTGCTGTGTGGCAGGTTGATGTGGGTTAGCCAAGGCTGGATGCTGGGGACCAACCCACCAATGGGACAGGATCCCGAACAAGTCCTCAGCCTTTTTTTTTTACCACTTTCATGTTCTGTTGTATTAGCATCTTTGGAAAAACTCCCTTTTCTCCTATCAGTGTGACAAAGGGTGGTAAGTTTGGAGTAAAAAGGCAGTGCAGGTTCTGCAGGCAGTATGTCCCATATGCAGTATTTGTCTTAAATAGTGTTGTTTTGAGTGAGTTCTGTGAGTTAGGAAGATGGATAGTTCTTGACATCATCGTTTACGCTATTTCTGCTTGGTAGTATCTGTCCTAGATCTTCCCATGTCCTTGGTCCTCTTGGACTGAGAGTCCCAGCCAGCCCATGTATCTCTTCCAGCCTACGTTTTTCTGTGATTCTCTAAGTAGATGCAGGAAAGACTGCTCTTTGTTCTCCACATCTGCATCACCTCTTTGCTCTCTGAAATGCAACCCCAAGCCTGCTAAGATCAGTGATTTAATCACCATTCTTCGCTTTGTTTTATTTCCTCAGCTCTCTTATTGCCAGCAGTGAGGTACGTGCCTACGGTGTCAAACCTTAGTGAATTATTTTTTGCAAGTGCCTGCAGTGAGATTTCTGTAGCACGATGTTTCCCTGGTAGTTAGGCAGGGAGGGCATAGATTCTCAGCTGGCTCGGAAGAGCAGGTCCTAATGCAGCCCTGCACTTTGTACAGGCTGAAATGGGGTCTGTGCTTCAAGGAGGTGGCTGCAGCTTCCCATGAAGGAGCTTGTCCCATAGGTTGAGGAGCTGGATCCTTACATGGATGTGTATCTTTATGCTTAAACATAAGGACAATTGCAGATCTTTGTTTACCCAGGGATCAGGGATGCCCCAGTAGTGGTCCCTCCTGAACCAAAATGTCGTCTTGAGTGCTGGGACAGAGAGATGAAAAGCAGGATTCTGAAAATATGGCTGAGGTGCCACAAGTTGCTGCTGTCATCTGGAAAATCCTGTCTTTGTTTGTGCTGTGATGGGTGATGTGAGATGGTCAGGGCAGCTCCTTTACCCTTTTCACTCCCTTTTCTCTGCTAAACTGATTTAAAGTGCAGTTAACTTACTTTCTCTTGGTAAATTGAGCTCCAAGGCCAAGCAGAAAAAGCGTGAACTCTAGCAGGCAGTGAAAGAGCTATGTACTCGTAATAAAACCGTGTGCATTGATTCCACAGAGACTTTTATTTGGATTTCCAGACTGTTTGGCTTGGGTATGTGCAACCAGCCAACAGATTTTCCTGCAGAGAGGTCAGGAGCTCATTACATTTCTGAACTTTGTGTTTTCCTTATCCAGTGGGCACATGGGATGGAGGAGCTCCTCCGCTCCTCACACCTGGGTCCCAGGAAGATTGTCACTTGTACCGTTGGCAGTGATGCAGTCAGGGCAGAGAGAAGCAGTGGGAGCCAGGCTCTTGGCTGGCAGAGCAGGAGCCAGGTACTCTATCTCATCCCATTCTGCCCTTGGCAGTTGGGTGAATGCCTCACTCTAATTCATCAGACTTGAGTATTACAGATTCCTCTCTTTTACATTTTTCTCATTTCATTCCCTCAACACTTGAGATTTCAAAATACAGATCCTTTCAGAGCTGGCAAGAAGTTACTTTGATTCATGAGGATGAAGTTAAGGTACAGCCATTTTTACATAACCCTTTTTAATTGCTCATTAAAGCGTAACAAGTTGCTGGTGGTTGGAATTAATTTTTTCCCCTTGCAGGTAGTGGTTCTGTGCCAAGGCCAAAGAAATGTCAAAAGCATCTAAAAAGCACTTGTTCTGCGAGGATTTCACTGCTGCCGACAGATGCACATTTTTAACCTTCCTGCCACATATTCACTTAAGCTGCTCTTGAAGAGCAAAGGGAGAAGAGGGAAAGCATTCAAAAGATGGGATTTTTCCTTTGTGAAAATGGCTCACCTGTCCACTGAAGCACGTCCCCCAGTGCCACATCTGCATGTTAAGAGCAGTCATGGTTTGCTTCCACATGTGTTATCTAGCTCTGGACTGACTTTCACGGGCATCCTGGTGTGCAAGGGTGGTGTCCAGAACTGGTCAAATAAGACTGTTTGGAGACCTCTGATCTTTCCAACTAAAAACCATTTAGAAACTTTTGCTATGCTTTCTCTTCTGGCATTAATTTGGTGTCCTTGCAAGCACCAGAGCTTCCTCCCAGATTGTCCTTTTTTTCTGGACAGATGAGCTTGCTGGGTTTTAAGAAGATGAACAGTGCTTTTCTTCTCTGTCGGAGTTGTATATGCAACTTGACAGGAGATCCTGGCAGCACGTTTCTTCAGAACAGTAAACAGAACCAGTGCTGCAGCAGTTTGCAGATAAATAATGCATTACAGCCTGTCCAATCAAGCTTTGAGCAAATACTACTTTAAAGGGTCATAGATTGTGAATCTGAATATTACCCCACAAATCGTTATTTCCCAGATCCCTTTGGCTCCTTATTACACGCACTTTGCCACCTTTCCAAACAGGTCACCTTTGTCAAGTACCCTTAGAACTGACAGAATTAGTGATATTTCTGTTATCGGTGCTTGTCTAAACAACATAAATAAGCTCAAAAATCATCCTCTGTGCTCTTCTCTCCACCCAAAAGCCCTTGTAGATATTTTTCCTGCTGTCTTAACAGGTAATAAGAAGTAGCACACATACATTTCTTTCTTAGGTGCTTGCTTTTGAGATTTTAGGGGCCCTATGCATTGTTTGTTTTCTAGGAGAAGCCTAGAAGCCTTCCTAGCAATTTAACAGCTTGCTAAAATACAGCTGGATAGGAATGCGTGTAAGAGGATAAGCATTATGTTACTGGGATGCCTGGCTGCTGTTAGTTTGCTTTTCAGAGAAATCTGCATCAAACTGTAGAAGATTGGTTTAGGAGATTTCTGAAAAATAATAATAAAAAAAAAACCAATAACTTGAAAATGCTGACTCCTGCACTGCATGAATGCTGTGCTTTGTGCTTAATCTCCCTTTTAAAGCTGCATGATGTGACCATGTTTCATAACTTTCCCTGGTGTTTGCAGACCAGCACAGTTGTGCAGCAGCTTTCAGCAAGCCCCTGTGCAGCTCAGGGTGCTGTAATTGTTCTGTCACAGGGTAAGGCAGTGCAATAAAGATGTTCAAGTCCCACCACAAACTGAGTGCCCCGGGGCTGCTGGAAGTGTTGCTGAGAGAAGAAATACCAAGCAGAGGACCTCTGTGCCGGCTGGAGCTGGGAGTTCAAAGCCAATCAGCAAACAGTCTGGGAGGTGTTGAAGAAACTCAGAGCTGTGTTTTCATCAACACATCCCAGCCGTGCACGTCCCTTTCATCGCTGGGCAGGTGCTGAGGCTCTTACTGGTTTGGGTGGTGAGCGTTTGGCTTTGGTTTAAAAACCAAATGACAGTGTCCCCTGGACTTTGCGGGCTGCGCATGGTGCTCAGCTGTCCCTGGGTGTCCTGGCTTTCCAGCACCCCCCTCGGGCAGTGCAGACATGGTGCTGCTTTGCACAATTGGGTCTGGTGGCCACATCCCTGCTCCTTGCTTTCAAGTGGTTCCTGGTGCTCACAGCTGCTGAGGAGTCAGGGTTCCAGCACCAGGATTTTAGGTAGAAATTCCCTGCACGTATCTTTTTAGCATTATTGCTTATGGCAAGTGTATAGAGGAGGAGAGTGGGCTGACATGAGAAACCTTCCCTGAGAAGGATCTGGTACCCGAGTCTGACCTTTGTCTGAAGGAGAGCTGTTTCTGGACTAAGATTAAAAAAAGCAACCGTATCATCTTCAAGTTTTCTTTCCAAAACACTGCGGTGTTGTGGATGAAAGCAGTATTGAAGCAGGGCAGGGAGCAGCGATGCAGCCCTGACCCGAGACCTGCGGAGCCTGGGATCTGCAAGCAGCTCTTCGAGACGTGATGCTGCTGTGCCTTAAGCTTAAACACTCAGTCCTGCTGCCCCATTCTTTGTCAGACCTGAGAACTCCACATTTGTGAGACAGATGGCTTGAGTCCATGGTGACATTGGCCATGTCCACTCCCTGTGCTTGGGAGGACCCCAGGCAGGTCCTGCAGCCCATACTAGGTGGCTCGCAGCCCTCGGAGCTGCCTCATTACCCAGCCGTGAGTACTGCAGCTGGTGGCAGCAGGAGGAGATGAGAGGAAACCAATGTCCTTGTATAAGAAGTCCCAGCTTTTTCCTGAACAAAGATACTTTTTGTGGTGGTGTCTCTGAAGCAGCTCGGGCTGGGTGCTTTTCAGGGCTGGCGTTTGATTTCCCCCAGGAGCAGGTGGGGTGGGTTAGTCAAAACAAGCAGTGAACTCTGGGAGCGGAGTGATTACGGGTCTGTCGTTCTGTGGTGGATTCTTGCATTGCCTTTCAATGAGGAGTTCTGCAATTAAGGGGATACAGAAGCAGAGAAGAGAGTCTCTTTTTATTTGCCTTCTGCTTTCTTCATTTGATGAAGCCTTTCCTGTATGCACCGAAGCAAAAGAGGGTAGACTGAGTTATTCAGACCAAAAGCTACTTCAAAGCTTATTGTTAGAGATATATAAGAAATTTCTCTTAGAGAAACATGGAGGTGTTTTACTTGTCTAATTTTTTGGTGTAGGGGTGGAAGAAGGGTATTAAGTGCATTTTTCAGCTTGTGGGTGGTCTCTTTAATGGCTGATGTGGACATGGGCTGGCTGCATGGACCAGGCTGGGGTAGCTGCTCCAGGTTGGCGCTGGGATATCTGCTCTGGGGACTTCTGACTGTACCCATTTCTTCTGCCTTCCTGCCCTTTTGGGGGGCACATTTGATTGTCCTGCACATCGCACTGTCTTCTATTGACTGTTGATATTGCCTAATATATTTTAGGCTAATTTGCACAGCACCTCGGGTGACACTGGAGAGCTCTGTGCTTTATTAAATCTTGCAGCCTTACTGTTGTGCACATGCAGAATCCATTGCTGGCACCAAGTGGTGGTGGCTGGAAGCTGTCCGGCAGCACTGGGCTTGCCAAGAGCTTGCCCAACCTGAGTGTACAACAATCTGAGTGTGCCTGCTGCTTGCCAAGAGAGAGCCAGCAGCTCTGAAGTTTTGATTTATAACTGGAAATATGCTCTTAATCATGCAGGAGAAAACACGCCTGCATCCCGGCAGGTAGCTGGGGAAGGGGCTGCTGCAGCTTAGGCAGTGTTTTTAGAAGCTGAAAACAAGGTTCTCACAAATCATTTGAAGCCAAGCTTCGTGATGAAGAAACACCACTACCACATAATGTATCATTTCAGGAAATGTATTTTGTTGGTGATTTCCAGGAGCACAGAAACCACCTGATCCAGGAGCGCTGGCACCTGTGAAGCCCAGAGGTGGAAATGGGGATCACTGCAGCCCCCGCTGCACTCATCCTCTGTTTTCCTGCAAAGCATTGAGGCTTATTTTAAAACCAACTTTTGGGTATTTGCCTAAACTTCCTTTTTTCTTCCCTCTGAAATTTTTCTGCATCTTCTTTAAGCAGTGTTCTCTGCTCATCCCTCCCACAGTTAACTTAAGTGTATCTGACACCAGCCGGAGGCAAGTTTTGAACTCTCTTTGCCACATAGCTGCTTGGCAAATGGCATTTTCTCAGCTCAGTGGTGATTGTACTTGAGACTGGAGCCCAGCAGACAGCAGCTGATCTGTAACAGTGGTGTTACAGGTGTAACACTTCATCACTCCCTTCCTTAGACGTCCCTGCAGTACTCACCGCACCGTATGAGCGAGCGTAGTACCTGGCTGCCAAGGACTGACTGGAGGCTCCTGTGTTTTGGTTAAATGTTTTTGTTTCCCCACCTGTAAGTCAGTGGGAGCTGCACTGTGGCTTCTCAGTGTAGAGCCAGGTACAGGGTTGCTGTGTTTCTGGAAGCTGAGTCAAGGCTTTCCTGAGAAATTCAGCCCTTCAGAAGCAATTTGAGATCACGGGCAGAGCTGCTGCCTTTCATCCCCTGCTCCCACCTTGATCTCAGCAGGGTGCCTTGCTGGCTTTGTGTTAGCCGTGTAATTAAGTGCAGAAAAGTGATTGAGGCAGGTACGGTTAACACAGCCGTGTTATGTCAAATTAGTGTTACTCTTGAGCTAAATGAGTTGTTCCGTAGGAGTTTAAAAATTAATTCCGTTGTTAAATGTCATCCTCGGGCTTGTAATCAGCTGTGCATTTCCGATGTACTTTATGGAAATCAAGAAAGGGATTCTGAATGCTGAGATGTGTGGAACTGGAGTCTTTGAGCAGGTGGGAGGAAGCTGCTGCAACACCACTTGTTCAGGTCCTTGTTCAATGTCTAAGCTGGAAGCTCGTGCAAAGAGCACCTCAGTATTTTTTCTTGTATTTCACTGCTTTGGAGACCTGTGGACACAAGCTTGGTTTCAGATTAAAATAATCATCCTGCTTATTCAAATCCAGTTCTACAAATAGCCTCCAATAAGATGCAGCCAGGAGGACTAGGTGCAAAAACTTCTTGAGAAGTTGCCCATGCAAGGAAACACTGATTCTGAGGGAAACAGTCCTGGAGAAGCAACTAATCAAATGCGTTGGGATTTCTTTTCTAAGTGCATCTGCTGTGATGTTCATTTGTTATTACCATGCCTTTTTTACACCCTTGTTTTCATCATCTTTTTTCCCTGCAGTTTGAGCGTCACGACCCAGTGGACGGGCGGATCACAGAGCGCCAGTTTGGCAGCATGCTGCTGGCCTACAGCGGCGTGCAGTCCAAGAAGCTCACAGTCATGCTGAAGCAGCTCAAGAAACACTTCCAAGATGGGGAGGTCAGTCAAATTTGGGAATCTGGGGGGCAGGGGTGCAGGCAACCATCTCTCGCAGCATGCTGAGGGATGAGCTGGTGAGTTGCGTTCAGTGAGTACGCTTATAGAGGAAATTGCACTGATGGTCTTTTCCACTACCTTTTCCAAACTGCTCATAGCTGAGTGATGCTTCATGGCAGAGATGGAAGAAACCCCTGAGGATTTTATACCCTGTGAAGGGCTGAGGGCAGGAAATGACTTTCCTAAGCAATAGGTTGGCATGCAAAGCTCTGTCCTTCTGTAACAAGCCATCCGTGTCATCCAGAGAAAAGCAATCTGTAAAGACATGCTGACTTTGGAGTTGATAAGTCTTTTCCAGGAGTGGGGAGATGCAGGAGGTGGGAGTGTAGCGATCATGTCCTGATCAGGGTGTAGGCTTCTCCCTACCGACACGATGCTGCACTTTACAAAACTTATGTTTAGGAAGCAGCACTCTGGGTGTGAAGCCAGAATGAATGCTGAAGATGCACACCTACTTACTGGCTCGACCTTGGTTTAATTAGCTGCTCTGGCTGGGCAGTTTATTATTTAGTTATGAACTTATGTGAAAAATGATTTGAATTACTTATGATTTAGAGAGGAATAAGTCTGCATATCCTGCACCAGTTAATCTAGCAAGAGACCTTGGAATAAAATATGCATACTTAAAAGGACATGTTTCATCAGGTAAGGCAAGTCTGGGGTGCTGCATTACTTCAGTATTAGAATTTCATGTCTGCTTCTGTAAAGATAGATTGTTCTTTTATTAACTAGGTTATAAACATACAATTAACCAAAATGAGAATGGATGGAAGGCTTTTGCCTACACATTGGGTTGGCCTGACTCTTAAAGCCACTTTCTCATGAAATCAGAACTGGTGTTTATTTCTCGATAGATCTAGATGCAGAATGTGTTACAGGACGGCAGTGTTGGCTGGAGTCTGTCCTTTCTGTCTTTTGGGGGAGACTGTAAATAAAACTGTCCAAAACTCCTTCAGTGTTCAGGAATCCTCAGTCCGTACAAAGCCGCATCGGTGACTTTTTCTCCTGTCCTCCCTTTTCTGCTGGTGTTGAGACTGCACAGGAGAATTTGGACACGCTGAAGCAGCAGAGCACATACACCAGTAGGTCTCTATTGACATACCCTGAGGTCAAGCTCCTGCCACCCTTAGGTTGTTGGGACTTTTCCCATTGGCAGTGCTGCAGCCAGGTGAAAACTCTCTGGTTTAGCTGAGGGGTCTTTCTGTACACAGCTGTGAACATGGAAGCTGTGAACCAGGATCTTCAGCCACAAGTGAGTTTTCTCATCTCAAAAAGTAATGTTCACCGAAGACATAATCTTCATAATCAAAACTTTTTATGTTATACTGGTCAGAAATGGTGAGCCTGCAGCATCCATGAGCCTCAGCATAGCTCATGTACTGCATAGCCCCAGGTGATGCTCCTGGGAGCGTTCCTTTAAAGCTGAACAAGCGATGTCAAGTGAGTTTTGATCTCTCCCAGCACAGTGCAGAGGCTGAGCATATTTGGGCATCCCCGGAGTGCCTCTCTCAAGTGGAACCTCGTCAGCAATCTCTGTATTTCAGAAACATCTCATTTGTCCTAACTCCATGGGGAGGCCTGAGCTCAGGTGCTTTCATGATGCATTGTTTGTCACAGCAAACAATGCCCAAAAGCAGGAAGAAAATTGCCTGTCAATACATGGAAATCTCACTTCCTAAGCCGTTGGTCACTAGCTTAAATAAGACCATCAGTGTTTCCAAGGCTGCAGTTTTGAGTCCATTTATTGGATTTTTGAGTGAGACACTGGGGGTTTTACTCCTCCAATACTTCTGCTCCCCTTGAGTTTTAACAGGAATTATTTGATTTCTTGGGGACAAATACTTTGTGGCTGAGCAGAGTGATGTCTGTGGAATAGAAAACGTCAACTCTATTGTTACAAACTGTCGATTTTCTGCTGTGATTTTATATATATGTGGAACAGTAACTGGGTGTATGAGAAATTAGTCAGAGGGAGTTATTTTTGGAAGGTTTCTTACAGCAGATGTTCCCTTCCTTCCATGTGTCAGTCAGAAACCTGACATCTGTGGCAGAGGAAGAACTTTTGTTTTTACCTTATTCCTCATCCCTAAGGCAGCCAGATGGTGTTTCTATTTGTAGGTAATAGACAGATTCTGAGCAAGTCTTTTTATTTCTTCATTCCAATAACTTTTAAGGGGAAAGAAATGTTTTCAACAACAGAATTGCTAGAATATGCATAATTCCTTAGGCTGGGGGAGGTGAAGCAACCAAATCCTAAAACGCGACAGTCCCTCTATTAAAAAGATACACATTGGTTTAGGGAGAAGTAAAGGATGCAAGGAGTGGCAGCTTCTTTACCCAGAAGCAGATAAACCTTCTGGCCACCAGTAAGCACTGCTCAAAGGCTGTGCTTACGCAAGGCAGAAGTTAGGCACCACACTCATCTGTTTCGGCAGGCCTTAGCTCACAGACAGCCCAGCCTGGTGCCTAACGTTGCAATGTCTTTTGTACAAGAGAACCTCTTCCTGAAAGTATTTGTTCTCCTGGGGTATTGCAGAGGACGGTATCCCTCACAGGTCTGTGTGTAGCACTTTGTATCTAAATATGCTGATGTGCTTTTATTGGATCGCACAGGTGCAGATGTTATTGCTTTTATGTCGCTTAAATTTCCTCGTCTCTTTAGAAATAGGACTGCCATTGCCAGAATCGCCATTCAAAATTGCCTTTTGAGCTTCCCTACTAATTTATTTAGGGATGTGCTTGCAGAGTTGCCCTTGTAAATGAGGGTAGCATTAAGTTAGGAAGTGCTCTTCACTGGGAACAGCAGGAGCTCAGTGCTGGCAGTGCTTCTGCAACTGAGACATCTGCAGAGCCAGCAGCTGCTGCATCACACTCTGCTTTGCTCTTCACCTGTGGAGAAGGAATGGAGCTGGTGCTCTTCCATGCCCCCCTTTGGGTTCCAGACCTCAAAGAGATGCTGAAGCCACTTGGCCACTTCACCATTTGTCCTGTAGTTGTTTCCTGTTACTGGACAGCTTCTTGGTCACAGCAACTTGATGTGAGTATGTTGTGGGGAGAGTTTTTCTCTGGATCCCTTCATTTCACGCTTTTAAAGTCATGTTAAACCATTATCCACATGGTTTAGTAACCTGCTGCAATCTCACCAAAAGCAGCAGGAGCTGTGACTTGCTGTTACTGTCAAAGTGGGAATACAACAGCTGGGGCAGTGTGGTGTGGAGAGGGGATGGCGAGAGCTGGACAGTAACTACATTGCAAGCTTTTAATCCAGCATTACCTTGGAAATGCATTTTACCTCGAATACTTTCTGATTAAATTTCCACACATTGTCTGCTGCAATTATCCATTCTGGGCACAGTGACCCTGCCAGCCCCCTGATCATTACAGCTGTGGTTTCAGGCAAACCTTTACCCCTCTTCCAACGTCATCATTCTGTGTTTCTGCCTTTGGGAATAGTGTATTTTCTTGTATAATTGCTCGCCTGCTCTCACTTGTACTCTTGAAAAATCCCACCTTACTGTGCATACGTGCATTCCTCTGTGTATTCACTGGAGCTGCTGCTTTATGTAAAATTGTTTCTGACCCCCCCTTGAGATGCTTTCCTCCTAGTAAAGGACTTGTGTTGTCTGCAGTATTTGCAAGCAAGACATTTGTTTTATATCTCCCTAACCAACAGAAAACCAAGCTGGCTCTTCAGAAGCTGTTAATCCAGGTCATCTTCTGGACGTGCTTCAGGGCTGTTGGCTGCCTGGGGCTGTGCAGTATGATTTTGTGTTGAGACTGCATTTTCTTACTCCGATGACAGCAGAGCAAGGGAGAGAACAGGTGAAGGACTTGCTCTGCATGCTATTTCCACATGAGCAGAAGGAATGAAAATTCAGGTAGAAGCCACAGAAAGCAGATATGGGTGGAAATGGTCCTGAGGAACAAAAGACAGAACCTTTAGTAGGTTCGTGTCTATTGGTCTTTCAGCAGAGACATGAGTGACTTACGGAGAACTGAGCAGCGCTGACAGACAGAATGACGGGGACAGATTAATCCCCATACCCAGCTGCTGGCTGATAGTGATCGCTCACTGCTGTCAGCTTGTCAGCACAATTCTGCAGCTCTCCAGTTTTAGAGAATTGGGAAGGTGTAAATGTTGCTGCCAGCCTCAGTGACAGAATTCATTACTTCTTCAGTTCTGTAATACCAGCTGGATTTTTGCTGTGGAGGTTTAGTATGTGTGTCCCACGAAAGCCTGGATTAGTAGGATGTCTCCATGTGTCGTTGCTTTTGCTTTCTAGCAGTGACAAGGACCACAAGATTGTACATAAGCAGGTAACCTTCTTTGCTGCTGGCTGAAACAACGGCAACCACCACAAACTGCTGAACAAGGGGCCACTTGGCATGAAGAGAAACATTGCTTGGCCTCAACGTTGGCCATTTCCTGGTGGAAGTTCCCAGGAAAATGCTACACTGGGACTCTGCTTACAGTGGTTGCTGGGGTACATTGTGGCCGCTGCCACAACTATGGGATGTCATATGATCGGCAAGTTAGAGCACAGTGTCTTCTGCTGGCCTGAAAGTGGCTGTGCAGATCCTAGCTCCCATGGAGTTTCTGAACTGTTAGTGCTCTGCTCAGTCGCACACACCCAGCAGGGAGGTGCTTGGATGGGTGGGTGTCTGAATTGCCAAGATTTGTTCTCTTGTAGCTGCATGGTACAAAGCAGGAGTCTTTGTGCTGCCTTGTGCAAAAGCACCTGATGTTTTCTTTTGCTGGGACAGCATAATATTTGATTCTGCCACGTGGCTGTTAGCATACCGCTTGGGAAACAGAGCAGGTACACATCTGAAGAAAGTCCCCTGTGCGGTGACTGGGGATTTTTTAAATGCATTGTCCATGTGTGCACTCTGCTACTTCATCCTTTTTGTTCTGGATCTATGAATCCAGCGCTGACAAACCCTGCTGCTGCAGTTGGTGTGCATCCTTTGCAGCATGTATCAGCTGTGCACAGCCACGTACTCAGTTACATGGAGGACAGGAACAGGCTGAAGCATTTCTGGGTAGGCTACAAATTCTCTGTAGTTCTTTTTACAGTCCTAGAGGTGCTGTGTCTGTAGAAGTTGTTGTTGTTGTTGTTGTTTTTAAAGTGCTTTATATTCAAAAAAGATAGATCATTTCTTCCCTGATTGGAAATTGTTGGGAGCAGCTTGAACAGGGTGACAGCAGATCATAGGAGTTTATATTTGGCAGCACCAGCTGCAGTGTGTGCTCTCTCATCCGGACTCTGAAGCAGTGCCATGTTACGCAGTTGTGGTTTCAGTGTCTTAGTGCATCCATCTCTCTGGCTAGAGGTGGCAGGAGGAGGCTGAGCCGGAACTCCTGTGACAGGCTGATTGATCACTGCAGAGAGGGCAGCCGGATGGCTGTCCCTGCTGTGATGGAGCACCAGCTCAGGTGGTCTGGAGGCTGCAGCTCTCAGTGCAATGCAAAGGGGTCAATGCCGTCGGGCTGCATTTTGCAGCTAAATGGAGATGGGAGTCGCCAGTCACCAACTGTTCTGCCACCAGCTGTTCTACCTGTGTGCTGTACAGGTAGGTAGAGCAAATAGACCCCTTCTGCAGCATCCTATAGCAAAGCTAATTTAGGTACATCTAATACGCAAACCTGCTTGTAGTAGTGTCCCAAACCCCAGCTGTAAGGTCGCGCTATTGAGTCACACTCCACCTTTCCTGTCACTTAAGACCCTCTTTTTCTATTGTAGGGGCTGACATTTGAAGAGGTGGAGAACTTCTTCACTTTTTTGAAGAATATAAATGACGTGGACACGGCACTGAGCTTTTACCACATGGCTGGAGCTTCACTTGATAAAGGTATTGAAGCTTATGAGGCACATAGATGCTGTGAGCATGAGGCAGCACAGCTTACACTGTGTGGCTGGGCTTAGAGCTGGCCAACAAGCCCTGTCTGATGGATTAAACATGTCACAAAACAGCAGCTCTTCCCTGTGATGAGAGGTTTAACTTGCTGCAGTGCGTGGATAAACAGGGATTTGGGGTTTTATACTTTTTCCATTTTAGATATAGAGTGGAAGAAAATGCTGAAATATATAGCCTGAATAGATCAGTAAGCTGTGATAAAGCTCTTCAAAAGAACCATTCAGGTCAGATGTGTACAGAGGCAAAACAAACCCCTGAATATGTCATCAGCCCAGGCACCTCAAGATTTCTTCTCCAGACCAGTCTTGGGAGGGACATCTTTCCAACCTTTTACAAATGCTTGAAAAAATGTTGGAAATGACAAGTGGTATGTTAAGAAGTTTTCTTGCGGGTTTTCTCCTGCAGAGGTCTCTGTGCACTAACCAGCAGTGGAGCTGGTGGTAGGCACTGTACAACCACTGGTTCCTCTTTCTTTAAAATTAAGAGGCTTTGCTTAGAAAGAATAGCTACGTGCTGCACTTCTGGTCTAAAATCCAAGTAATGGCATGTGAATTTGGGGCTCCATTGAGTTCCTGGGCTGAGCACTGAAGTCTCTGTCCAGAGTTTAAGCTTCGTGGAAGCTCCTGTCTACTAACAAGTTAGATCAGCTGCAAAATCAGGTGTTTCAGAAGCAAGTTATTTGTCCAGCTGTTGCAGGAATGTTAGGGTATGATTAGGTTCTTGGGCAGTGGAATTGCTATAGGAGTTGCATCTTTTCCTGCATGCATCAACAGCTCTCCTCATCTCTGAATTTTTGGAGAATCATCTGTACTCTTTCCTTTAGATCACAGCATCTTAAGACTTAAAGTTGAAAGAATCAGATAGTTGTCGTTTTTTTTCCCTTCTAATTTGAAAGTGAAAATGAGCAAGATGTACCGTATATGAAATATGGATGTGCTGCTGCTGCGCAGAGCCCTGTCTGCAGTGTGGTAATAATAGCCTAGTAAATCCAATTTTCTCACTATCTTCAGTAAATTAGCAATTGCCCAGTCACAAAATATGTATTTGTGGAGTATTTAGGTCCATGCGCAGTTGGTAAATCAGTGTGATTACTGTTTAATTATGTACAATTAATGAGCTTGTGCTGGAGCTACAGCCGTTGATTGAGGAGTCTTTTGGCTGAAGGAAGAAGCCGTGGGAGGCTTCATGCTGCTGTGTTCTGCCAGGAGTCTTCCAGGTCTGCTGCCAGGAGCCTGCAGGGCAGGAAAGCCACGGGGATAGGTCTAGTTAACACTCTGCAAACCAGGGAGGAGTGGAAAAAGCCTCAAAGTGTGGGTGCTCCAGAAGTGTCAGCCACCACCCCTTTGCCATTCCTGGGTTCAAGCCCTTCTTGCCTTGGCAGGAGAGCTGTGCTGCAGTTCCTCTCCTTTGTCTGTGTCTGGCAGCTGGCACAAGTTACCCCTTCCCTCTATCTGCACTGCCCAGCCCAGGGATGCTGCTGTAAGTTGTGGCAGGATGCATGAGGAAGGTTTTACTGCAGCCTTAATGCGGGTGCAAATCAACCTGCAGCAGTATGCCTGGGTTTTGCAGCAGGAATTTGCATGCTCACACACCTAAATTGTCTGCATGCAACACGTTTCCCATATGCACGCTCATTCTCACCTCATCTGGATATTACACCTACAAATCAAATCAGCAATAAGTGGGCTACATCTCCTCCAAAAGCCAAGTTCTTATAGGGTTGCTTATTAAAAAGCAACAAATATAAAAATTGCTTATCCTACTGGGAGGAGAAAAAGAACAGTTTGTATCCTTGCTGCTAACCTCATGCAGGAGACTGGCTGTTAGGTTCTAGAAGTGCTGTTCAATGTGAAACAGGAAAAATGGATGGCACCAAACAGCCATAGCTGGGCAACTCCTTTTTGGTGTTCAATTAAGGAAGCCTCTTCTAAAGAGGATAGTAAAACTGACCCACAAACTATCATGGAGATTCCTCATTCATCCTTCTCTGGTTCCACTGGAAACACGTAGTCATTGTTCTCTTAAATCACAGACAAACGTTATTGAGCAGACGGCTCCAGGCAGTTTGCTGGGGCATGCAGCTGGCAGCAGGCTGGCACGGAATTCATTGCTAAGTCCCCTTTTGAGGTGAGGGTGTGAGTTGCACTTGCTTGGCACCATCTGCAGCCAGACTTTCTGAGCAGCAATCCTGCTGGCAGTGGCAGTGCCGCGGTACAGCTCCCCTGCGTCATAAGGCAAGAGGCAGTGCCTTTGAGTGACTTGCAGTATAGGCAAGAGGAAGTTATGCTTCAGCAGTAGAAGGAAACAGAGCCTTCAAGATAAGTGAGATAGAACATCCATCTGTTGTTACTTTGGCCAAATGATTAATCTCAAGACAGAGAGAAAAATGACGTTTGCCATCTGCCTGGGCTCTGGCACGTTCCTGACGCATGCAACCCTGTGTGCTGAGCACATTGTGAGGCATTGCTTGGTGTGATCCTGGGGAGCTGGGTGGAAGAGAGAACTGTCGTGCACTAACCCTGCATGAAATGCTCCAATGGCTCGTTAAAGGAGCTGGCGTAAAGCTGCAACACTTGAAATCTTTAAAGAAAAACAGCTTTCGAGATGGAATAGTAGAACTAATATTTGATGCCATGAAATCCTAGAGACATCCCTGCGTAGAGATTGATGCTGCTATCACAAAATCCAAATAGGGAAAAGGCTGTTTGATGAGATGTTTCCCCAGATAGCACCTCTTTGATTTTCTAAAACGGCAAAGAAATTATATTCATGGATTCACTTTACTTTTATTTACCTCATTGAAACACCTTGTGCACTGGGGTGCCTGCGGCAGAGGAATGTGGAGTCAGGGCTTGATCTGGCACCTCTCAGGAAGGTTTGTGTTTGAAGGGAACTGAAGGACACTGGGCTGTGAGCAACCTGGCCTACTGGGAGGTGTCTCTGCCTGTGGCCAGCAGGGTTGGAACTAGATGATCCCCAAACCATTCTGTGATTCTGTGATGACGTTCAGCATTGCTGTTTGAGGAAATACAGACTGCTTCTGCTGTTGGAGATGATTGGTCTTGGCTATGTGGTGGTTTACAGCACTTAAAGCCTCTCTCCTTCCCTAAGCCTAGGTGTGCTACAGCACCTCTGCAGCATGTGCTGACAGGTAGGGAAAATTAAGCTGAGAGATAAGTATAGATAAGCTTTTTCAGTGCTTCTTTTCTTTTTTTTTTTTTTAAAACCAGTGTTGCTTCTTTTTCCTTGAGTTTTTCACATTTATGAACATGCTCAATCATGGGGACAGCTTGAGCACTTAACCCAATCCTGTGGCCCCAGTTAAGGTCTCTGAACAGCCTTGGGCTCTCCATTTACCGGGATGCTGAGGATGAGGGGGCTTCCCTGACAGCTGTTTGCTCCAGGTGTGCTGCAGGTCATGGGAGCTCCTGCTCCTGTGCCTGCAGAGAAAGCACATGAAGATGAGAGTTGACCCCTGTACTGCTGCCAGAGACCTATATTGTACCCGTGCAAACTCTTCTGTTTGGTATTTGTGATGCTGTTACAAAAGCAAAGCTGTCTGAGAGCTGTGCTGTGCTGTGGCTAGAGAGAGGGTTTTGCTCCAAAGGCATTTCTCCTCCAGGGCTGCTTCTTTCCTTCTCAGGTTGGAAATATTTCTTCTCCAAAAGCATAGTAATGCATGGGCACAGGCTGCCCAGGGAGGTGGGGAAGCATCCCTGGAGGTGTTCCAGAGCTGTGGAGATGTGGCAGTGAGGGATGTGGGCAGTGGGCAGGTGGGGGTGGGCTGGGGATGGGGTGGGTGAGCTGATGAGCGGGCTTTCCCAGCCTTATGATTCTGTGACTCTCCTGTGACTTCTCCCTTGTGTTGTTCAGTGCAGGAGAGCACCTGAGATGATGTTGATTTGTCCCACAGGCCACAGCCTCCTTGCAGGAAGCTGTAAGGAGCTCTCCCCTTGTTGCCATGCTCTTCTGCTGCAGCTCCCAGTGCTGCAGCTGGGTTATTCCAGAGGTTCAGCAGAGCTGACAGGCAGCTTGCTCTCAGCTGCAGGGGCAGGAAACAGAGGGTAGGTCAGCAAAGAACAGCAGTTCTGCAGTGAAGGCATTTCGTGAGGGTCTAGAGGTGTGGCTGGCATCAGCCCAAGGACAGCATGACATAATCTAATTATACCATGTCCTCCTGTGCCTCTGACCTGGCGTGCACCAGCCTTTGCTAAAAGATTTATGGTTTTATTCCTTTCCTGAAGCAGGGGAAGCTGAAGTCAGCTTGGGAATTTAATTACAGTTTGTGAGCATTTGATGTCAGTGTGAGCTGATTAAATCCTGGACCATTAACACGCTTCTTTGTAGGGCTGGGGAATGCTATCACCTGGGTTCATTCCTTTGACCACATTGCATCTTGGGGACTCAAACTAATTTGGGTTTTCTTCAGCAGTGACTTGGAAACAGCTTTATTCTGGTAGCACTGGACAGGATTCCCTGCAAACACCGCTCACTGCTCTGCTTCAAGGGCCAGTTCAGTTCGGTGGAGTGCCACAGAGCTGCTGTGCAACTGGTTGGAAAACAGCTTTTTTAAATTAAATATAGAGATAATGGTGCAAATGGGGCCAGTGCTCCAGAAAGCTGAATTTTGGGGCACACAGTGCTAGGTGGCTCTCACCCCTGCAAGATTTCCTCCCGTGGTACCATCTGAATGCACATCATGGTGATGCATTACAAAATGAAATTGCTTCTAATGGGAGCCTTCAGTCATTCACCTTGGGTTCTAGCTCAGCTGAATGAAGGGTAGATGCAAACATGCTTGTGCAGAGCTCTTCCATTGCATGGAGAGGCTAGAGTGGGGTGCTTCAGCCACAACAAATGATGCTGAGCTAGCTCAGAGAGACAGCAAAAGGTAGTCGGATGGGCACTACTATTTGCAGGGAATGGCTAAACCGGACCTGTGAGGGTTTGGGTTTTTACTTCCTTGGCGCAGCAAAATCAACTGCCTAACCCTGCACTGAGTCTATGGCTGCTAAAATGGAAAAGGGAGAGTTTTCTGCCTGTCTCGGTGGCAGCCACGGGTGCTGGTGTCCCACTAACGTGTGCCTTCCTCTCACGCAGTGACGATGCAGCAGGTGGCCAGGACAGTGGCAAAGGTGGAGCTGTCAGACCATGTCTGCGATGTGGTGTTCGCGCTCTTCGACTGTGATGGTGAGTGACCGAGTGTCCTGTGACCGCTGCCGGCTGCAGCCAGCATGGGCAAGAGCTGAACCAGGGCAAGAAGTGCAGGGAGAAGGCTGCCACCTTGTAAACTGCCCAGTGGTTCACTCGGGTTTTGTGTGCTAGCAGATACCCATTTCGCGCTGAGCTCTGCTGTGTGGCCATAGGTCTGTAGCTGCCTTTCTGGGAAGGGTGTCCGATAGTGCACAGCTCCCGATGCATTGCTCTTAAAACATCACACGTGGAAGAAGTGTTGGATGTAGGTTGGCTGCAGTGGGAAGCAGCTTCTCTCTTTCTCACCAGACTCTGATTTGTTCGAGAAAATGAGTGGTTGTGTTGTAGCACTGGAAATCAGCCAGTCTGGTACTTTGTAGCTCCAAAGTCCTCTACGCATGCCAGCCTAACTAATTACTGGCAGCTCTGTGCCTTGCAGTAAGCTTGGTGCAGCAATGGCCTGCAGGCTGCAAACGTTTTGGGGTAGCAAAAGCCTCAGTGCCCGGCTGCAGCCACCTCGGGCTGAGGTAACAGGAATCAGTGGAATTGTTGAGCTCGCCCTGAGTTAGAGATGCTTCAGGCAGTACCTCCTGCACTGGACATGCTGCTCGTGGCCCTTGGCTGATAACCCCTTGCAGTGTATCAGGGCTGTAGGCACCACTGCAGAGAAACACAAAGCAATCTGGCAGGATCTTCCCCCAAAAATATGGCTCATAGGCCACGGTTGCCATTGTTTCAGTGGCATTTGGCATTTCACACCTACGGATGGGCACAGCAAGCCTCAGAGTGGCCTTTGAAATGCACTGATGAAGGCAAGAGGAATATGGTTTTGGTTTGGGAGAAGCAAAATTCTGCATTTGTCCAAAATTACAGCATCTAAACCAGAGCCCAAGCTGGTGCCCTGGTGCTGCAGCCATCCTGCTGCGATGCAGTGGCAACGATGCATGGCCGGGACGCTGTTTGCTGATTTAAATAGGGGCATAGAAAAGTGCCATCTCTTGTACTGCCTCTTGGCTACAGTTCCTCTGGGTTTCAGCTCCACCTGCTGCCGTGCACCACTCAGTGCTGCATCTGTTTTATTTTCCTCTGTGCTTCAGTGTCATTTCCCAATCACATCCTCAACGCAGATGCTCAGACTGTGGTGAACTGAAGGGTACCCACGTGTTCTCCATTGGCACCCTCTTGTAGGAAGACTTGCTGAATATTTAGATAGCAAAGCTTTGTGGGGAAGAACTGTTGCTGGCTCCATTTCCACTCTCTGTGAGGGAGGCATCAAGTGGAAATGCAGTGCAGAACTCTTTGTGGTCTATAGCTCCACTGGTGTTTGTAGACATTACCTCTGGCACCAGGGAGACTCTCACTCACTCGTCGATACTTTGACGGAGTTTCCTTGCCCAGATTTGCATTTAGATGCAATGCAGAAAAAAACACTTTGAGATGAAGAAAGTGGCTCATTAAATGCACCTTCCCTTTGGGCTGGGCTGGGTGTCCTGGGGGCCTGGCGGTGGTTCCAGGTGTTCCTGACCTATTCCTTTCCTCGCAGGGAACGGCGAGCTGAGCAACAAGGAGTTTGTGGCCATCATGAAGCAGCGGCTGATGCGGGGCCTGGAGAAGCCCAAGGACATGGGCTTCACGCGCCTGATGCGCGCTATGTGGAAGTGCGCCCAGGAGACGGCCTGGGACTTCACCCTGCCCCGGCCCTAGCGGGGCCGCCTGTGCTGGAGGGCGGCACCGCTTCCCAGAACCGGGACCTGCTGCTGCCCGCCTCGGGCCCTCCGCTTTCCTCTCGCGTAGGAAAGGGGACGTTTTGTGCTGCCCTCACTCGCAGGGCGGGGTTGCACGCTGTACTCCCTCACTTCTAGTTGCCATTACAAACCGCACGGCTTTTATCTCGTGTCTCGTTGCCGCTCCGGTGGGCCGGGAGGGCACCGACTGCGCCGGCGTCGCGCCGCGGCGGCGTGCGCCCGCCCTCGCGGCAATACGACGCAGGGCGGGGCCAGAGGGGGGGCGGGGCGCGACGTCATCACCTCGCGCGCAGCACCGCCCGCGCCCCGGCCGGCCGCCGCCGCCATGGAGTCGAACAGGGACGAGGCGGAGCGGTGCATCGGCATCGCGCTGGCCGCCGTCAAGGCCAACCAGCCCGAGCGGGCCCGCCGCTTCCTGGAGAAGGCGCAGCGCCTCTACCCCTCGCCGCGGGTCCGCGGTGAGCGGCGGCGGGCGCGGGCGCGGGGCG